>NC_034174.2:4288381-4389219 GCF_002021735.2 Oncorhynchus kisutch
GTAGTAGTAGTAGTATCAGCAGCAGTATATTAGTAGTATTAGTACAATAGTACAGTAGTAGTAGTATAGTAGTAGTATAGTAGTAGTATAGTAGTAGTACAGTAGCAGTAGTAGTAGTAGTGAAAGTAGCAGTAGTGTAGTAGTAGTAGTGGTGGGAGAAGTAGTAGTAGTAGCTGTAGATCAGAAGTAGTAGCAGTACAGTAGTAGTAATAGTAGTAGCAGTATATTAGTAGTAGGAGTAGTAGCAGTAGTAGTAGTAGCAGTATTAACTGTAGATCAGTATTAGTAGCAGTACAGTAGTAGTAATATTACAGTAGTAGTAGCAGTATATTAGTAGTAGTAGCATTATATTAGTAGAAATAGTAGTAGCAGTATATTAGTAGTGGTAGTACAGTAGTAGTACAGTAGTAGTAGTAGTAGTAGCATTATAGTAGTAGTAGTAGTAGTAGTAGTAGTAGTAGTAGTAGCAGTATATTAGTAGTAGTAGTAGCAGTATATTAGTAGCAGTAGTAGTAGCAGTATATTAGTAGTAGTAGTACAGTAGTTGTACAGTTGTAGTACAGTAGTAGTAGTAGTACAGTAGTACAGTAGTAGTAGTACAGTAGTTGTACAGTAGTAGTAGTAGTATAGTAGTTGTAGTATTGTAGTGGTACAGTAGTAATACTAGTAGTGCAGTAGTAAAGTAGTAGTATAGTAGTGTAGTAGTAGTAGTAGTAGTAGTATATTAGTAGTAGTAGCTGTAGATCAGTAGTAGTAGCAGTACAGTAGTAGTAGTATTACAATAGTAGTAGCAGTATATTAGCAGTAGTAGTAGTAGCAGTTAGTAGTAGCAGTATATTAGTAGTTGTAGTAGTAGTAGTAGTAGTAGTAGTAGCAGCATTTTAGTTGTAATAGTACAGTAGAAGTGGTAGAAGTAGTACAGTAGTAGTAGTAGTAGTAATAGCAGTACAGTTGAAGTAGTAGTAGTAGTAGTAGTAGTAGTAGTAGTAGTAGTAGTAGTATCATTAGTAGTAGCAGTACATTAGTACTAGTAGTACAGTATACGTCGTAGTAGTAGTACAGTAGAAGTAGTAGTAGTAGATGTGATACAGTAGTAAAGTAGTGGTATTAGTAGTGGTAGTAGTAGTTAAGAAGTGGTACAGTAGTAGTGGTAGTGGTAGCAGTAGTGGTAGTGGTAGTCATAGTACTGTAGTAGTAGTATTAGTAGTAGTAGTGGTGATAGTGGAAGTCGTAGTAAATTAGTCGTAGTAGTCCAATCGGCGTAGTGGTAGTAGTAGTAGTAGTAGTAGCAGTGGTGGTAGAAGTGGTGGTAGTAGTACTAGTAGTAGTGGTAGTAGTAGTAGTAGCAGTGGTGGTAGAAGTGGTAGTAGTAGTAGTAGTGGGGGTGAGAGTGGTAGTAGTAGCTGTATTAGCACAGTAGTAGTTAACATGTGATACAGTAGTACAGTTGTGGTATTAGTAGTGGTACAGTAGTAGTAAAGTAGTGGTAGTAGTAGTTGTTGTAATAGTAGTAGTAGTAGTAGTAGTAGTGGTAGTACTTCTGTTAGTAGTAGTATGTGTAATAGTGTAATAGTCCTAATATAAAATAGTCCAAAACCAATCTCAGTAACTCCCATATCGACAGTATTAGGTGAAATACCACGGTGTCACCACAGCAAAAAGATTTGTGATCTGTCGCCAGAAGAAAAGGGCAACCAGTGAAGAACAAATACCATTGTAAATACAACCTATATCTGTCCGTTTATTTATTTTCCCTTTTGTACTTCAACTATTTGCGCATTGCTACAACATTGCCAATAATATAACATTTGAATTGTCTATATTCTATATAAATGGAATGTATACTGTTCATTTTTTATTGTTTATTTCACACAGACCTCAGGAGGCTGAAGATATTCGGCTTGTCACCAAACACACTCACAAACTTTATACAGGTGCACAATTGAGAGCATCCTGTCAGGAAAATAACCTCATTCTCAACGTCAACAAAACAAAGGAGATGATCGTGGACTTCAGGAAACATTTGGTAATGTTAACACATGTTTCCCATGCCAATTAAGCCCTTTTTTAATTGATTTGAGCCAGAGGAAGATAGAGAGTGAGATAGGGAGAGAGTGAGAAAGAGAGTGAGTCATAAAAACAAACCCTCCTCTCTGACATCTGTTCTGCTCTGCTCTGCTTTGTCCTGTTCTGTTCCAGTGATGCCGACTGTGACAGACACCAGATGGTAGTGTTGTGCTTGACTGGCGGAAGAATCTCCACGCTACGCCTCTCCTCTCTTCCTAGTCTTGCCATAGCTATGCAATGTTGCATGATAACTGACTACAGAGAGACAGACAAAAGCTACTACAATAATGCAGATTCAACTTCAGCTGATAGTTATCAGATTGATTTAATCCAGAGATTAATATAATATTATATTATAAACTATTCAGAGCCATTCGTTTTTCTCTATATTTTGTTACGTAAAAAAATTTACAAACTCAAAAATGTATTTACATGTTTTTTTCTCCTCAATCTACACCCCGTAATGACAAAGCGACAACAGGTTTTTAGAAATGTTTTGAAAAAATGTATGAAAAATATATATAACAGAAATACTTTATATACATAAGTATTCAGAACCTTTTCTATGAGACTCGTTAATTGAGCTCAGCTGCATCCTGTTTCCATTTGGAAAGGTACACACCTGTAAGGTCCCACAGTTGGCAGTGTATGTCAGAGCAAAAATCAAGCCTTCAGGTCGAAGGAATTGTCCGTAGAGCTCTGAGACAGGATTGCCCCGAGGTACAGAACTGGGGAAGGGTAACAAAATATTTCTGCAGCATTGAAGGTCCCCAAGAAAACACTGGCCTCCATTATTCTTAATTGGAAGAAGATTGGAACCACCAAGACTCTTCTTAGAAATGGCTGCCCGGCCAAACTGAGCAATCGGGGAAGAAGGGCCTTAGTCAGTCAGACAGGTGACCAAGAACCCGATGGTCACTATGACAGAGCTCCAGAGTTCCTCTATGGAGATGGGAGAACCATCCAGAAGGACAACCATCTCTGCAGCACTCCACCAATCAGGCCTTTATGGTAAAGTGGCCAGACGGAAGCCACTCCTCAGTAAAAAGCACATGACAGCCCTCTTGGAGTTTTCCAAAAGGCACCTAAAGACTCTCAGACCATGAGAAACAAGATGCTCTGCTCTGATGAAACCAAGATTAAACTCTTTGGCTTGAATGCCAAGTGTCACATCTGGAGGAAACCTGGCACCATCCCTACGATGAAACATGGTGGTGGCAGCGTCATGCTGTGGGGATGTTTTTCATTAGCAGGGACTGGGAGATGAGTCAGGATGGCGGGAAAGATGAACAGAGCAAAGTGCAGAGAGATCCTTGATGATAACCTGCTCCAGAGCACTCAGGACCTCAGACTTGGGCAAAGGTTCACCTTCCAACAGGACAACGGCCCTAAGCACATAACCAAGACAACGCAGGAGTGGCGTCAGGAAAAGTCTCTAAATGTCCTTGAGTGGCCCACCCAGAGCCCGGACTTGAACCTGATCAAACATCCCTGGAGAGACCTGAAAATAGCTGTGTGGCGACGCTCCCTATCTAATCTGACAGAGCTGGAGAGGATCTGCAGAGAAGAATGGGAGAAAGCCTACAAATACAGGTGTGCCTAGCTTGTAGCATCATACCCAAGAAGACTCGAGGCTGTAATCGCTGCCATAGGTGCTTCAACAAGGTACTGAGTAAAGGGTCTGAATACTTATGTAAATGTGATAGTTTTTTCTTTGTGAGAGATTAGCAATTATTATTATAATTTTTTTGTCATTATGGGATATTGTGATGCAATTATGGGGTATTGTGATGTCGTTATGGGGTATTGTGATGTAGTTATGGGAATTTCTGTGTAGATTGATAAGAAAAAAACAATGTAATCAGTTTTAGAATTAGGCTGTAATGTAAAAAATGTGGAAAAAGTCAAGAGGTCTGAATACTTTCCACATGCATTGTACATACTGTATACATGTATATGAGTCCAAGATGGCGTAGCAGTGAAGACGTGTTTGTTTGTTCTCTCATGTCCTTTTGTATTTTTCGTATATTTTTTGTATATATATTTTAATTTATTTTCAATCTCTTTTCGATTTTTAATTCGATTATACCTTCCGGTAACCTGCCTCACCTAATGTGATACGGAATCGCTATTATTTTCCATTTTAGAACACATTCAAGAACCTCCAGAAGTTAACCACCTAATTAGCTACAAGCTATTTAGTCATTGTTAGCACTGCTAGTGGCTTTTACCTTCTGCACAGAGACCAGCCCTGTTTTTAGCCTGGATAATACTCGCTAGTCTACCAGTATCGGACTGTCTCTCCACAACAATGCCGGATTCCTGCCGTAATCCCTGGACCACTACTTCTGATCTTCACAGCTAGCTTGCTGCTAGCTAGCTAGCTCACAGCCTGCAGCTAGCTAGCTCACAGCAAGCTTGCACTCACCGTGGCACCCAGTACCGAAGCTATCCCTGAGGCCCACCTCTCGGCCTACTCAGCTGTTCACCCGAACTCCACTCATACACGGCTAGAGCCCAATACTCCACCGGATCCTTGATGTAAACTCTGGATCTTGGCATCGGATCACCGCTGCTACTGATTGGCTATACTGGCTAACGCCACTGCCACGAAGCTAGCACCAGTTAGCCATGAGCCAGGCGCATCTCCCGGCTAGCAAACCAAATTCTACAATACCTCTTTCGCCATCTGGCTTGGATTCTCTGTTGACACGGCGCCCCGGCGCACCACCACGACTGGTCTGCCGACGAATACTCCATCCGCTGTGCCTTCAACCGGCCTCCGTCGGAGCAGACGCTCCTACTAGCCCCTTGCTACTAACTTTAAACGCCGTGTCGCTATCGGCTTCCCTGTTCCATCTACTGCTGCCCCCTGGACACTATGATCACTTGGCTACATAGCTGATACCTGCTGGACTGTCCATTAATCACGGTACTCCATTCTGTTTATTTATTTTTTTATCTGTCAGCCCCAGCCGCGAACTCAGGCTCTGTGTGTAGTTAACCGACCTTCTCTGCCTAGTCATCGCCATTTTACCTGCTGTTGTGTTAGCTGACTAGCTGTTGTTGTCTCACCTGTTGTTTTAGCTAGCTCTCCCAATCACCATCTGCGATTACTTTATGCCTCGCTGTATGTCTCTCTCAAATGTCAATATGCCTTGTATACTGTTGTTCAGGTTAGTTATCATTGTTTTAGTTTACAATGGAGCCCCTAGTTCCACTCTTCATACCTCTGATACCTCCCATCTCCCACCTCTCACACATGCGGTGACCTCACACATTACCACCAGCATGTCCAGAGATACAAGCTCTCTTATCATCACTGGGCTTACCTCCGCTGTACCCGCACCCCACCATACCCCTGTCTGCGCATTATGCCCTGAATATACTCTACCACGCCCAGAAATCTGCTCCTTTTATTCTTTGTCCCCATCGCTCTAGCGACCAGTTTTGTTAGCCTTTAGCCGCACCCTCATTCTACTCCTCCTCTGTTCCGCAGGTGATGTGGAGGTAAACCCAGGCCCTGCATGTCCCCAGGCACCCTCATTTGTTGACTTCTGTGATCGAAAAAGCCTGTGTCTGAATCCTGGCTTAGGAAGGCCACCAAAAATTAGGGAAAAAAATTTCAACTATAACATTTTCCGTCGAGATAGAACTGCCAAAGGGGTAGGAGTTGCAGTCTACTGCAGAGATAGCCTGCAAAGTAATGTCACACTTTCCAGGTCCATACCCAAACAATTCGAACTTCTAATTTTAAAAATGAATCTCTCCAGAAATAAGTCTCTCACTGTTGCTGCCTCTTATAGACCCAGCTGTGCCCTGGACACCATTTGTAAATTGATCGCCCCCCATCTAGCTTCAGAGTTTGTTCTGTTCGGTGACCTAAACTGGAATATGCTTAACGTAGTCCTACAATCTAAGCTAGATGCCCTCAATCTCACACAAATCATCAAGGAACCCACCAGGTACAACCCTAAATCTGTAAACAAGGGCACCCTCATAGATGTTATCTTGACCAACTGGCCCTCCAAATACACCTCCGCTGTCTTCAATCAGGATCTCAGCGATCACTGCCTCATTGCCTGTATCCGCTACGGGTCCGCAGTCAAACGACCACCCCTAATCACTGTCAAACGCTCCCTAAAATACTTCTGCGAGCAGGCCTTTCTAATCGATCTGGCCCAGGTATCCTGGAAGGATATTGACCTCATCCTGTCCGTTGAGGATGCTTGGTCATTCTTTAAAAGTAACTTCCTCTCGATCTTAGTTAAGCATGCTCCGTTCAAAAAATGCAGAACTAAGAACAGATATAGCCCTTGGTATACTCCAGACCTGACTGCACTCGACCAGTGCAAAAACATCCTGTGGCGGACTGCAATAGCATCGAATAGTCCCAGCGATATACAACTGTTCAGGGAAGTCAGGAACCAATACACGCAGTCAGTCAGGAAAGCAAAGGCCAGCTTTTTCAAGCAGAAATGTGCATCCTGTAGCTCTAACTCCAAAAAGTTCTGGGACACTGTAAAGTCCATGGAGAACAAGATCACCTCCTCCCAGCTGCCCACTTCACTGAGGCTAGGTAACACGGTCACCACCGATAAATCCATGATAATCGAAAACTTCAACAAGCATTCCTCAATGGCTGGCCATGACTTCCTTATGGCTACTCCAAACTCGGCCAACTGCTCCACCCCCACCGCAGCTACTCGCCCAAGCCTCCCCAGATTCTCCTTTAACCAAATCCAGATAGCAGATGTTCTGAAAGAGCTGCAAAACCTGGACCCGTACAAATCAGCTGGGCTTGACAATCTGGATCCTCTATTTCTGAAACTATCCGCCTCCATTGTCGCAACCCCTATTACCAGCCTGTTCAACCTCTCTTTAATATCGTCTGAGATCCCCAAGGATTGGAAAGCTGCAGCGGTCATCCCCCTCTTCAAAGGGGGAGAGACCCTGGACCCAAACTGTTGCAGACCTATATCCGTCCTGCCCTGCCTATCTAAGGTCTTCGAAAGCCAAGTCAACAAACAGATCACTGACCATCTCGAATGCCACCATACCTTCTCCGCTGTGCAATCTGGTTTCCGAGCCGGTCACGGGTGCACCTCAGCCACGCTCAAGGTACTAAACGATATCATAACCGTCATCAATAAAAGACAGTACTGTGCAGCCGTCTTCATCGACCTGGCCAAGGCTTTTGACTCTGTGAATCACCATATTCTTATCGGCAGACTCAGTTGCCTCGGTTTTTCTAATGACTGCCTTGCCTGGTTCACCAACTACTTTGCAGACAGATTTCAGTGTGTCAAATCGGAGGGCATGTTGTCCCGTCCTCTGGCAGTCTCTGTGGGTGTGCCACAGGGTTCAATTCTCGCGCCGACTCTTTTCTCTGTATACATCAATTATGTTGCTCTTGCTGCGGGCGATTCCCTGATCCACCTCTACGCAGATGACACCATTCTGTATACTTCTGGCCCTTCCTTGGACACTGTGCTATCTAACGTCCAATCAAGCTTCAATGCCATACAACACTCCTTCCGTGGCCTCCACTGCTCTTAAACGCTAGTAAAACCAAATGCATGCTTTGCAACCGTTCGCTGCCTGCACCCGCACGCCCGACTAGCATCACCACCCTGGATGGTTCCGACCTAGAATATGTCGACATCTATAAGTACCTAGGTGTCTGGCTAGACTGTAAACTCTCTTTCCAGACTCATATCAAACATCTCCAATCTAAAATCAAATCTTGAGTCGGCTTTCTATTTCGCAACAAAGCCTCCTTCACTCACTCACGCTGCCAAACTTACCCTAGTAAAACTGACTATCTTACCGATCCTCGACTTCGGCAATGTCATCGACAAAATAGCTTCCAATGCTCTACTCAACAAACTGGATGCAGTTTATCACAGGGCCATCCGTTTTGTTACTAAAGCACATTATACCACCCACCACTGCGACCTGTATGCTCTAGTCGGCTGGCCCTCGCTACATATTCGTCGCCAGACCCACTGGCTCCAGGTCATCTACAAGTCCATGCTAGGTAAAGCTCCGCCTTATCTCAGTTCACTGGTCACGATGGCAACACCCACCCGTAGCATGCACTCCAGCAGGTGTATCTCACTGACCATCCCTAAAGCCAACACCTCATTTGGCCGCCTTTCCTTCCAGTTCTCTGCTGCGTGTGACTGGAACGAATTGCAAAAATCGACTTTTATCTCCCTCACCAACTTTAAACATCTGCTATCTGAGCAGCTAATCGATCGCTGCAGCTGTACATAGACCATCAGTAAATAGCCCACCCAATGTACCTACCTCATCCCCATACTGTTTCTATTTATTTACTTTTCTGCTCTTTTGCACACCAGTATCTCTACCTGCACATGACCATCTGATCATTTATCACTCCAGTGTTAATCTGCTAAATTGTAATTATTCGCCTACCTCCTCATGACTTTTGCACACAATGTATATAGACTCTCTTTTTTTTCTACTGTGTTATTGACTTGTTTATTGTTTACTCCATGTGTAACTCTGTGTTGTTGTCTGTTCACACTGCTATGCTTTATCTTGGCCAGGTCGCAGTTGTAAATGAGAACTTGTTCTCAACTAGCCTACCTGGTTAAATAAAGGTGAAAAAAAAAAAATATATATATATATACTCGATCTACATGGCTCTGTTTTTTCTAAATCTTTATTTAACTAGGCAAGTCAATTAAGAACAAATTCTTAATCTCTCTGTGGGAGAGACATGGTGCAGTGTTGTTACTGTTCAGACACACAGTTTGGTTCAGAGGAGGCTGGTGGCAGGGGCTGTAGGAGGAAGAGCTCACGGTAACGGGTGAAATGGAATTAATGGAACGGAGTCTATGTTGGTTCCATATGTTTGATGTGTTTGATACAGTCCATTTATTCCATTCCAGTCATTACAATGAGCCCGTCGTCCTATAGGCCCTCCCACCAGCCTCCACTGGTACAGTTGTTTTCTTTCTATTTGACTGTAGATGTAGGACTTGGTCAATTCAAAAGGACTGAGCAGCTTCGTTCCGGTTGTTTACAGCTTTAATCACAGTTTAGGTTCCAATGGTTCATCTGATAAACGATGGCTAGAAAAACTAACAAATACTGCTTCTAATAGTTGTCTCACCTCGCCCTCCCTCTGTCCTTCCCATCCTTGTGTGTGTGTGTGTGAGTGTGTTTGTGTGTGTGTGTGTGTATGTGTGTGACTAGCTGAATAATGAGACAGTAGATAGCTGAGTGAGGTTGAATTGATGCTTCCTCGGTGTGGCAGAGTTGACGCTTCCTCGGTGTGGCAGAGTCCTCTCCCCTCCCCTCTCCTTGCCTTGCCCTTACTCCAGACCACTGCTGGGAACTGTGGCTGTGATGTCCACTCTCCTCTCCTCATCCACTCCTCTCCTCCTGACCATCAGTGATCCTCACCATATTGCTGCATCACTGTGTACCCTGAGGTGGTCACATTCATTCACTCTCCCACCCACATTGTACAGCACACACGCACACGCACACACACACACACACACACACACACACACACACACACACACACACACACACACAGTCTGACAATCACCCTGCCCAGACTTGCCTTTCTTCCTTATATATATTTTCAAATGGACAACTAACGAGACCAGTCAAAGACCCAGTTTTGAACATATTTCAAAATACAGAAATCATTTTGAATTTTGAACATGTTTAGTTTTGCGTTTTGATTTATGTATATTTAAAACTCGATTGCTGACAAGCAAAACATTTTGTGACTATGTCAACAATGGAGTAATGAAACAAATAGAAAAATATTGTTTTAATTTAAAGACCACACAGTTAACGATGTCTGGTAAATATACCTGGTGGTTTGATCACAATCACATTTTATTTTACCTTTATTTAACTAGGCAAGTCAGTTTAGAACAGAATTCTTATTTTCAATGACGGCCTAGGAACAAGTGGGTTAACTGTCTTGTTCAGAGGCAGAACAATAGTTTTGTACCTTATCAGCTCGGGGATTTGAAATTGCAACTTTTCGGTTACCAGTCCACTAGGCTACCCTGCCGCCCTAATATGATATGCAAACATAATTTTAGTGATATTTTCAGTTTAATTACTTGATAATGTGATTATCTAGAGTCTGGTCTGGATAGATCAGTAATGACTGAGACAATGTGATTATCTACGGTCTGGTAGAAATGGCATTGAAAGAAAATGTTGTCGTTTTAAAGCTAATTTCCTGCAATTTCCTGCAATTCCACACATTTTGCGTTTGGGTGGAGAGAAAATGTTGTCGTTTTTAAAGCTAATTTCCTGCAATTCCACACATTTTGCAATTGGTGGATGAAAATGTTGTCGTTTTAAAGCTAGGGAAAATGTTGTCGTTTTAAAGCTAGGGAAAATGTTGTCGTTTTAAAGCTAATTTCCTGCAATAATACACTTTTTGCCATGTCTTGTGTGTGTTCATGTGATATCTGAGTGACTCTTTGATGAAATCATTTTCTGTTGTAACAATCAGTTCACAGTCAAGCCAAGATACAGATACTTCGGAAAAATTCAGACCCCTTGACTTTTTTTCCACATTAAAAAAAAAGTCACAGCCTTATTCTACAATTTATTAAATAAATTGAGAAATTGAGAAAAATGCAATACATGTCGTCCCCCTGTTGGATAGAGTTTGTAGCTCTGAACAACGTTCCAGTAGAAAGTTGAAATGTCACAGGCGTCCCTAGGCCTTGTTTTCACTAGCTTCAGTACCACTGTCATAGCCTGGCACCCACATCTGTCTCTACAACAATGTGACAATGGCCATAGGAGTTGACAAGAGGAGGAGTTGACAGCACAAACAGATCTGGGACCAGGCTACCGCAGTTGTAAGCATAGCTTATTAAATCGATATCTGTCATTTGTCCAAATGCTTAATCAATATCGATGCATGAGCAACTGCTCTCTCTTGCGTTCTATCCCCCTAGCTACAGTCAGTAAGTGTCTCTAGGTATTGGGGCATATACATTATTATAGGGCATTATACAACCAACAGCTGGAGAACACTTCATTAGAGAATACTCTACCCTCAGCCACTGCAGCAGAAGAGTGGTGCGTGAATCCCTAATCTCCTCTTCATCTCTCCTCTCGACAACCAGCTGACTGAATGCCCAGTGGGCAAGACGAGCCCTCCATACTCCCTCTAATACACGCTGTCAACAGTAATAACTTACTCCAGCATTTAGATCAATCCTCTGATGATAGACGAACACGCTGCTGAGCCACTAGCATTCAGTGCATGTCCGTTGTTTTGTTTTGTGGAACTTGTGCCAACAGAGAGTAGACGGAGAGGGGAGAGAGAGAGAGACAGAGAGAATGCTGTGACCTGGTAATTTGGGATGGGTAATAGAGTGCTAAATGCTAGCTGTGTCATGAAGGTAATTTTATTTTAAATCAATAGGAGGTTCTTTCCACATTTGGTGCCTTCTGAAAAGTGTAACATGGGTAAAAAAATTATATATATATATATATTTTTTTTACCTAGATGTGACACAATTGTTACATTCTGTCAAAAAGAGCAATTGAGGAGTTTAATTCCAAATATCTACATCCACACATTTTAACATGTGTTTTTTTTCATCAGAAATGATTGTTTATGTTTATTTACCTTCACGTGTAGAATGTACGACTTACTGTAAGTCGCTCTGGATAAGAGCATCTGCTAAATTACTCAAATGTAAATATTTGAAAAAGAAGATAACATATTACAGGATTGATTTATTGCATGTATATATATGTGTGTGTGTAACAGATGTGAAACGACTAGCTAGTTAGCGGTGGTGCGCGCTAAATAGCGTTTCAATCGGTGACGTCACTTGCTCTGAGGGTCGCAAGGGTCGCGGCTTTTGTGGAGCGATGGGTAACGATGCCTCGTGGGTGACTGTTGTTGATGTGTGCAGAGGGTCCCTGGTTTGCACCTGGGTAGGGGCGAGGGGACAGTCAAAGTTATACTATTACAAGTGTATACACATGTTTATTTAATTTATTTCATGCAAAAAACACATTTCCAATTTATAAATAATAAACGCTTGTAAATGTCTTAAACAGAACAAATGCAAGCATCCACCTAATTATTGTTGTTATTAGAGCATCTTGTTTCTCTGAGAGGTTTTTTTTTAGGTGACATTTGGCAAACTCCAAGAGGGCTGTCATGTGTCTCTTACTGAGGAGCGGCTGCCGTCTGGCCACTCTACCATAAAGATCTGCTTGGTGGAGTGCTGCAGAGATGGTAGTTCTTCTAGAAGTTTCTCCAAAGAGGAACGCTAGAGCTCTGTCAGAATGACCATCGGGTTCTTGGTCACCTCCTTCCTTTCTCCCCGATTGATCAGTTTGGCCAGGTGGCCAGCTCTAGGAAGACTCTTGTTGGTTCCAAACTTCTTCCATTTAAGAATGATACAGGCCACTGTTCTTGGGGACCTTTAATGCTGCAGAAATTTTGGGGTACTTTTTGGGAATGAAATAATGTTAGTTAGGGAGCCAATAAATCTACTGAAGCCTACTGAAGCCGTTCATGTTTGAGCCCAGATCAAAGAGTTTGTGCTCGTAGCAGTAACAACACAGATAGGTCACTTTTTTATTTATCTCTAAGCAGGTCAGGGACAAAGTTTTGGAGAAGTACAGGTCAGGGTTGGGTTAAAAAAAATAATAATCCAAAACTTTGACCATCCCATTAAATCAATTTCTAAAAAAATGGAAAGAATATGGCACCACAACAAACCTGCCAAGAGAGGGCCGCCCACCAAAATCCACGGACCAGGCAAGGAGTTCATTAATCAGAGAGGCAACAAATAGACCAAAGATAACCATGAAGGAGATGCAAAGCTCCTCAGCGGAGATTGGAGTATGTGTCCATAGGAACACTTAAAGCCATACACTCCACAGAGCTGGTTTTTACTGAAGAGTTGCCAGAAAAAAGCCATTGCTTAATTAAATAAAACAATAAGCACCTTTAGTGTTAGCCAAAGGCATGTGGGAGACTCCCCGAACATATGGGAGAAGGTACTCTGATCAGATGAAACTAAAATTGAGCTTTTAGGCCACCAAGGAAAACACTATGCCTGGCACAAACCCAACACCTCTCATCACCCCCCGAGTACACCATCCCCACAGTGAAGCATGGTGGTGGCAGCATCATGCTGTGGGGATATTTTTCATGGGCAGGGACTGGGAAACTGGTCAGAATTGAAGGAATGATGGATGGTGCTAAATACAGGGAAATTATTGAGGGAAACCTGTTTCAGTCTTCCAGAGATTTGAGACTGGGACGGAGGTTCCCAGTGGATAGATGTGCCAAGCTTGCATACCGTTGTCACATGAAAGGCGCTCTTCTCAGCCTTGACATAAAGATGGTGGTTCTGTAGCCGTTGGAGGACCTGTTGCAATGGAATGAGAGTAGATCAAGATATCGTCAATGTACACGATGAGGAACTGATTGATCATGTCCTGAAAAACTTCATTGATGAAGGACTGGAAGACTGTGGGACATTGGTGAGACCATGGGGCATAACCAGGTATTCGTAGTGGCCCCTAGCAGTGATGAAAGTTGTCTTCCACTCATCCCCACTTCGTATACAAACCAGGTTGTATGCACTTCGTAGGTCCAGCTTAAAGTAGATGGTAGCCTGTCCAACTTGTTCTAGTACGGCCGGCATTAGAGGAAGTGGGAAGCAATTCTTGATAGTAAGGTCATTGAGGGGTCGGTAATCTATGCAGTGACTGAGACTGCCATCCTTTTTTTTCCACAACGAAGAAACTGGATGCAGCCGGAGACGTGGATGGACGGATGAATCCCATGTTCGAGGGCCTCTTCTACATAGCCTCATTCATTGGGATGGACAAGGGGTAGATCCGACCCTTAGGGGGCGATGCCCCAGGAAGGAGGACGATCATGCAGTCCTCCGGGCAATGAGGGGGCAAAATGGACGCCTTTAGGCTTTGTTACTTTGGTCCCAGCTCTCTGCAGGTCATTCACTAGGTCCCCCCGTGTGGTTCTGGGATTTTTGCTCACTGTTCTTGTGATCATTTTGACCCCACGGGGTGAGATCTTGCGTGGAGCCCCAGATCGAGGGAGATTATCAGTGGTCTTGTATGTCTTCCATTTCCTAATAATTGCTCCCACAGTTGATTTTCTTTGGTCTTGGCCATAGTGGAGTTTGGAGTGTGACTGTTTGAGGTTGTGGACAGGTGTCTTTTATACTGATAACAAGTTCAAACAGGTGCCATTAATACAGGTAACGAGTGGAGGACAGAGGAGCCTCTTAAAGAAGAAGTTACAGGTCTGTGAGAGCCAGAAATCTTGCTTGTTTGTAGGTGACCAAATACTTATTTTCCACCATAATTTGCAAACAAATTCATAAAAAATCCTACAATGTGATTTTCTGGATTTTTTTTGTAATTTTGTCTGTCATAGTTGAAGTGTACCTATGATGAAAATTACAGGCCTCTCGCATCTTTTTAAGTGGGAGAACTTGCACAATTGGTGGCTGACTAAATACTGTATATGGACGGAATTAATCAAACAAAAGGACCATTTGTGATGTTTATGGGACATATTGGAGTGCCAACAAAAGAAGCTCGTCAAAGGTAAGGCATGTTTTATATTTTATTTCAGCGTTTTGTGTAGCGCCTGCAGGGTTGAAATATGCTACTCTCTTTGTTTACTGTTGTGATATCATCAGATAATAGGTTCTTATGCTTTCGCAGAAAAGCCTTTTAAAAATGTTGGCTGGATTCACAACGAGTGTAGCTTTAATTTAGTATCTTACATGTGTGATTTAATGAAAGTTTAATTGAGTATCTTACATGTGTGATTTAATGAAAGTTTAATTTAGTATCTTACATGTGTGATTTAATGAAAGTTTAATTTAGTATCTTACATGTGTGATTTAATGAAAGTTTAATTTAGTATCTTACATGTGTGATTTAATGAAAGTTTAATTTAGTATCTTACATGTGTGATTTAATGAAAGTTAGATTTTTATATCATTTATTTGAATTTGCCGCGCTGCATTTTCCCTGGCTTTTGGCAAGCGTCCCCTATACCATAAGAAGTTAAATGGGTGATACTTTCGGGTCATGACCAGTTCCGAGAGGTTGTCCATCCAGCGCATTAATCCTAAATGGAGGATTGACAAGGGGATTGACAGCGATTAGTTTGACTCTGAACTGCTGTGTCAATTGTCCGTCAATTAAATTACCTGCGTTACATGAGTTCACTAGTCCCTCCACAAACTGAGTGACCCCATTAGCAGAAAGAAGAGCCGGGATACAAAACTGCTTTTTGGTAATATTTAAAAACGTAGAGATGCCTACCTGGTCATCCCTTCGTGGGGGGGGGGGGGCGAATAGAACAGCTATTGAGTAGGGGGTTACTCTCTCCACAATAGAGGCACAGGTTTCACATGAAGTCCGATGTCTCTCGGCAGGTGTGAGAGGGGTGCGGCCAGGTTGCATGAGTTCGGGGCTATTAGACCTTGGGTTGACGAGAGAAGGGCTTGGAAGACTCACAGGCCATCGGCGACAGTATAGGTCTGCGGTCTACCAGTAGGTTGCCAATGGATATGGACATCCGGATGTATTGGTTCAGGTCCATTAAATCTCCTCTGCAGGCCAGTTCGGTCTGTATCTCCTGATTTAGACCCCTCTGGTAGACTGTAAGGAGCGCTGGGTCACTCCATCCACTGTCGACAGCCATGGTACGGAACTCAAGGTTATACTTACTGGTGAGCGACGGCCTTGTCGCAGCTCACATAACAGTTCCCCGTTGTGATGACCTATAGCCGAATGGTCGAACACCTCCTTGTAGAGGGCGTGGAAACGGATCAGAACAGATCAGAATTTTGAGCGGCCCACAGGGCTGTGCCCCAATCCAGAGCTTTGCCTGTGAGTAGGGAGATGACAAAATCCAGCCTGTCTTGAAGTCAGTGGGGTGATAGTCTATGTTCCAGGTTACACTGCATGAGAAATCCTTAACACTTCCCCAGGGAGCCGTCATATTTATTAAGCATGGATATGGGAAGATGAACAAGGGGAGGCTGTGAAACCTGATATCAGTGAAGCAGGAATGGATTGGCGAAAGAGTTCGCAGAGTTCATCAATTTGTTTCTCCTGTCGGGTTAGACATAGCTGCAGCTCCTCTGAATCCATCTGTAGTTTTTGGTGAGGTGTTCTGTCATGAACACGATGGGAGACAGAGAGCTGGTTTAACGCGCGGGTGTTTATTAGTAAAGGACCACAGGAGGAGAAAGGACCACAGGAGGAGACAGGTAGACAGGTAGCTGGGTCCAGGGGCAGGCAGAAGGTCATGCACAGGGACTCCAAAAAATGTAACATTACAGGCAGGGAGGGATAATAACGTAGTCCGGGAAATCAGGTCTGAGGTTGATGACAGGAAATCTGATAGGCGAAAATATAGGCAGGGAAACGGCTGTCACATCTTGTTCGGGCGGCGTTCGGCGGTCGACGTCACCGGCCTTCTAGCCTTCGCCGATCCACTTTTCATTTTCCATTTGTTTTGTCTTGGTTTTTCAAATCTGAATTCAAATCCCCAATTACATGTTCATTATTTAACCCTCTGTTTTCCCCATGTTCGTTAACAGTTTTGTTCTCACCCTACAGACCAGGTTCCCAGAACGCTACAGCAGACGCACTGTCCCGGATGTATGACACAGAGCAGCGGTCAATAGCTCACACTCCCATACTTCCGGTGTGGGAGGCACCGGTGGTGTGGGAGCTGGGCGCGGACATGGAGCGGGCATTACGTACAGAGCCCGCTCCCCTCCAGCGTCCAGCTGGGCGTCTGTACGTTCCGTCTGCTGTCCACGACTGTTTGATCTATTGGGCCCACACGTCACCCTCCTCTGTTAATCCTGGAATCGGTGGGACAGTGCGCTGTCTTAGTGGGAAGTACTGGTGGTCCACCTTGGCCAAGGACGTGAGGGTTTATGTTTCCTCCTGCTCTGTGTGTGCCCAGTGCAAGGCCCCTAGGCACCTGCCCAGAGGGAAGTTACAGCCCTTGCCCGTTCCACAATGGCTGTGGTCGCACCTATCGGTGGACTTCCTCACGGTTCTTCCTTCCTTACAGGGTAACACCACGATCCTGGTCGTTGTGGATAGGTTCTCTAAGTCCTGCCGTCTCCTTCATTTGCCCGGTCTCCCTACGGCCCTACAGACTGCGGAGGCCCTGTTAATACACGTCTTCCGGCACTACGGGGTGCCTGAGGATACAGTGTCTGATCGAGGTCCCCAGTTCACGTCAAGGGTCTGGAGGGCGTTCATGGAACATCTGGGTTTTTTAGAGTAACGGGCAGGTGGAGAGAGTAAACCAGGATGTGGGTAGCTTACTGCTGTCTTATGCCAGAACCGGGCGGGGGAGTGGGCGGCGTTCATCCCCTGAGCAGAGATGGCCCAAAACTCATTTCGCCACTCCTCCACTAACCTCTCCCCATTCCCGTGCATACGGGGATATCAGCTGGTTCTGGCACCTTGGCATCAGAGCCAGATCGAGGCTCCTGCGGTGGACGAGTGGTTTAAGCGCTTAGAGGAGGCCTGGGACGCCGCTCATGTGCACCTGCAACGCCGTGAGGCGTCAGAAGGCAATCGGCGACCGCCACCGCAGTGAGGCCCCGCCGCCGCAGTGAGGCCCCTGACTCTCGACACGAAACCTGCCACTCCGCCTGCCCTGCCGGAAGCTGGGCCCGTGGCTGTGTGCCTTTACAAATCAACTGAATTTACCACAGGTGAACTCCAATCAAGTTGTAGAAACATCTCAAGAATGATCAATGGAGAAAGGATGCACCTGAGCTCAATTTCTAGTCTCATAGGAATGGGTCTGTAAATAAGGTATTTTTAAATAAAAAAAATTATACATTTGCGAAAATGTCTACAAACCTGTTTTTGCATTGTTATTATTGGGTATTGTGTGTAGATTGCTGAGTATTTAAAAAAAATCTATTTTAGAATAAGGCTGTAACATAACACAACATGAAAAAATGAATACTTTCCAAAGGCACTGTACATTTATAATGCCTAATTCACAAACAACAACACAGAGTTACACATGGAATAAACAAACATACAGTCAATAACACAATAGGAAAAGTCTATATACAGTGTGTGCATATGAGGTAAGATAAGGGAGGTAGGCAATAAACCGGCCATGTTGGAGAAATAATTACAATTTAGCAATTTAACACTGGAGTGATAGATGTGCAGAAGATTAATGTGCAATTTATTTACCTTTATTTAACCAGGTAGGCAAGTTGAGAACAAGTTCTCATTTACAATTGCGACCTGGCCAAGATAAAGCAAAGCAGTTCGACAGATAAAACGACACAGAGTTACACATGAAGTAAAAACAAACATACAGTCAATAATGCAGTATAAACAAGTCTATATACAATGTGAGCAAATGAGGTGAGAAGGGAGGTAAAGGCAAAAAAGGCCATGATGGCAAAGTAAATACAATATAGCAAGTAAAATACTGGAATGGTAGTTTTGCAATGGAAGAATGTGCAAAGTAGAAATAAAAATAATGGGGTGCAAAGGAGCAAAATAAATAAATTAATTAAAATTAAATACAGTTGGGAAAGAGGTAGTTGTTTGGGCTAAATTATAGGTGGGCTATGTACAGGTGCAGTAATCTGTGAGCTGCTCTGACAGTTGGTGCTTAAAGCTAGTGAGGGAGATAAGTGTTTCCAGTTTCAGAGATTTTTGTAGTTCGTTCCAGTCATTGGCAGCAGAGAACTGGAAGGAGAGGCGGCCAAAGAAAGAATTGGTTTTGGGGGTGACTAGAGAGATATACCTGCTGGAGCGTGTGCTACAGGTGGGAGATGCTATGGTGACCAGCGAGCTGAGATAAGGGGGGACTTTACCTAGCAGGGTCTTGTAGATGACATGGAGCCAGTGGGTTTGGCGACGAGTATGAAGCGAGGGCCAGCCAACGAGAGCGTACAGGTCGCAATGGTGGGTAGTATATGGGGCTTTGGTGATAAAACGGATTGCACTGTGATAGACTGCATCCAATTTGTTGAGTAGGGTATTGGAGGCTATTTTGTAAATGACATCGCCAAAGTCGAGGATTGGTAGGATGGTCAGTTTTACAAGGGTATGTTTGGCAGCATGAGTGAAGGATGCTTTGTTGCGAAATAGGAAGCCAATTCTAGATTTAACTTTGGATTGGAGATGTTTGATATGGGTCTGGAAGGAGAGTTTACAGTCTAACCAGACACCTAAGTATTTGTAGTTGTCCACGTATTCTAAGTCAGAGCCGTCCAGAGTAGTGATGTTGGACAGGCGGGTAGGTGCAGGTAGCGATCGGTTGAAGAGCATGCATTTAGTTTTACTTGTATTTAAGAGCAATTGGAGGCCACGGAAGGAGAGTTGTATGGCATTGAAGCTTGCCTGGAGGGTTGTTAACACAGTGTCCAAAGAAGGGCCGGAAGTATACAGAATGGTGTCGTCTGCGTAGAGGTGGATCAGGGACTCACCAGCAGCAAGAGCGACCTCATTGATGTATACAGAGAAGAGAGTCGGTCCAAGAATTGAACCCTGTGGCACCCCCATAGAGACTGCCAGAGGTCCGGACAGCAGACCCTCCGATTTGACACACTGAACTCTATCAGAGAAGTAGTTGGTGAACCGCAAGTGGAGATACTGGGGTGCAAAGGAGCAAAACAATAAATAACAGTATGGGGATGAGGTAGTTGGTTAGGCTATTTACAGATGGGCTGTGTACAGGTGCAGTGACCGAGGTTTGCCTCAGGTTACAGCTTCTCCCCTCGTTCCATGTTTCTCTCCTCAGGCCGGTGGTGGCTGGTCCAGTCCAGGAGTCTGAGGTGCGGGAGGTTCCTCCGCCTCCTCTGGACATCAAGGGGGCCCCGGCGTATGCTGTTTGGGCCATACTGGACTCGAAGCGTAGGGTGAGGGGCCTTCAGTACCTCGTGGAGTGGGAGGGGTACGGTCCGGAGGAGAGACGCTGGGTGCCGGTGGAGGATGTTTTGGACCCTTCGTTGCTGCGGGAGTTCCACCGTCTCCATCCGGATCGCCCTGCGCCTCGTCCTCCGGGTCGTCCCCGAGGTCGTTGTCGACGCCCTGCTGGTGCCGCGCATCAAGGGGGTGGCTCCTGTCACGACTTCCGCCGAAATCGGTCCCTCGCCTTGTTCGGGTGGCGTTCGGCAGTCGACGTCGACGGCCTTCTAGCCATCACCGATCCAGTTTTCATTTTCCATTTGTTTTGTCTTTGTTTTACACACCTGGTTTCAATTCCCCAATTACATGTTCATTATTTAACCCTCTGTTTTCCCCATGGTTTTTGTGCGTGATTGTTTTATGTATGTTCGGTCCGTTATTGTGGGCTTGGTATTACAACATGTTATTGGAATATTTGAGTAAAGTTACTTGTGTTACTCATCTCTGCTGTCCTGCGCTGCACTGACTCCTCAGTGCCAGCTACACCCTGACCACTGCAATGGCCAAAAACTATGATACACAGGAGAACTAATACCAAAATAAACAGAGCTCTGAATAGAATGTGTATCAAAACAAACAATACCTCACAATGATGGGGTGCAAAGAACTGAACTAAATAGTGTGTGATAATGACATACAGGTGTGTGAACAGGTGATCAGAGTTCAGGGGATCTGGAGAGTGAACCACGTTCAGGGGATGTAGGTGTTTGAGAGTGTGAGCTGGAAAGTGGGTTGGCAAGTGACCTGCGTTCAGGGGATCTATGTGCTTGAGAGTGTGAGTTTGAAGCAGACATTACAAAACATGGTTAATAAGGAAGATATTTATATATATATATATTAAATATGAAATCTTCCCAATGCAGTGAATGAAGCTGCTTGGAGCCAAAACAAAGCATGCAGTGCCTACGCTGCCCCTGTTCGTTAACAGAGCCTGGAGTCAGCAACAACTGCGCACATCAACCATTTGAACAGGAGATAAAAGGCAGGCACGAATACACTGGAGCGGAAGTTTTCATGCAGTTTTATCACGTTTTAGGTAACATTAGATGATTTGTCTATTCTTAATAACGCGTATTTATTTAATGAGATTGCCACAGGGTAAGCAATGTCTACCCAGCCTTCCCTGACTGCACGGCACTAATGCACAGTGATGGGTATTGTATCGTCACAGACGAAACTAACAGATGAGACCCTCTCCTCACATCTTTGTGGAATCTAAAAGCACTGTGGGTGTTTATAGCTCTGCATTTTGACAGTTCCAGTAGCAGATTCACTCGGCCATGTTAAAGCTTCTCTGCACATTAACTCAGCCACAGCCCACTAACTCTTTCCTTTTCTGAACACAACTCGGACCAACTGTCCGTTTAATCCATTTGTAGTGTTTCTAAATATTTTTGTGTGCCGGGAACCGGTAACCTACAGTACTCCTTCCTCATAAAGGACCACCAGGGACCAGTAACCTACAGTACTCCTTCCTCATAAAGGACCACCAGGGACCAGTAACCTACAGTACTCCTTCCTCACAGAGGACCACCAGGGACCAGTAACCTACAGTACTCCTTCCTCATAAAGGACCACCAGGGACCAGTAACCTACAGTACTCCTTCCTCATAAAGGACCACCAGTAACCTACAGTACTCCTTCCTCATAAAGGACCACCAGTAACCTACAGTACTCCTTCCTCATAAAGGACCACCAGTAACCTACAGTACTCCTTCCTCAGAGGACCACCAGTAACCTACAGTACTCCTTCCTCATAGAGGACCACCAGTAACCTACAGTACTCCTTCCTCACAGAGGACCACCAGGGACCAGTAACCTACAGTACTCCTTCCTCACAGAGGACCACCAGGGACCAGTAACCTACAGTACTCCTTCCTCATAGAGGACCACCAGTAACCTACAGTACTCCTTCCTCATAAAGGACCACCAGTAACCTACAGTACTCCTTCCTCACAGAGGACCACCAGGGACCAGTAACCTACAGTACTCCTTCCTCATAAAGGACCACCAGGGACCAGTAACCTACAGTACTCCTTCCTCATAAAGGACCACCAGTAACCTACAGTACTCCTTCCTCATAAAGGACCACCAGTAACCTACAGTACTCCTTCCTCATAAAGGACCACCAGTAACCTACAGTACTCCTTACTCATAAAGGACCACCAGTAACCTACAGTACTCCTTCCTCATAAAGGACCACCAGTAACCTACAGTACTCCTTCCTCAGAGGACCACCAGTAACCTACAGTACTCCTTCCTCATAGAGGACCACCAGTAACCTACAGTACTCCTTCCTCACAGAGGACCACCAGGGACCAGTAACCTACAGTACTCCTTCCTCACAGAGGACCACCAGGGACCAGTAACCTACAGTACTCCTTCCTCATAGAGGACCACCAGTAACCTACAGTACTCCTTCCTCATAAAGGACCACCAGTAACCTACAGTACTCCTTCCTCATAGAGGACCACCAGTAACCTACAGTACTCCTTCCTCAGAGGACCACCAGTAACCTACAGTACTCCTTCCTCAGAGGACCACCAGTAACCTACAGTACTCCTTCCTCAGAGGACCACCAGTAACCTACAGTACTCCTTCCTCATAGAGGACCACCAGTAACCTACAGTACTCCTTCCTCAGAGGACCACCAGTAACCTACAGTATTCCTTCCTCATAAAGGACCACCAGTAACCTACAGTACTCCTTCCTCATAAAGGACCACCAGTAACCTACAGTACTCCTTCCTCATAAAGGACCACCAGTAACCTACAGTACTCCTTCCTCATAAAGGACCACCAGGGACCAGTAACCTACAGTACTCCTTCCTCATAGAGGACCACCAGGGACCAGTAACCTACAGTACTCCTTCCTCAGAGGACCACCAGGGACCAGTAACCTACAGTACTCCTTCCTCAGAGGACCACCAGGGACCAGTAACCTACAGTACTCCTTCCTCAGAGGACCACCAGGGACCAGTAACCTACAGTACTCCTTCCTCAGAGGACCACCAGGAACCTACAGTACTCCTTCCTCAGAGGACCACCAGGAACCTACAGTACTCCTTCCTCAGAGGACCACCAGGGACCAGTAACCTACAGTACTCCTTCCTCAGAGGACCACCAGGGACCAGTAACCTACAGTACTCCTTCCTCAGAGGACCACCAGGAACCAGTGCAATTAACACGTGTTTTTGGTCACATGCAAATATTTATCAGATGTTATTGGTCACATGCAAATATTTATCAGATGTTATTGGTCACATGCACATTTATCAGATGTTATTGGGTCACATGAAAATATTTATCAGATGTTATTGGTCACATCCACATATTTATCAGATGTTATTGGTCACATGCAAATATGTATCATATGTTATTGTGGGTGTAGTGAAATGCTTGTGTTCCTAGCTCCAACAGTGCAGTAATATCTAACAAGTCACAACAATACACACACATCAAAATGTAAAAGAATGGAACTAAGAAAAATGTAAATATTAAAATGAGCAACGTCAGAGTCCAGGTAGCCTAGGTAGGTAGCCTAGTGGTTAGAGCATTGGGCCAGTAACCGAAAGGTTGCTAATTCGAATCCCTGAGCTGAAAAGGTAAAAATATATCGTTCTGTCCCTGAATAAGACCGTTAACCCACTGTTCCTAGGCCGTCATTGAGAATAAGAATTTGTTTTTAACTGACTTGCCAAAAAAATAAATAAATATACTGAAGAAAACAATAGTGTCCTAACAGTGGACCACCAGGTCAGATCCAGTCCTCCTTCCTAACAGTGGACCACCAGGTCAGATCCAGTCCTCCTTCCTAACAGTGGACCACCAGGTCAGATCCAGTCCTCCTTCCTAACAGGGGACCACCAGGTCAGATCCAGTCCTCCTTCCTAACAGTGGACCACCAGGTCAGATCCAGTCCTCCTTCCTAACAGTGGACCACCAGGTCAGATCCAGTCCTCCTTCCTAACAGTGGACCACCAGGTCAGATCCAGTCCTCCTTCCTAACAGGGGACCACCAGGTCAGATCCAGTCCTCCTTCCTAACAGTGGACCACCAGGTCAGATCCAGTCCTCCTTCCTAACAGTGGACCACCAGGTCAGATCCAGTCCTCCTTCCTAACAGTGGACCACCAGGTCAGATCCAGTCCTCCTTCCTAACCGGGGACCACCAGGTCAGATCCAGTCCTCCTTCCTAACAGTGGACCACCAGGTCAGATCCAGTCCTCCTTCCTAACAGTGGACCACCAGGTAAGATCCAGTCCTCCTTCCTAACAGTGGACCACCAGGTAAGATCCAGTCCTCCTTCCTAACAGTGGACCACCAGGTAAGATCCAGTCCTCCTTCCTAACAGTGGACCACCAGGTCAGATCCAGTCCTCCTTCCTAACAGTGGACCACCAGGTCAGATCCAGTCCTCCTTCCTAACAGTGGACCACCAGGTAAGATCCAGTCCTCCTTCCTAACAGTGGACCACCAGGTCAGATCCAGTCCTCCTTCCTAACAGTGGACCACCAGGTCAGATCCAGTCCTCCTTCCTAACAGTGGACCACCAGGTCAGATCCAGTCCTCCTTCCTAACAGTGGACCACCAGGTCAGATCCAGTCCTCCTACCTAACAGTGGACCACCAGGTAAGATCCAGTCCTCCTACCTAACAGGGGACCACCAGGTCAGATCCAGTCCTCCTTCCTAACAGTGGACCACCAGGTAAGATCCAGTCCTCCTTCCTAACAGGGGACCACCAGGTCAGATCCAGTCCTCCTTCCTAACAGTGGACCACCAGGTCAGATCCAGTCCTCCTTCCTAACAGTGGACCACCAGGTCAGATCCAGTCCTCCTACCTAACAGTGGACCACCAGGTCAGATCCAGTCCTCCTTCCTAACAGTGGACCACCAGGTCAGATCCAGTCCTCCTTCCTAACCGGGGACCACCAGGTCAGATCCAGTCCTCCTTCCTAACAGTGGACCACCAGGTCAGATCCAGTCCTCCTTCCTAACAGTGGACCACCAGGTCAGATCCAGTCCTCCTTCCTAACAGGGGACCACCAGGTCAGATCCAGTCCTCCTTCCTAACAGGGGACCACCAGGTCAGATCCAGTCCTCCTTCCTAACAGGGGACCACCAGGTCAGATCCAGTCCTCCTTCCTAACAGGGGACCACCAGGTCAGATCCAGTCCTCCTTCCTAACAGGGGACCACCAGGTCAGATCCAGTCCTCCTTCCTAACAGGGGACCACCAGGTCAGATCCAGTCCTCCTTCCTAACAGTGGACCACCAGGTCAGATCCAGTCCTCCTTCCTAACAGGGGACCACCAGGTCAGATCCAGTCCTCCTTCCTAACAGTGGACCACCAGGTCAGATCCAGTCCTCCTTCCTAACAGGGGACCACCAGGTCAGATCCAGTCCTCCTTCCTAACAGTGGACCACCAGGTCAGATCCAGTCCTCCTTCCTAACCGGGGACCACCAGGTAAGATCCAGTCCTCCTTCCTAACAGTGGACCACCAGGTCAGATCCAGTCCTCCTTCCTAACAGTGGACCACCAGGTCAGATCCAGTCCTCCTTCCTAACAGGGGACCACCAGGTCAGATCCAGTCCTCCTTCCTAACAGGGGACCACCAGGTAAGATCCAGTCCTCCTTCCTAACAGTGGACCACCAGGTCAGATCCAGTCCTCCTTCCTAACAGGGGACCACCAGGTCAGATCCAGTCCTCCTTCCTAACCGGGGACCACCAGGTAAGATCCAGTCCTCCTTCCTAACAGGGGACCACCAGGTAAGATCCAGTCCTCCTTCCTAACAGGGGACCACCAGGTCAGATCCAGTCCTCCTTCCTAACAGTGGACCACCAGGTAAGATCCAGTCCTCCTTCCTAACAGTGGACCACCAGGTAAGATCCAGTCCTCCTTCCTAACAGTGGACCACCAGGTAAGATCCAGTCCTCCTTCCTAACAGTGGACCACCAGGTCAGATCCAGTCCTCCTTCCTAACAGGGGACCACCAGGTAAGATCCAGTCCTCCTTCCTAACAGGGGACCACCAGGTAAGATCCAGTCCTCCTTCCTAACAGGGGACCACCAGGTCAGATCCAGTCCTCCTTCCTAACAGTGGACCACCAGGTAAGATCCAGTCCTCCTTCCTAACAGTGGACCACCAGGTAAGATCCAGTCCTCCTTCCTAACAGTGGACCACCAGGTAAGATCCAGTCCTCCTTCCTAACAGTGGACCACCAGGTAAGATCCAGTCCTCCTTCCTAACCGGGGACCACCAGGTAAGATCCAGTCCTCCTTCCTAACAGTGGACCACCAGGTAAGATCCAGTCCTCCTTCCTAACAGTGGACCACCAGGTAAGATCCAGTCCTCCTTCCTAACAGTGGACCACCAGGTCAGATCCAGTCCTCCTTCCTAACAGGGGACCACCAGGTAAGATCCAGTCCTCCTTCCTAACCGGGGACCACCAGGTAAGATCCAGTCCTCCTTCCTAACAGTGGACCACCAGGTAAGATCCAGTCCTCCTTCCTAACAGTGGACCACCAGGTAAGATCCAGTCCTCCTTCCTAACAGTGGACCACCAGGTAAGATCCAGTCCTCCTTCCTAACCGGGGACCACCAGGTAAGATCCAGTCCTTCTTCCTAACAGTGGACCACCAGGTAAGATCCAGTCCTCCTTCCTAACAGTGGACCACCAGGTAAGATCCAGTCCTCCTTCCTAACAGTGGACCACCAGGTAAGATCCAGTCCTCCTTCCTAACAGTGGACCACCAGGTCAGATCCAGTCCTCCTTCCTAACCGGGGACCACCAGGTAAGATCCAGTCCTCCTTCCTAACAGGGGACCACCAGGTAAGATCCAGTCCTTCTTCCTAACAGGGGACCACCAGGTATGTACAATCCCTTCCTCCTCCTCTCTGTACCGAGAAACATCCTGTCAGCCATCCCCCAGTGACAGATATCAGCCTTTCAACTATCAGATGAATAAAAAGTTGGTGTCTACATCCCAAATGGCAGCCTCTTCCCTACATAGTGCACTACTTTTGACCAGGGCCCATAGTCCAACAAGTAGTGCACTATACAATAGGGTGCCATGTGGGACTCAGGGGAGGGAGTGAATTCACTAGCCTCTCAGTAACCTCTGTGTGTGTGTGCGTGTGTGTGTGCGTGTGCGTGCGTGTGTTTGTGTGTGTTGTTAATTGTAATGTTAATTGTAATGTAATGGTGTTGCTACAGTAGTGCTAAAGGCTGAGGCAGTGTTGTTTCACTGGGTAGAGTAATCAGCTGGTGTCAATCATTCACACTAGTGCAAGTCCACACACACCACACACACACACACACACACACACACACACACCACACCACACACACACACACACATACATACACACCACACACACACACACATACATACACACCACACACACACACACACACATACACACCACACACATACATACATACATACATACATACATACATACATACATACATACATACATACATACATACATACGCACACAGACAGGCAGGCACGCACACAAGGACACACTTGCTCAGGCAGGCAGGCAGGAAGGAAGGCAGGCAGGAAGGAAGGCAGGCAGGCAGGCAGGCAGGCAGGCAGGCAGGCAGGCAGGCAGGCAGGCAGGCAGGAAGGCAGGCAGGCAGGCACATAAAGGCGGAATGAATTGTTAAATCCGAGTGAGAGCTCTACACTGAAAAGTTTTCAGCCTTTTTTAGATTAAGGATTAAAGATTCAGAAAAGGACTGGTTCAATTGCCTATCACTCACAGGAGATTACTCTGCTGGCTTCAACAAAGGCAACTATAGAGATTCAGTGACATTCTGACCAAGCTGACATTGGCTAAGTCCCAAATGGAAAGCTATATATAGTGCATTACTTTTGACTAGAGCTCTATGGGTTTTCCTATGGGCAATGGCCAAAAGTAGTGCACAATATAGGGAATAGGGTGCCATTTGGTGCTTAAACATAATGAGAGCTGGGAGCGGTTTTATGTAGTGAGTTGACAATGAATGACACCATTGGGTTTTAGCCAGAACACGTTTACCTATGTACTTCTGTCCTGGAGCTGTTCTTGTCTAAGAGGTTAATGTTATGTATTATAACATGTTCTGTGTTGGATCCCAGGAAGAGAAGCTGCTGCTATTGCAACAGCTAATGGGAATCTTAATAAAATACTAAATGTCTCATCACAATTACCTCATAAATTAAACTAAATGTCTTGGGTCTACTTACAGAACCATTCAGCAATCACACTATTGATGGTTGACTGATTCCTGAAACCAGGCTAGTTTTCTATTTACCGTAAAGACAATTTGTCACTTTTTATTTTTTTTATTTTTAAACTACAGTTTAAATTAGATTATAATAAAGTTTGACAAACATTATTTGTTTATAGAGTGAAGAATGTAACACTAACACTCGATACGAAGTTAATAAGTAGTTTCAACACACAATTTCTCTGTGTAAGTCAGTGTGTTAGGAGAGACCAATAGAAAACAGCCTCTGGCTGTTATGTGTCATATCAAAAGGGAATTACTCACTGCTCTCTAGAGTGGAGAGGACAACAGAACAAAACAAATGGATGAAGTCAAGTTGGCTGACACACACGCCCCCACACACACACACACAAGTCAGCAGCACTCATCTCTAAAGCTAAGATGAAACACAGCTATAAGCATGTTTGACAGATCCAGATGCTATGGGTAGAGAGGTATTGGAGCACTGCTCTGAAGAATCCAGTTACTGTAGGTAGAGAGGTATTGGAGCACTGCTCTGAATGTGTAGCTGAACCAGGGATTTTCTTGGACAGACACTCAGGAGCTGCTTTGTCTCTTTTCTTTCTATCCTTTCACTGAATGGTTAGTTAGAAGGTCCAATCTAGCATTCCCACTACCTCGCCAGAGAGAAATCTCTCTGCTGCCATTGACATCCCACTACCTCAACTTGAAATCTCTCTGCTGCCATTGACATCCCACTACCTCAACTTGAAATCTCTCTGCTGCCATTGACATCCCACAACCTCATCTTGATGTATCTCACTGCTGCCGTCGACTGAGGAACACAGAGGAGAATACTAACCAAGATGTAGACAAGTGCATGTGATGTGAAGTCTACGGACAGATACCTATAATGTTTTTTCTATCGATATACACTGAGGGTGAAAAACAATAGGAATATTAGTTCTATATCCCCATCCCCTTCTTACCTCAGAACAGCCTCAATTCGTCTGGGCATGGACTATACAAGGTGATGAAAATATTCCACAGGGATGCTGGTCCATGTTGACTCCAATTCTTCCCACCGTTGTGTCAAGTTGGCTGGATGTCCTTTGGGTGGGGGACCATTCGTGTTACACATGGGGAACTGTTGAGCGTGAAAAACCAACCTGCGTTGCAGTTCTTGATACACTCAAGCCGGTGTGCCTGACACCTGGGGAGAACAAGTATTTGATACACTGCTGATTTTGCAGGTTTTCCTACTTACAAAGCATGTAGAGGTCTGTAATTTTTATCGTATGTACAATTCAACTGTGAGAGATGGAATCTAAAACAAAAATCCAGAAAATCACATTGTATCATTTTTAAGTAATTAATTTGCATTTTATTGCATGACATAAGTATTTGATACATCTGAAAAACAGAACTTAATATTTGGTACAGAAACCTTTGTTTGCAATTTCAGAGATCATACGTTTCCTGTAGTTCTTGACAGGTTTTCACACACTGCAGCAGGGATTTTGGCCCACTCCTTCATACAGACCTTCTCCAGATCCTTGGGGTTTCGGGGCTGTTGCTGGGCAATACGGACTTTCAGCTCCCTCCAAAGATTTTCTATTGGGTTCAGGTCTGGAGACTGGCTAGGCAACTCCAGGACCTTGAGATGCTTCTTACGGAGCCACTCCTTAGTTGCCCTGGCTGTGTGTTTCGGAGCGTTGCCATGCTGGAAGACCCAGCAACGACCTATCTTCAATGCTCTTACTGAGGGAAGGAGGTTGTTGGCCAAGATCTCGCGATACATGTCCCCATCCATCCTCCCCTCAATACGGTGCAGTCGTCCTGTCCCCTTTGTAGAAAAGCATCCCCCAATCCCCCACCTCCATGCTGCACGGTTGGGATGGTGTTCTTGGGGTTGTACTCATCCTTCTTCTTCCTCCAAACATGGCGAGTGTCGTTTAGCCCAAAAGCTCTATTTTTGTCTCATCAGACCACATGACCTTTTCCCAGTCCTCCTCTGGATCATCCAGATGGTCATTGGCAAACTTCAGACGGGCCTGGACATGCGCTGGCTTGAGCAGGGGGACGTTGCTTGCGCTGCAGGATTTTAATCCATGACGGCGTAGTGTGTTACTTATGGTTTTCTTTGAGACATTGGTCCTAGCTCTCTTCAGGTCATTGAGCAGGTCCTGCCTTGTAGTTCTGGGCTGAATCCTCATTGATGCCCCACGAGGTGAGATCTTGCATAGAGCCCCAGACCGAGGGTGATTGACCGGCATCTTGAACTTCTTCCATTTTCGAATAATTGCGCAAACAGTTGATGCCTTCTCACCAAGCTGCTTGCCTATTGTCCTGTAGCCCATCCCAGCCTTGTGCAGGTCTACAATTTTACCTCTGATGTACTTACACAGCTGTCTGGTCTTGGCCATTGTGGAGAGGTTGGAGTCTGTTTGATTGAGTGTGTGGACAGGTGTCTTTTATACAGGTAACGAGTTCAAACAGGTGCAGTTAATACAGGTAATGAGTGGAGAACAGGAGGGATTCTTAAACAAAAACGAACAGGTCTGTGAGAGCCAGAATTCTTACTGGTTGGTAGGTAATCAAATACTTATGTCATGCAATAAATGCTAGTTAATTGCTTAAAAAGCATACAATGTGATTTTCTGGATTTTTTTTGTTTTGTTTTAGATTCCGTCTCTCACAGTTGTAGTGTACCTATGATACAAATTACAGGCCTCCACATGCTTTGTAAGTAGGAAAACCTACAAAATCGGCAGTGTATCAAATACTTGTTCTCCCCACTGTACATCAAAGGCACAAATGCACTTTTTGTCTTTTTGTTCTTGCCAATTCATCCTTCTTATGACTGCAATCCCGTTAACGGGACAACAGCCTGTGAAAGTGCAGGGCACCAAATTCAAAACAACAGAAATCTCATAATTAAAATTCCTCAAACATACATGTATTTTATAGCATTTCTAAAGGTAATTTTGTTGTTAATCCCACCACAGTGTCCAATTTCAAATAGGCGAAAGCACCACAAACGATTATGTTAGGTCACCACCAAGCCACAGAAAAACTCAGCCATTTTTCCAGAGAGGAGTCACAAAAAGCACAAATAGAGATAAAATGAATCACTAACCTTTGATGATCTTCATCAGATGACACTCATAGGACTTCATGTTATACAATACATATATGTTTTGTTTGATAAAGTTCATATTTATATAAAAAAATCTCTGTATACATTGGTGCGTTACGTTCACTACTTCCAAAAACATCCGGTGATATTGCAGAGAGCCACATCATTTTACAGAAATCCTTATTATAAATGTTGATGAAAATTCAAGTGTTAGACATGGAAATATAGATATACCTCTCCTTAATGCAACCGCTGTGTCAGATTTTTAAAAAAAAACTTTACGGAAAAAGCAAACCCTGCAATTATCTGAGACGGTGCTCAGGAAAGAAGAAAAAAATATCCGCCATGTTGGAGTCAACAGAAATCAGAAATAACCTTAGAAATATTCCCTTACCTTTGATGATATTCATCAAAATGCACTCTCAGGAATCCTAGTTCCACAATAAATGTTTGATTTGTTCGATAATGTCCAGCATTTATGTCCAAGTAGCTACTTTTGTTAGGGCGTTAGGTACACAAATCCAAACGCTCATGCAGGTCCAGCATAATGTAGGACGAAAAACTTCAAACAGTTATCTTACAGTTCATAGAAACATTTCAAACTAAGTATAGAATCATTAGGACGTTTTTATCAGAAATCTTCAATAATGTTCCAACTGGAAAATTCCTATGTGTGTAGAGAAGCCATGGAACGCAGGTCGCTATCATGTGAAATGAGTGTGACCAGGAAATGGCTCTCTGCCAGTAACCTGACTCATTCAGCTCTTATTCAGCCCCACAACACAGTAGAAGCCTCATTCAAGTTACTAAAGACGGTTGACATCTAGTGGAAACCCTAGGAAGTGCAACTTGATCAATATCCCACTGTGGGAATTCAATAGGGGCTGGGTTGAAAATCGACCAACCTCATATTTCCCACTTCCTGTTTGTATTTCTTCTCAGGTTTTTGCCTGCCATGTGAGTTATGTTATACTCACATATATCATTCAAACAGTTTTAGAAACTTCAGAGTGTTTTCTATCCAATACTACTAATAATATGCAACTGAGACTGAGGAGCAGGCCATTTACACTGGGAACCTCTGGGCACCTTTCATCCAAGCTACTCAATAATGCCCCTGCAGCCATAAGAAGTTATTCATGGCACATATGCACAATTCATGTGTCAAGGCTTAAAATTCCTTCTGTAATCTCCTCCCCTTCAACTACACTGATTGAAGTGGATTTAATAAGCAACATAAATAAGGGGCCATAGCTTTCACCTGGATTCACCTGATCAGTCTGTCATGGAACAAGTGGATGTTCCTAATGTTTTGTCACTCAGTGTAATATCCTTCCAACTTGTATTTTTTATTTATTTTTATTTTACCTTTATTTAACCAGGTAGGCAAGTTGAGAACAAGAACATTTTCAAAATAGAAGCCACTTCCTGGTTGGATTTTCCTCAGGGTTTCGCCTGCAATATCAGTTATGTTCAAATCAAATCAAATCAAATATATTTATATAGCTGATTATAGACCTTTTTTAAATCACAGTCACGTCCCGGCCAGGGTAGATGTTTGAGAACAACTGTATCGACAATATAAAGGCACATGCCTATATTAAGGGACATGCCTATATTAAGGGACATGCCTATTATTAGGGACATGCCTATATTAAGGGACATGCCTATATTAAGGGACATGCCTATTATTAGGGACATGACTATATTAGGGGACATGCCTATTAAAAGGGACATGCATGTTAAAAGGGACACGCTTATATTAAAGGATATGACGATATTAAGGGACATACCTTTATAAAGGGACATTTATATTTAAAGGGACATGTCTATATTTAGGGACATGCAAATTAAAAGGGACATGCCTATATTAAGGGACATGCCTTTTAATAGGGACATGCCTATATTAGGGACATGCCTATATTAGGGACATGCCTATAAAAAGGGACATGCCTATATTAAAGGACCTGCCTTTTAAAAGGGACATGCCTATATTAAGGGACATTTTTAATTTTTTATTTTATTTATCTTTATTTTACTAGGCATGTCAGTTAAGAACAAATTAACTGCCTGTTCAGGGGCAGAACGACAGATTTGTACCTTGTCAGCTCAGGGATTTGAACTTGCAACCTTTCGGTTACTAGTCCAATGCTCTAACCACTAGGCTACCCTGCCGCCGACATGCCTATATTAAGGGACATGCCTATATTAAGGGACCTGCTTTTTAAAAGGGACATGCCTATGTTAAGGGACCTGCCTATTAAAAGAGACATGCCTATTAAAAGGGACATGCCTATATTAAGGGACATGCCTATTAATAGGGACATGCCTATATTAAGGGACATGCCTATTAATAGGGCCATGCCTATATTAAGGGACATGCCTATATTAAGGGACATGCCTATATTCAAGGACATGCCTTTTAAATCAAATCAAAATCAAAATCAAATCAAATGTATTTATATAGCCCTTCGTACATCAGCTGATATCTCAAAGTGCTGTACAGAAACCCAGCCTAAAATCCCAAACAGCAAGAAATGCAGGTGTAGAAGCACGGTGGCTAGGAAAAACTCCCTAGAAAGGCCAAAACCTAGGAAGAAACCTAGAGAGGAACCAGGCTATGTGGGATGGCCAGTCCTCTTCTGGCTGTGCCGGGTGAAGATTATAACAGAAAATGGCCAAGATGTTCAAATGTTCATAAATGACCAGCATGGTCGTATAATAAGGCAGAACAGTTGAAACTGGAGCAGCAGCACGGTCAGATGGACTGGGGACAGCAAGGAGTCATCATGTCAGGTAATCCTGGGGCATGGTCCTAGGGCTCAGGTCCTCCGAGAGAGAGAAAGAAAGAGAGAAGGAGAGAATTAGAGAACGCACACTTAGATTCACACAGGACACCGAATAGGACAGGAGAAGTACTCCAGATATAACAAACTGACCCTAGCCCCCCGACACATAAACTACTGCAGCATAATTACTGGAGGCTGAGAAAGGAGGGGTCATGAGACACTGTGGCCCCATCTGTTATACTCACAGACAGTATTTTGACAGTTTTAGAAACTTTAGAGTGTTTTCTATCGAATACTAATAACAATATACATATATTAGGAACTGAGACTGAGGAGCAGGCCGTTTAGTTTGGGCAACTTATTAATCCAAGCTACTCAATACTGCCCCCCAGCCATAAGAAGTTAAGGGCATCTAGCTTAGATTGTAGGACAGCCGGGGTGTTAAGCATGTCCCAGTTTAGGTCACCTAACAGTACAAACTCTGATGATAGATGTCCAGGGCACAGCTGGGGGCAGAAGGTGGTCTATGGCAAGCAGCAATGGTGAGAGACTTGTTTCTGGAAAGGTTCATTTTTAAAAGTAGAATCTCAAATTGTTTGGGCACAGGCCTGGATAGTATGACAGGACTCTGCATGCTATCTCTGCAGTAGATTGCAACTCCGCCTCCTTTGGCAGTTCTATCTTGTCGGAAAATGTTATAATTAGGGGTGGAAATTTCAGGGGTTTTGGTGGCCTTCCTAAGCCAGGATTTAGACACAGCTAGGACATTCGGGTTGGCAGAGTGTGCTAAAGCAGTGAATAAAAGGGAGGAGGCTTCTATTGATAACATGAATGAAATCAAGGCTTTAACGTTTACAGAAGTCAACAAATGAGAGCGCCTGGGAAATGGGAGTGGAGCTAGGCACTGCAGGGCTTGGATTAACCTCTACATCACCAGAGAAACAGAGAAGGAGTAGGATAAGGGTACGGCTAAAGGCTTTAAGAACTGGTTGTCTAGTGCGTTCGGAACAGAGAGTAAAAGGAGCAGGTTTCTGGGCACGGAAGAATAGATTCAAGGCATAATGTACAGACAAGGGTTTGGTAGGATGTGAATACAGTGGAGTTAAACCTAGGCATTGAGTGACGATGAGAGAGGTATTGTCACTAGAGACACCATTTAAACCAGGTGAGATCAACACATGGGGCTAGCAGGCTAGCAGAAGGGCCTTAGGGGAACGCGATGGAAGAGTCAGTTGTAGCCCCCTCAGGCGGTTACGTCGGCAGGACAGTCGTAATGGATTGGCAGAGCTCTGTGTAGTAAAAGGGTCCAGGCCAATTGGCTAAATAGGTATTGTAGCCCAAGGAGTGGCTGATGGACCTCTTCAGCTAAGAGTCCAATATGCTCTAGACAGCTAGCGGGCCGTGACGAGCAGGCTAGCAGATGGGCATTCAGGGGATGTCGCAACAGAGGAGCAACTCGGGCGGATTACAATGGTAGACAAGTCATGAAGGATCGGTGGGGCTCCATATCGGCAGTAAAAGGGGTCCAGGCCAATTGACATAATAGGTATTGTAGGCCACGGAGTGGCTGATGGACCTCTTCAGCTAGCCGGGAGATGGGCCTAGCATAGGTTAGCTCCAGGCTAATTGGTGCTTGCTTCGGGACAGAGACGTTAGCCTGGAGTAGCCACTCGGATAGCTAGCTAGCTGCAATGATCCAGGTGAAAAGATTCAGAACTTGCTGTAGGAATCCGGAGATGTGGACTAGGTTGAATCGCGCTGTGCAGACTGGCAGCAGTTGTCCAGGATAAAGGTTAGCTGATGACCGCTAGCTGACTACTAGCTAGTAGCTAGTTCGGTGGCTAGCATCTGTTGGGGGGTTCCGGATCTAAAGTAAAGAAACTAGCAGATCCATACCACATTGGGTGAGGCGAGTTGCAGGAGAGTATGTTGGAGTTGGTATGTTGGTATTTAAAAAATATATTTGAAATATTTATGTGAAGAGAATCCGAAGAAAAATTTATATGTACACGGGACACGACAAGACAAAGACAAAGACGCCATCTTGGAAGAACCTACATGTGAAGACTACGGATTCCTTTGTTTATAATGATAATATCTCCTCTTTCAAAGTATCACATCTCTATCCATTTTGTAACAGGCATTGTGTGTGTTGAAGTGGGTCATGTGGGAAACCTGTCTGATAAAGTAACCTCAAACAGCTTCCAAAAGCCGCCCTTGGATGTGACTGAGTAAAGGAGACAACCAGAGCAGTACATAACCATGCTCTAGAGACAACTACCTGCTGTGTTCTTTCTCTCTCTCTCTCTCTCTGGGAAAGATAATAAATATTAACCACTTCATCCAGAAAACAGTCCTTTAACCTACTTAGCCTTTAGCACCTGAAATACATTTTTTTCACACTGGGCTGAATTGTGTTTGGGGACACTTTCTTTCCACTGACAACTATGAGAAGTCAACTATGAGAAGTCAACAATGTGAAGTCAACGATGAGAAGTCTATGGATGGATGGATACAGTATGTGCAGGTGTTTCCTTTTTTTCCCCGACGTAAAGTCCCTTAAAACAGGCATGTCCCATTATATAGGCATGTCCCATTATATAGGCATGTCCCTTTATATAGGCATGTCCCATTATATAGGCATGTCCCATTATATAGGCATGTCCCTTTATATAGGCATGTCCCTTTATATAGGCATTTCCCATTATATAGGCATGTCCCTTTATATAGGCATGTCCCTTTATATAGGCATGTCCCATTATATAGGCATGTCCCTTTATATAGGCATGCCCCAACGAGCTGGCTAGGCACCCCCTTGTTCCATCGGTGGTGACCCAGAGCTGATGCCACCATACCAACCAGAACACCAACTCCCCAATGCTTTGTGTGGTGGCTGCTGCATTCTGTCACATGTCATGACGCTGGAGAGACGAAGCAGGTAAGGGGGGTAAAACATTTAATAAATAACGGACAGAGACGAGACAGGAACAGCGTCAGCAAACAGGAAAAAAACAAAAGACAATCAATGCAGCAGTAGGGAACAGAGCAGGGGAACTGACAGATATAGGGGAGGAAAAAAACAGGTGATGAATGAGTCCCGGTGAGTCCAATAACACTGATGCATGTGACGAGGAAAGGCAAGTGTGCGTAATGGATGATAGGAGTGCGTAATGGATGATAGGAGTGCATAATGGATGATAGGAGTGCGTAATGGATGATAGGAGTGCGTAATGGATGATAGGAGTGCGTAATGGATTATAGGAGCGCGTAATGGATGATAGGAGCGCGTAATGGATGATAGGAGCGCGTAATGGATGATAGGAGTGCGTAATGGATGATAGGAGCGCGTAATGGATGATAGGAGCGCGTAATGGGTGATAGGAGCACGTAATGCATGATAGGAGCGCGTAATGCATGATAGGAGCGCGTAATGCTGATAGGAGCGCGTAATGGATGATAAGAGTGCGTAATGGATGATATGAGTGCGTAATGGATGATAGGAGTGCGTAATGGATAATAGGAGTGCGTAATGGATGATAGGAGTGCGTAATGGATGATAGGAGTGCGTAATGGATGATAGGAGTGCGTAATGGATGATAGGAGTGCGTAATGCATGTTAGGAGTGCGTAATGGATGATAGGAGTGCGTAATGGATTATAGGAGCGCGTAATGGATGATAGGAGCGCGTAATGGATGATAGGAGTGCGTAATGGATGATAGGAGTGCGTAATGGATGATAGGAGCGCGTAATGGATGATAGGAGCGCGTAATGGGTGATATGAGCACGTAATGCATGATAGGAGCGCGTAATGCATGATAGGAGCGCGTAATGGATGATAAGAGTGCGTAATGGATGATATGAGTGCGTAATGGATGATAGGAGTGCGTAATGGATAATAGGAGTGCGTAATGGATGATAGGAGTGAGTAATGGATGATAGGAGTGCGTAATGGATGATAGGAGTGCGTAATGGATGATAGGAGTGCGTGATGCATGTTAGGAGTGCATGATGGATGATAGGAGTGCGTAATGGATGATAGGAGTGCGTAATGGATGATAGGAGTGCGTAATGGATGATATGAGTGCGTAATGGATGACAGGAGTGCGTAAAGGATAATAGGAGTGCGTAATGGATGATAGGAGTGCGTAATGGATGATAGGAGTGCGTAATGGATTATAGGAGCGCGTAATGGATGATAGGAGCGCGTAATGGATGATAGGAGCGCGTAATGGATGATAGGAGTGCGTAATGGATGATAGGAGCGCGTAATGGATGATAGGAGCGCGTAATGGGTGATAGGAGCACGTAATGCATGATAGGAGCGCGTAATGCATGATAGGAGCGCGTAATGCTGATAGGAGCGCGTAATGGATGATAAGAGTGCGTAATGGATGATATGAGTGCGTAATGGATGATAGGAGTGCGTAATGGATAATAGGAGTGCGTAATGGATGATAGGAGTGCGTAATGGATGATAGGAGTGCGTAATGGATGATAGGAGTGCGTAATGGATGATAGGAGTGCGTAATGCATGTTAGGAGTGCGTAATGGATGATAGGAGTGCGTAATGGATTATAGGAGCGCGTAATGGATGATAGGAGCGCGTAATGGATGATAGGAGTGCGTAATGGATGATAGGAGTGCGTAATGGATGATAGGAGCGCGTAATGGATGATAGGAGCGCGTAATGGGTGATATGAGCACGTAATGCATGATAGGAGCGCGTAATGCATGATAGGAGCGCGTAATGGATGATAAGAGTGCGTAATGGATGATATGAGTGCGTAATGGATGATAGGAGTGCGTAATGGATAATAGGAGTGCGTAATGGATGATAGGAGTGAGTAATGGATGATAGGAGTGCGTAATGGATGATAGGAGTGCGTAATGGATGATAGGAGTGCGTGATGCATGTTAGGAGTGCATGATGGATGATAGGAGTGCGTAATGGATGATAGGAGTGCGTAATGGATGATAGGAGTGCGTAATGGATGATATGAGTGCGTAATGGATGACAGGAGTGCGTAAAGGATAATAGGAGTGCGTAATGGATGATAGGAGTGCGTAATGGATGATAGGAGTGCGTAATGGATGATAGGAGCGCGTAATGGATGATAGGAGCGCGTAATGCATGATAGGAGCGCGCAATGGATGATAAGAGCGCGTAATGGATGATAGGAGTGCGTAATGGATGATAGGAGTGCGTAATGGATGACAGGAGCGCGTAATGGATGACAGGAGCGCGTAATGGATGATAAGAGTGCGTAATGGATGATAGGAGTGCGTAATGGATGATAGGAGTGCGTGATGCAGGGCGGCCTGGTGCCTTGAAGCACCGGGGGAGGGGGGGGAGCAGGTGCAGACGGGACAGCATATTAATAGGCATGTCCCTTTATATAGTCATGTCGCTTTTAATATTCATGTCCCTTAACACAGGCATGTGCCTTTATATAGGCAAGTCCCTTTATATAGGAATATCCCTTTATATAAGCATGTCCCTTTTATTTCGGCGTCAATCAATCAATAAATCAAATGTATTTATAAAGACCTTCTTACATCAGCTGATGTCGCAAAGTTCTGTACAGAAACCCAGCCTAAAATCCCAATCAGCAAGCAATGTAGGTGTAGAAGCACGGTGGCTAGGTACAACTCCCTAGAAATGCCAGCACCTAGGAAGAAACCTAGAGAGGAACGAGGCTATGAGGGGTGGCCAGTCCTCTTCTGGCTGTGCCTGGTGGAGATTATAACAGAAATTGGCCAAGATGTTCAAATGTTCAAAGATGACCAGCAGGGTCAAATAGTAATAATCACTGTGCTTGTTGAGGATGGAACAGGTCAGCACTTCAGGAGTAAATGTCAGTTGGCTTTTCATGGCCAATCATTCAGAGTAACTCTACCGCTCCTGCTGTCTCTAGAGAGTTGAAAACAGCAGGTCTGGGACAGGTAGCACGATCGGTGAACAGGTCAGGGTTCCATAGCCGCAGGCAGAACAGTTGAAACTGGAGCAGCAGCACGGCCAGGTGGACTGGGGACAGCAAGGAGTCATCAGGCCAAGTAGTCCTGAGGCATGGTCCTAGGGCTCAGGTCCTCCGGGAGAGAGAAAGAAAGAAAGAAAGAAAAAGTGAGAATTAGAGAGAGCATGCTTAAATTCACACAGGACACCAGATAAGACAGGAGAAATACTCCAGATATAACTGAACCTAGCCCCCGACACATAAACTACTGCAGCATAAATACTGGAGGCTTAGACAGGCGGGGTCAGGAGACACTGTCCTAACATACCCCATGACAGGGCCAAACAGGCAGGATATAACCCCACCCACTTTGCCAAAGCACAGCCCCAATACCACTAGAGGGATATCTTCGACTACCAACTTACCATCCTATGACAACGCCAAGTATAGCCCACGAAGATCTCTGCCACGGCACAACCCAAAGGGGGGCATCCCAGACAGGAAGATCATGGCAGTGACTCAACCCACTCAAGTGACGTACCCCTCCTAGGGACGGCATGGAAGAGCACCAGTAAGCCAGTGACTTAGCCCCTGTAATAGGGTTAAAGGCAGAGAATCCCAGTGGAGAGAGGGGAACCGGCTAGGCAGTGCCGTGACGTTGTATTAGTGACGACTGTTGTTCATCGAATGATTAAACGTTTCTAATTGCGTGATTAACTGAATCAAGCAATTATTAACTCATTAACCTGGGGCACCGTGGGAAAACAAGTTTTATTGAGTTTCTATTTCCCAAATTAACTCAAAGAATATCAGAATATCGATTTTACAACAGCTGCTAATTAACCAGTTACCTCTATCAGTCTCATAATCTGAACGTCGTATAGCCCTTGAATCTGCACGGACCCGGGTCTCACCAATGAGTTCGTACCACACCAATCTTAGTTAAAATGATGATAAAAGATACACATAGACAAAACACATTATAGGCTATTGATTAGAACTTAGTATAACGGGCCAACACACTATGGCGCGTGTTACCCAAAATGGGGATTTCAAAGAGAGAGAGAAAAAATAAAGTACACGAGAGAAATATACATTTGGGTGAATTTGTCAGCTATGCTATTCTAACCCTAGCCTTGCCCCAAACTACCACTCTTATGGGTCAGAATATAAGGATGTAATTACGTGGGGAAGGTCTCTGGGCGCACCAAATTAAGAGCAAGGTCTAGGTTGTTCTCAAATCCAATTTTAGACAACTAACTTCACATTTCACCTTTACCAAAACATTCCTTCTGATTTGGACATTTTCCACACAACGTATAATGTATAAACCTCAAACATATAATAGGAAAACTCTTCCTGTTTTTGTAATAACGTCATCTATTAAACTTTAATAACTAAAAACAATTACATACATTTTCATATTCCATCTATCGTCATGACCACCATTGTGGCTGACGGAAACCATTGTTCCAAAGTCCCTAAATTTCATGTTTAAAACCTGTTAAGCCTACCCCCTACTTTTTCGAACATTCTGTTAAAAATCGCGTAACATTTCAGCGTCCTGCTACTCATGCCAGGAATATAGTATATGCATATGATTAGTATGTGTGGATAGAAAACACTGTGACGTTTCTAAAACTGGTTAAATCACGGCTGTGACTATAACAGAGCGTGTGTTTCATCGAAAAGCGCAAGAAAATCTGATCACTGAAAAAATTATCAATGCGCCACTTGCATGTATTGTTGATGGGAAACCAAATTAAATGGGGCTGAGATTGCAATTCCTACAGCTTCCACACGATGTCGCCAGTCTCGTCATTTGCCTGGCCTTTGTTTCTTGGTCAAACGAAGAAGAGAGAACACTTTCCATCCGGTCTCCGACAGGAAGTTTTGGAAGAGAGATTTCGGAACATGATTTGAAGACGTGGAGTTAATTCACTACCCTGCATGTGTGTTTTAATGAGCGTTTGAGTTTTAACGAGTGCTATTAGCATTTAGCGTAGCGCATTTGCATTTGCTGATGGCTAGATGAGACGGTTGCGTCTCGGGTGGGCTTAAGAGGTTAAAATGCTTTCTGGACTGTTTTTTGAAATTCTTATACATGTAGGAGAACTGTACGAACATACTTTTGTCATATTTTATTGTCATATTTTTTTTATGGTCCATAAGGGATATGTTTTGTCCATTTGCAATATGATTTCATAGGAAGTCAAAAGTCGAAGTCAAAAGTCATTGAAACATTGCCAAATGCCATAAGAAATGTCCAAATGCAATATGAAAGTATTGAAAGTGCCAAATCACGATGTTATGTCCATTTGCCATGTACGATCATAGGAAGTCTGTTTCCAAACCCAAAAGTCAGTGAACCATGTCCAAATGGCATTTATACTGCCCAAATTATATATAGCACTATGTTAAGCGATGAATCAACCTAGATGGCCTATTTGATGGTCCATTTTTTGAAAAAAGTCCAAAATGACCAGGGGCGCCCCCTATTGGATGGGCACGGGTGGGGTTGCTCCCTAGTCATCCGTAGACCCCTTGCAACCCCCTAAAGGCATTAAAACAAATATGCTCCTGGTAACCCATTCCAATCACTGGGCTCATGGCTGTCCTTTTGAAAAAGGCATGTCCTATCTAATAGGCATGTCCCTTAATAGAGATTAGTCCCTTAGTCCCTTAGTTCCTAATTGTCACCTAGAATTTCTAAGCAAACAGCTGGAGGCAGGGCTTTCTCCTATAGAGCTCAATTTTTATGGAACGGTCTGCCTACCCATGTCAGAGACGCAAACTCGGTCTCAACCTTTAAGTCTTTACTGAAGACTCATCTCTTCAGTGGGTCATATGATTGAGTGCAGTGTGGCCCAGGAGTGGGAAGGTGAATGGAAAGGCTCTGGAGCAACAAACCACCCTTGCGGTCTCTGCCTGGCCGGTTCCCCTCTTTCCACTGGGATTCTCTGCCTCTAACCCTCTCACCTGAGTGGGTTGATTCACTGATGTGGTCATCCTGTCTGGGTTGGCGCCCCCCCTTGGGTTGTGCCATGGCGGAGATCTTAGTGGGCTATACTCAGCCTTGTCTCAGGATGGTAAGTTGGTGGTTGAAGATATCCCTCTAGTGGTGTGGGGGCTGTGCTTTGGCAAAGTGGGTGGGGTTATATCCTTCCTGTTTGGCCCTGTCCGGGGGTGTCCTCGGATGGGGCCACAGTGTCTCCTGACCCCTCCTGTCTCAGCCTCCAGTATTTATGCTGCAGTAGTTTATGTGTCGGGGGGCTAGGGTCAGTTTGTTATATCTGGAGTACTTCTCCTGTCCTATTTGGTGTCCTGTGTGAATCTAAGTGTGCGTTCTCTAATTCTCTCTTTCTCTCTTTCTTTCTCTCTCTCTCTCGGAGGACCTGAGCCCTAGGACCACGCCCCAGGACTACCTGGCATGATGACTCCTTGCTGTCCCCAGTCCACCTGGCCGTGCTGCTGCTCCAGTTTCAACTGTTCTGCCTTATTATTAATTGACCATGCTGGTCATTTATGAACATTTGAACATCTTGGCCATTTTCTGTTATAATCTCCACCCGGCACAGCCAGAAGAGGACTGGCCACCCCACATAGCCTGGTTCCTCTCTAGGTTTCTTCCTAGGTTTTGGCCTTTCTAGGGAGTTTTTCCACCTGCATTGCTTGTGGTTTGGGGTTTTAGGCTGGGTTTCTGTACAGCACTTTGAGATATCAGCTGATGTACGATGGGCTATATAAATACATTTGATTTGATTTTGATTTGATTTAAAAGGCATGTCCTTTAATATAGGCATGTCCCTTAATACAGGCATGTCCCTTAATATAGGCATGTCCCTTAATATAGGCATGTCCCTTTTAATAGGCATGTCCCTTTTAATAGGCAGGTCCCTTAATATGGGCAGGTCCCTTAATATAGGCATGTCCCTTTTAAAAAGCAGGTCCTTTAATATAGGCATGTCCCTTAATATAGGCATGTCCCTAATATAGGCATGTCCCTTTTAAAAGGCAGGTCCTTTAATATAGGCATGTCCCTTTTTATAGGCATGTCCCTAATATAGGCATGTCCCTATTAATAGGCATGTCCCTATTAAAAGGCATGTTCCTTAATATAGGCATGTCCCTTTAAATATAAATGTCCCTTTATAAAGGTATGTCCCTTAATATTGTCATATCCTTTAATATAAGCGTGTCCCTTTTAACATGCATGTCCCTTTTAATAGGCATGTCCCCTAATATAGGCATGTCCCCTAATAATAGGCATGTCCCTTAATATAGGCATGTCCCTTAATATAGGCATGTCCCTAATAATAGGCATGTCCCTTAATATAGGCATGTCCCTTAATATAGGCATGTCCCTAATAATAGGCATGTCCCTTAATATAGGCATGTCCCTATTAATAGGCATGTCCCTATTAAAAGGCATGTTCCTTAATATAGGCATGTCCCTTTTAATTTGCATGTACCTTAATATAGGCATGCCCCTTTAAATATAAATGTCCCTTTATAAAGGTATGTCCCTTAATATTGTCATATCCTTTAATATAAGCATGTCCCTTTTAACATGCATGTCCCTTTTAATAGGCATGTACCCTAATAATAGGCATGTCCCTTAATATAGGCATGTCCCTTAATATAGGCATGTCCCTAATAATAGGCATGTCCCTTAATATAGGCATGTCCCTTAATATAGGCATGTGCCTTTATATTGTCGATACAGTTGTTCTCAAACATCTACCCTGGCCGGGACGTGACTGTGATTTAAATCAGTCTCACGCAAGACTTGCAACCAGAGGTCTCTTCAAAGCCCCCGTATCCAGAACATTGGCTGTGAAACACACTCTATTTAAATAGTGCCATGACTAAATGGATCTCTCTGCCACCCCAAGTATCTCAAGCTAGCTATAAAACCAGATTTAAATCCCGATAAAGAACACCTTACGGCGTGACGAGGACTGTGAAGAGACACACAGACACTTCGATGCATTTTGTATGGCATTATGCATGTGATATGTGGATGGGACAGGACGGTGATATGTGGTTGTCTCGCCTGGCTATCTTAATTAAGATAGAAACACTAGCTGTGGTTTGCTCTGGTTGGGAACATCTGCTGAATGGCTGATTTTTATTTTAATTGTGTTGATATGTATATTAATGAGTTTAAATGTATTTTATTTGTTGTGTTGTTTCCTGTTTGGACACCAGGAAGAGTAGCGGCGGCCTAATAATTACTAAACTGATTGTGGGTTTGGTATTGAGCTTCTCCACTGACTCACTGGTAGCCACAGTACATTCTACTACTGTAGATACACACAAACACGCACACGCCCGCACACACACAGTGGTGTAAAGTATTTAAGTAAAAATACTTGAAAGTACTACTTAAGTCGTTTTTTGGGGGTATCTGTACTTTACTTTATTATTTATATTTTTGGCAACTTTTACTTTTACTTCATTACATTCCTAAAGAAAACAATGTACTTATTCATCCTTATATTTTCCTTTGAAACCCAAAAGTTACATTTTGAATGGTTAGCAGGACATTACAATGGTCAAATTCATGCACTCATCAAGAGAACATCCCTGGCCATCCATACTGACTCTGATCTGGCGGACTCACTAAACACATTGGTAAATATGTGTGAATGTTGGAGTGTGCCCCTGGCTATCCATAATATTAAAATCCAGGAAATTGTGCTGTCCGGTTTGCCCTAATATAAGACATATTAAATGATTTATACTTTTACTTTTGATACTTAAGTATATTTAAAACCAAATACTTTTAGACCTTTACTCTAGTAGTATTTTACTGGGTGAATTTCACTTTTACTTTACATTTTCTAATAAGGTGTCTTTACTTTTACTCAAGTATGACAATTGGGTACTTTTTCCACCACTGCATACAGCCACACACACACACACACACACACACACACACACACACACACACATAGCCCCGGCTATCTTCTACTCAGACTGACTTCCCCCGGACAGACTTCTCCCAGACAGACATCAGCGATGAGAAACTGCCTGGGAAGGTTCTTCTTGAGCAAATGCAAATGTTACTCAAGGCAGTTAAGGCAGCTAAGGCAGCTAAGGCAGCTCAATTTAATTCCCATTCTCCCTGTCTTCTTTCCAGCGCTGCGCTCAGAGACGACGAGTTCTAATGGATGGATGAAGGTATAGAGCTTGGCAGGCAGGCATCGAGCTCTGAGCGGTAAGACCTTTCGAGTAAAGTCATCGGGACTGAGTCCCGAATGGCATTCTGTTAACTTTATAGAGAACAGTCGTTTACCAGGACCCATAGTCCAAGGTAATGCACTATATGGAGAATACGGTGCCAGGATAATTTTAAACCCCACCATGCAGTATTTTTTATTAATATTTAAAATCATCACCTTATGTCTATTAAATCACTGTGTGTGTATTATTTTAAAAAATCCGAAATATATTTGTAATAATTTATTTTCCTGAGCCAATGAAATGCACAGTCCAACTGTGTGGGTGTGGGGATAAACATTTGAATATATTTCTACATACAGCCCTGATTGGCTGACAGAGTCGCCTAGAGCCCACCCCTTACACCTTACCCCCACCCCAAAAAAAGGCACATGGTATTCAACCTGTCAGTTGGAGCTGGAGCTGAACCCTGAGGGCTCTATTTTTAACAAGTCTAAGGCAATAGTCAATACAAGCATTTCCGTACACCCGCAATAACATCTGCTAAATATGTGCATAATGATCAATAAAATGTGATTTGATCTAAGCACTGGGTGGTAGCGCTGTAGGTTCGGGGGTATCAGAAATATTTGTGCTATTTTCATGACCAAAAATTATTGGCGCAGTGCTGGCGGTAGTGCGAGGTTGTGGGTGTGTTAGGATTAGCCCCTCACTGGCCAATCAGAATGTTCCCCAGGGATAAATATGTGGTTGCTTCAAGTTGTGTATTTATGTTTTTTTATGTATTGCCTTGAAATCAACTCCAATTACAATGTTCGTTTTTTAAACAGCTTACAGAAACAGAATAACAAAATGGAGACCTATCCCATCTTTGCTAAACATGTTAACTTGAACATATTTGTAGTCCACATTGTTCTAAGTAATTGTATGGCTAAAATATGGAAATATGTGATCCGTTTCACGAAGGTTGGTGTATGTCGCACGTCACTATTTCCTAGGAGAGGCATGATAATGTACTTTTTTAATGTACTTTTGGGCAGAATTGCCTTCTGGAACATGTGAACCTTCATGTGCCTTAACTTTTATGGCATCTAGTTTGTTTAGCCACTGAAAAAGACAGGAATCTTCCCACTGGCCATAATTGGCTGAGAATTGTAACGAACCGGCTCGAAATCCGTAACAGAAAGGGAGATAATGTGGAGATAAGAAATAACTAAAATATATTTATTACTGAAGTAACCTATATACAATTAACAATTGTGAGTGTAACCAGTAGTGTAAGTGAGTGGTTGCATGCATAAATGTGATAATGAGGGGTGTTCAAAAGTGAAAAAAAGAGCAAAGATAAATAATTCAGAAGACAGAGTGGGAAGGTCGTCACATAATGAATGGGCTGGACATGCCGGCAGATGAGTTTGGATTGGTCTGCCATGTAGCGCGCTTCTGTCTATAACATGAGCTGCTCAGTATTTGTGTGTACTCTTTTCTACCATGTCTTTTTTTGAAAAGATACAGCATAACGATAGCCATGGAGAACTGAAAAGGTGACACAATTTGGGCCAAAACAAGCGGTACAAACAACAGCAGAATTAAAAGGGGTTCCCGGTGAATTGTTCATCCACGTACAGTATAGGGGTGTTTCTGGGGGTGATTACGGCCTTATTCATAAACGTGAACATGTCTAGATAATAGTGACCCATCCACTTAGGTAGATGTGGCTGGAGAGTCGTTTATAGCATTTCTTTCATATGATGCTTACTCATAAATATATGGGTCATGTAATAGTTCTGGACACTTTCTAGTTTTGATAATGCTGCCATGCAAATATACAAGTAACAATTTCACTCTACCGTTTACACCTTCAGTATCCTGTGCATGTGACAAATAAACATAGATTTTATTTGATATAGTGTGTGTTTACCAGAGATGGTAAGGTGAAGAACAACATGACCCGCACCAAAGTCAGATTAGGATAAAGGGCCAAGGAGTTCATTTTTTGTTTTTCCTTATTGTAGGCTACTACTTACTCACTCTGTTTAGCAAATGGCCTCACATGTGAATCCTTAAAGAGATGGGAGGGGCTAAGGCTTCAAACGGTGTGATCGATGTTGAATGGGTGTAGACAAAGAGCTCTCCAGTAGATGTACCAAAATATTCAATTGCCATTTTCTCAAAAGTGAGTTTGCAAGTTTATCAAATTTCAAAGCAGAATGACATTCCCATTGTTCCTCAACTTTAGTGTATGATATACCACTTTCTATACCACTTTCGAGTCTCTACTTTCATCCAATGTAAAAACCACAATTGAAAATGTTGCAACATAAGACTGGAAAGAGGTGGTCGGTCACATACATACATAGCATTCACACTGATATAGGAACTACGCCTACTGTAAATTGCATTATGGTTGAGTATGGACATGCCACATGTTGTCAATAAGCAAGATAGATTAAATTCCCTACCTAAGAATAGTAAAGCCACCTTTACTGTCTCAAATAGCTGACCAATCAGCCTGTTACCAACTCTTAGTAAACTTTTGGAAAAAATTGGTGTTTGACTAGATACAATGCTATTTTACGGTAAACAAATCAAATTGACAACAAAGCTTATAGGGAAGGACATTCAACAAGCACAGCACTTACACAAATCACTGATGATTGGCTGAGAATAATGAGGGCTTGTCACCTAAAACCCTCACAAACTTCTACAGATGCACAATTGAGACTGTCCTGTTGGGCTGTATCACCGCCTGGTCCGACAACTGCAGCACACACAACCACAGGGCTCTCATGAGGGTGGTGCGGTCTGCACACGGCATCACCGGGGGCAAACTACCTGCCCTCCAGGACACCTACAGCACCCGATGTCACAGGATGGCCAAAAAGTTCATCAAGTACAACAACTACCTGAGCCACTGCCTGTTCACCCCGCTAGAAGGCGAGGTCAGTACAGGTGCATCAAAGCTGGGACTGAGAAACTATATCTCAAGGCCATCAGACTGTTAAACAGCCATCACTAACACAGAGAGGCTGATGCCTGTCTAATAAATGGATCACTACTCACTTTCTTAATGCCACTTTAATAATGATGTTTACATATCTTGCAATACTGATCCCATGTATTTTATACCATCTATTGCATCCTGCCTACCCCGCTCGGTCATTGCTCATCCATATTTGTTACATGTACATAGATTTGTGTGAATTAGGTAGTTGTTGTGGAATTGATAGATTTCTTGTTAGATATTGCTGCACTGTCGGAACTAGAAGCACACGCATTTCTCTAGCATTCGCAATAACATCTACTAACCATGTGTGTGACCAATATATTTGATTTAATTTTGAATTCCCCTTTGCAGCTGTCTAGGCCCATGACTTTTTTCAATCTTTACTAATGAGTAAAGCCAGTGTCTATGTATGTGGATGACTCAACACTATACACGTCAGCTACTACAGGGACTGAAACGACTGCAACACATAACAAAGAGTTGCAGTTAGTTTCAAAGTCGGTGACTAAGGAATAAGTTAGTCCTAAATATTTCCAAAACTAAAAGCATTCTATATGGGACAAATGATTCATGGAACCCTAAACCTCTACTAAACCTCTACTAAACCTAAATCCTCTAAGAAATAATGTGGAAATTGACCAAGTAGAGGTGACTAAACTGCTTGAATTGTAACCCTGGATTGTAAACTGTCATGGTCAAAACATACTGATACAACAGTAGCTATAATGGGGAGAAGTTTGTCCATATTGAAGCGCTGGTCTACCTTCTTAACAACACTTTCAACAAGGCAGGTCCTACAGGCCCTAGTTTCTACCTTCTTAACAACACTATCAACAAGGCAGGTCCTACAGGCCCTAGTTTCTACCTTCTTAACAACACAATCAACAAGGCAGGTCCTACAGGTCCTAGTTTCTACCTTCGTAACAGCACTATCAACAAGGCAGGTCCTACAGGCCCTAGTTTCTACCTTCTTAACAACACTATCAACAAGGCAGGTCCTACAGGCCGTAGTTTTCTCGCACCTGGACTGCTGTTCAGTCGTGTGGTCAGGTGCCACAAAGAGGGACCTAGGAAAATTGCAATTTGCTCAGAACAGGGCAGCACGGCTGGTTCAGAACAGGGCAGCACGGCTGGCACTTGGATGTACACAGAGAGCTAACATTAATAATATGCATGTCAATCTCTCCTGGCTCAATGTGAAGGAGAGATTAACTTCATCACTGCTTGTATTAGTGAGAAGTATTGACATATTGAATGCGCAGAGCTGTCTGTTTGAACTACTGACGCACAGCTCGAACACCCATTCATACCCCACAAGACATGTCACCAGAGGTCTCTTCACAGTCCCCAAGTCCATAACAGACTATGGGAGGCACACAGTACTACATAGAGCCATTACTACATGGAACTCTATTCCACATCAAGTAACTGACGCAGCAGTAAAATTCGATTTAAAAAACATGGAACAGTGGGGACTGTGAAGCAACACAAACATTGGCACACACATGTGTGCCTCCCATAGTCTGTTCTGGACTTGGGGACTGTGAAGAGACCTTGAGTAGTTTACTATCCATTAGTCAGCCCATCTGCTAACAGTTTACTATCCATTAGTCAGCCCCTCTAACAGTTTACTATCCATTAGTCAGCCCCTCTAACAGTTTACTATCCATTAGTCAGCCCCTCTGCTAACAGTTTACTATCCTTTCGTCAGCCCCTCTGCTAACAGTTTACTATCCATTAGTCAGACCCTCTAACAGTTTACTATCCATTAGTCAGCCCCTCTATCAGTTTACTATCCATTAGTCAGCCCCTCTAACAGTTTACTATCCATTAGTCAGCCCCTCTATCAGTTTACTATCCATTAGTCAGCCCCTCTAACAGTTTACTATCCATTAGTCAGCCCCTCTGCTAACAGTTTACTATCCATTAGTCAGCCCCTCTAACAGTATACTGTCCATTAGTCAGCCCCTCTAACAGTTTACTATCCATTAGTCAGCCCCTCTAACAGTTTACTATCCATTAGTCAGCCCCTCTAACAGTTTACTATCCATTAGTCAGCCCCTCTAACAGTTTACTATCCATTAGTCAGCCCCTCTGCTAACAGTTTACTATCCATCGGTCAGCCCCTCTAACAGTTTATTATCCATTAGTCAGCCCCTCTGCTAACAGTTTACTACCCATTAGTCAGCACCTCTGCTAACAGTTCACTATCCATTAGTCAGTCCCTCTATCAGTTCACTATCCATTAGTCAACCCTCTCTAACAGTTTACTATCCATTAGTCAGCCCCTCTAACAGTTTACTATCTATTAGTCAGCCCCTCTAACAGTTTACTACCCATTAGTCAGCCCCTCTATCAGTTTACTACCCATTAGTCAGCCCCTCTAACAGTTTACTATCCATTAGTCAGCCCTTCTAACAGTTTACTATCCATTAGTCAGCCCCTCTAACAGTTTACTATCCATTAGTCAGCCCCTCTATCAGTTTACTACCCATTAGTCAGCCCCTCTGCTAACAGTTCACTCTCCATTAGTCAGCCCCTCTGCTAACAGTTCACTCTCCATTAGTCAGCCCCTCTGCTAACAGTTCACTCTCCATTAGTCAGCCCCTCTGCTAACAGTTCACTCTCCATTAGTCAGCCCCTCTGCTAACAGTTCACTCTCCATTAGTCAGCCCCTCTGCTAACAGTTTACTATCCATTAGTCAGCACCTCTTCTAACACTTCACTCTCCATTAGTCAGCCCCTCTATCAGTTTACTACCCATTAGTCAGCCCCTCTGCTAACAGTTCACTCTCCATTAGTCAGCCCCTCTAACAGTTTACTATACATTAGTCAGCCCCTCTGCTAACAGTTCACTATCCATTAGTCAGCCCTTCTATCAGTTAACTTTCCATTAGTCAGCTCCTATGCTAACAGTTTACTACCCATTAGTCAGCCCCTCTAACAGTTTACTATCCATTAGTCAGCCCCTCTAACAGTTTACTATCCATTAGTCAGCCCCTCTATCAGTTTACTACCATTAGTCAGCCCCTCTAACAGTTTACTGTCCATTAGTCAGCCCCTCTAACAGTTTACTATCCATTAGTCAGCCCCTCTGCTAACAGTTTACTATCCATTAGTCAGCCCTTCTAACAATTTACTATCCATTAGTCAGCCCCTCTGCTAACAGTTTACTATCCATCGGTCAGCCCCTCTAACAGTTTATTATCCATTAGTCAGCCCCTCTGCTAACAGTTTACTACCCATTAGTCAGCCCCTCTGCTAACAGTTTACTATCCATTAGTCAGCCCCTCTGCTAACAGTTTACTATCCATTAGTCAGCCCCTCTAACAGTTTACTATCCATTAGTCAGCCCCTCTGCTAACAGTTCACTATCCATTAGTCAGCCCCTCTAACAGTTTACTATCCATTAGTCAGCCCCTCTAACAGTTTACTATCCATTAGTCAGCCCCTCTAACAGTTTACTATCCATTAGTCAGCCCCTCTGCTAACAGTTTACTATCCATCGGTCAGCCCCTCTAACAGTTTATTATCCATTAGTCAGCCCCTCTGCTAACAGTTTACTACCCATTAGTCAGCACCTCTGCTAACAGTTCACTATCCATTAGTCAGTCCCTCTATCAGTTCACTATCCATTAGTCAACCCTCTCTAACAGTTTACTATCCATTAGTCAGCCCCTCTAACAGTTTACTATCTATTAGTCAGCCCCTCTAACAGTTTACTACCCATTAGTCAGCCCCTCTATCAGTTTACTACCCATTAGTCAGCCCCTCTAACAGTTTACTATCCATTAGTCAGCCCTTCTAACAGTTTACTATCCATTAGTCAGCCCCTCTAACAGTTTACTATCCATTAGTCAGCCCCTCTATCAGTTTACTACCCATTAGTCAGCCCCTCTAACAGTTTATTACCCATTAGTCAGCCCCTCTGCTAACAGTTCACTCTCCATTAGTCAGCCCCTCTGCTAACAGTTCACTCTCCATTAGTCAGCCCCTCTGCTAACAGTTCACTCTCCATTAGTCAGCCCCTCTGCTAACAGTTCACTCTCCATTAGTCAGCCCCTCTGCTAACAGTTCACTCTCCATTAGTCAGCCCCTCTGCTAACAGTTTACTATCCATTAGTCAGCACCTCTTCTAACACTTCACTCTCCATTAGTCAGCCCCTCTATCAGTTTACTACCCATTAGTCAGCCCCTCTGCTAACAGTTCACTCTCCATTAGTCAGCCCCTCTAACAGTTTACTATACATTAGTCAGCCCCTCTGCTAACAGTTCACTATCCATTAGTCAGCCCTTCTATCAGTTAACTTTCCATTAGTCAGCTCCTATGCTAACAGTTTACTACCCATTAGTCAGCCCCTCTAACAGTTTACTATCCATTAGTCAGCCCCTCTAACAGTTTACTATCCATTAGTCAGCCCCTCTATCAGTTTACTACCATTAGTCAGCCCCTCTAACAGTTTACTGTCCATTAGTCAGCCGCTCTAACAGTTTACTATCCATTAGTCAGCCCCTCTGCTAACAGTTTACTATCCATTAGTCAGCCCCTCTGCTAACAGTTTACTATCCATTAGTCAGCCCTTCTATCAGTTAACTATCCATTAGTCAGCTCCTATGCTAACAGTTTACTACCCATTAATCAGCCCCTCTAACAGTTTACTATCCATTAGTCAGCCCCTCTAACAGTTTACTATCCATTAGTCAGCCCCCCTATCAGTTTACTATCCATTAGTCAGCCCCTCTAACAGTTTACTGTCCATTAGTCAGCCCCTCTAACAGTTTACTGTCCATTAGTCAGCCCCTCTAACAGTTTACTATCCATTAGTCAGCCCCTCTGCTAACAGTTTACTATCCATTAGTCAGCCCCTCTGCTAACAGTTTACTATCCATTAGTCAGCCCCTCTAACAGTTTACTATCCATTAGTCAGCCCCTCTGATAACAGTTCACTATCCATTAGTCAGCCCTTCTAACAGTTTACTATCCATTAGTCAGCCCCTCTAACAGTTTACTATCCATTAGTCAGCCCCTCTATCAGTTTACTACCCATTAGTCAGCCCCTCTGCTAACAGTTCACTCTCCATTAGTCAGCCCCTCTAACAGTTTACTATACATTAGTCAGCCCCTCTGCTAACAGTTCACTATCCATTAGTCAGCCCTTCTATCAGTTAACTATCCATTAGTCAGCTCCTATGCTAACAGTTTACTACCCATTAGTCAGCCGCTCTAACAGTTTACTATCCATTAGTCAGCCCCTCTGCTAACAGTTTACTATCCATTAGTCAGCCCCTCTGCTAACAGTTTACTATCCATTAGTCAGCCCTTCTATCAGTTAACTATCCATTAGTCAGCTCCTATGCTAACAGTTTACTACCCATTAGTCAGCCCCTCTAACAGTTTACTATCCATTAGTCAGCCCCTCTAACAGTTTACTATCCATTAGTCAGCCCCCCTATCAGTTTACTATCCATTAGTCAGCCCCTCTAACAGTTTACTGTCCATTAGTCAGCCCCTCTAACAGTTTACTGTCCATTAGTCAGCCCCTCTAACAGTTTACTATCCATTAGTCAGCCCCTCTGCTAACAGTTTACTATCCATTAGTCAGCCCCTCTGCTAACAGTTTACTATCCATTAGTCAGCCCCTCTAACAGTTTACTATCCATTAGTCAGCCCCTCTGATAACAGTTCACTATCCATTAGTCAGCCCTTCTAACAGTTTACTATCCATTAGTCAGCCCCTCTAACAGTTTACTATCCATTAGTCAGCCCCTCTATCAGTTTACTACCCATTAGTCAGCCCCTCTGCTAACAGTTCACTCTCCATTAGTCAGCCCCTCTGCTAACAGTTCACTCTCCATTAGTCAGCACCTCTGCTAACAGTTCACTCTCCATTAGTCAGCCCCTCTGCTAACAGTTCACTCTCCATTAGTCAGCCCCTCTGCTAACAGTTCACTCTCCATTAGTCAGCCCCTCTGCTAACAGTTTACTATCCATTAGTCAGCCCCTCTTCTAACAGTTCACTCTCCATTAGTCAGCCCCTCTATCAGTTTACTACCCATTAGTCAGCCCCTCTGCTAACAGTTCACTCTCCATTAGTCAGCCCCTCTAACAGTTTACTATACATTAGTCAGCCCCTCTGCTAACAGTTCACTATCCATTAGTCAGCCCTTCTATCAGTTAACTATCCATTAGTCAGCTCCTATGCTAACAGTTTACTACCCATTAGTCAGCCCCTCTGACAGTTTACTATCCATTAGTCAGCCCCTCTAACAGTTTACTATCCATTAGTCAGCCCCTCTATCAGTTTACTACCATTAGTCAGCCCCTCTAACAGTTTACTGTCCATTAGTCAGCCGCTCTAACAGTTTACTATCCATTAGTCAGCCCCTCTGCTAACAGTTTACTATCCATTAGTCAGCCCCTCTGCTAACAGTTCACTCTCCATTAGTCAGCCCCTCTAACAGTTTACTATACATTAGTCAGCCCCTCTGCTAACAGTTCACTATCCATTAGTCAGCCCTTCTATCAGTTAACTTTCCATTAGTCAGCTCCTATGCTAACAGTTTACTACCCATTAGTCAGCCCCTCTAACAGTTTACTATCCATTAGTCAGCCCCTCTAACAGTTTACTATCCATTAGTCAGCCCCTCTATCAGTTTACTACCATTAGTCAGCCCCTCTAACAGTTTACTGTCCATTAGTCAGCCGCTCTAACAGTTTACTATCCATTAGTCAGCCCCTCTGCTAACAGTTTACTATCCATTAGTCAGCCCCTCTGCTAACAGTTTACTATCCATTAGTCAGCCCTTCTATCAGTTAACTATCCATTAGTCAGCTCCTATGCTAACAGTTTACTACCCATTAATCAGCCCCTCTAACAGTTTACTATCCATTAGTCAGCCCCTCTAACAGTTTACTATCCATTAGTCAGCCCCCCTATCAGTTTACTATCCATTAGTCAGCCCCTCTAACAGTTTACTGTCCATTAGTCAGCCCCTCTAACAGTTTACTGTCCATTAGTCAGCCCCTCTAACAGTTTACTATCCATTAGTCAGCCCCTCTGCTAACAGTTTACTATCCATTAGTCAGCCCCTCTGCTAACAGTTTACTATCCATTAGTCAGCCCCTCTAACAGTTTACTATCCATTAGTCAGCCCCTCTGATAACAGTTCACTATCCATTAGTCAGCCCTTCTAACAGTTTACTATCCATTAGTCAGCCCCTCTAACAGTTTACTATCCATTAGTCAGCCCCTCTATCAGTTTACTACCCATTAGTCAGCCCCTCTGCTAACAGTTCACTCTCCATTAGTCAGCCCCTCTAACAGTTTACTATACATTAGTCAGCCCCTCTGCTAACAGTTCACTATCCATTAGTCAGCCCTTCTATCAGTTAACTATCCATTAGTCAGCTCCTATGCTAACAGTTTACTACCCATTAGTCAGCCGCTCTAACAGTTTACTATCCATTAGTCAGCCCCTCTGCTAACAGTTTACTATCCATTAGTCAGCCCCTCTGCTAACAGTTTACTATCCATTAGTCAGCCCTTCTATCAGTTAACTATCCATTAGTCAGCTCCTATGCTAACAGTTTACTACCCATTAGTCAGCCCCTCTAACAGTTTACTATCCATTAGTCAGCCCCTCTAACAGTTTACTATCCATTAGTCAGCCCCTCTATCAGTTTACTACCATTAGTCAGCCCCTCTAACAGTTTACTGTCCATTAGTCAGCCCCTCTAACAGTTTACTATCCATTAGTCAGCCCCTCTGCTAACAGTTTACTATCCATTAGTCAGCCCTTCTAACAATTTACTATCCATTAGTCAGCCCCTCTGCTAACAGTTTACTATCCATCGGTCAGCCCCTCTAACAGTTTATTATCCATTAGTCAGCCCCTCTGCTAACAGTTTACTACCCATTAGTCAGCCCCTCTGCTAACAGTTTACTATCCATTAGTCAGCCCCTCTGCTAACAGTTTACTATCCATTAGTCAGCCCCTCTAACAGTTTACTATCCATTAGTCAGCCCCTCTGCTAACAGTTCACTATCCATTAGTCAGCCCCTCTAACAGTTTACTATCCATTAGTCAGCCCCTCTAACAGTTTACTATCCATTAGTCAGCCCCTCTAACAGTTTACTATCCATTAGTCAGCCCCTCTGCTAACAGTTTACTATCCATCGGTCAGCCCCTCTAACAGTTTATTATCCATTAGTCAGCCCCTCTGCTAACAGTTTACTACCCATTAGTCAGCACCTCTGCTAACAGTTCACTATCCATTAGTCAGTCCCTCTATCAGTTCACTATCCATTAGTCAACCCTCTCTAACAGTTTACTATCCATTAGTCAGCCCCTCTAACAGTTTACTATCTATTAGTCAGCCCCTCTAACAGTTTACTACCCATTAGTCAGCCCCTCTATCAGTTTACTACCCATTAGTCAGCCCCTCTAACAGTTTACTATCCATTAGTCAGCCCTTCTAACAGTTTACTATCCATTAGTCAGCCCCTCTAACAGTTTACTATCCATTAGTCAGCCCCTCTATCAGTTTACTACCCATTAGTCAGCCCCTCTAACAGTTTATTACCCATTAGTCAGCCCCTCTGCTAACAGTTCACTCTCCATTAGTCAGCCCCTCTGCTAACAGTTCACTCTCCATTAGTCAGCCCCTCTGCTAACAGTTCACTCTCCATTAGTCAGCCCCTCTGCTAACAGTTCACTCTCCATTAGTCAGCCCCTCTGCTAACAGTTCACTCTCCATTAGTCAGCCCCTCTGCTAACAGTTTACTATCCATTAGTCAGCACCTCTTCTAACACTTCACTCTCCATTAGTCAGCCCCTCTATCAGTTTACTACCCATTAGTCAGCCCCTCTGCTAACAGTTCACTCTCCATTAGTCAGCCCCTCTAACAGTTTACTATACATTAGTCAGCCCCTCTGCTAACAGTTCACTATCCATTAGTCAGCCCTTCTATCAGTTAACTTTCCATTAGTCAGCTCCTATGCTAACAGTTTACTACCCATTAGTCAGCCCCTCTAACAGTTTACTATCCATTAGTCAGCCCCTCTAACAGTTTACTATCCATTAGTCAGCCCCTCTATCAGTTTACTACCATTAGTCAGCCCCTCTAACAGTTTACTGTCCATTAGTCAGCCGCTCTAACAGTTTACTATCCATTAGTCAGCCCCTCTGCTAACAGTTTACTATCCATTAGTCAGCCCCTCTGCTAACAGTTTACTATCCATTAGTCAGCCCTTCTAACAGTTAACTATCCATTAGTCAGCTCCTATGCTAACAGTTTACTACCCATTAATCAGCCCCTCTAACAGTTTACTATCCATTAGTCAGCCCCTCTAACAGTTTACTATCCATTAGTCAGCCCCCCTATCAGTTTACTATCCATTAGTCAGCCCCTCTAACAGTTTACTGTCCATTAGTCAGCCCCTCTAACAGTTTACTGTCCATTAGTCAGCCCCTCTAACAGTTTACTATCCATTAGTCAGCCCCTCTGCTAACAGTTTACTATCCATTAGTCAGCCCCTCTGCTAACAGTTTACTATCCATTAGTCAGCCCCTCTAACAGTTTACTATCCATTAGTCAGCCCCTCTGATAACAGTTCACTATCCATTAGTCAGCCCTTCTAACAGTTTACTATCCATTAGTCAGCCCCTCTAACAGTTTACTATCCATTAGTCAGCCCCTCTATCAGTTTACTACCCATTAGTCAGCCCCTCTGCTAACAGTTCACTCTCCATTAGTCAGCCCCTCTAACAGTTTACTATACATTAGTCAGCCCCTCTGCTAACAGTTCACTATCCATTAGTCAGCCCTTCTATCAGTTAACTATCCATTAGTCAGCTCCTATGCTAACAGTTTACTACCCATTAGTCAGCCGCTCTAACAGTTTACTATCCATTAGTCAGCCCCTCTGCTAACAGTTTACTATCCATTAGTCAGCCCCTCTGCTAACAGTTTACTATCCATTAGTCAGCCCTTCTATCAGTTAACTATCCATTAGTCAGCTCCTATGCTAACAGTTTACTACCCATTAGTCAGCCCCTCTAACAGTTTACTATCCATTAGTCAGCCCCTCTAACAGTTTACTATCCATTAGTCAGCCCCCCTATCAGTTTACTATCCATTAGTCAGCAACTCTAACAGTTTACTGTCCATTAGTCAGCCCCTCTAACAGTTTACTGTCCATTAGTCAGCCCCTCTAACAGTTTACTATCCATTAGTCAGCCCCTCTGCTAACAGTTTACTATCCATTAGTCAGCCCCTCTGCTAACAGTTTACTATCCATTAGTCAGCCCCTCTAACAGTTTACTATCCATTAGTCAGCCCCTCTGATAACAGTTCACTATCCATTAGTCAGCCCTTCTAACAGTTTACTATCCATTAGTCAGCCCCTCTAACAGTTTACTATCCATTAGTCAGCCCCTCTATCAGTTTACTACCCATTAGTCAGCCCCTCTGCTAACAGTTCACTCTCCATTAGTCAGCCCCTCTGCTAACAGTTCACTCTCCATTAGTCAGCACCTCTGCTAACAGTTCACTCTCCATTAGTCAGCCCCTCTGCTAACAGTTCACTCTCCATTAGTCAGCCCCTCTGCTAACAGTTCACTCTCCATTAGTCAGCCCCTCTGCTAACAGTTTACTATCCATTAGTCAGCCCCTCTTCTAACAGTTCACTCTCCATTAGTCAGCCCCTCTATCAGTTTACTACCCATTAGTCAGCCCCTCTGCTAACAGTTCACTCTCCATTAGTCAGCCCCTCTAACAGTTTACTATACATTAGTCAGCCCCTCTGCTAACAGTTCACTATCCATTAGTCAGCCCTTCTATCAGTTAACTATCCATTAGTCAGCTCCTATGCTAACAGTTTACTACCCATTAGTCAGCCCCTCTGACAGTTTACTATCCATTAGTCAGCCCCTCTAACAGTTTACTATCCATTAGTCAGCCCCTCTATCAGTTTACTACCATTAGTCAGCCCCTCTAACAGTTTACTGTCCATTAGTCAGCCGCTCTAACAGTTTACTATCCATTAGTCAGCCCCTCTGCTAACAGTTTACTATCCATTAGTCAGCCCCTCTGCTAACAGTTCACTCTCCATTAGTCAGCCCCCTCTAACAGTTTACTATACATTAGTCAGCCCCTCTGCTAACAGTTCACTATCCATTAGTCAGCCCTTCTATCAGTTAACTTTCCATTAGTCAGCTCCTATGCTAACAGTTTACTACCCATTAGTCAGCCCCTCTAACAGTTTACTATCCATTAGTCAGCCCCTCTAACAGTTTACTATCCATTAGTCAGCCCCTCTATCAGTTTACTACCATTAGTCAGCCCCTCTAACAGTTTACTGTCCATTAGTCAGCCGCTCTAACAGTTTACTATCCATTAGTCAGCCCCTCTGCTAACAGTTTACTATCCATTAGTCAGCCCCTCTGCTAACAGTTTACTATCCATTAGTCAGCCCTTCTATCAGTTAACTATCCATTAGTCAGCTCCTATGCTAACAGTTTACTACCCATTAATCAGCCCCTCTAACAGTTTACTATCCATTAGTCAGCCCCTCTAACAGTTTACTATCCATTAGTCAGCCCCCCTATCAGTTTACTATCCATTAGTCAGCCCCTCTAACAGTTTACTGTCCATTAGTCAGCCCCTCTAACAGTTTACTGTCCATTAGTCAGCCCCTCTAACAGTTTACTATCCATTAGTCAGCCCCTCTGCTAACAGTTTACTATCCATTAGTCAGCCCCTCTGCTAACAGTTTACTATCCATTAGTCAGCCCCTCTAACAGTTTACTATCCATTAGTCAGCCCCTCTGATAACAGTTCACTATCCATTAGTCAGCCCTTCTAACAGTTTACTATCCATTAGTCAGCCCCTCTAACAGTTTACTATCCATTAGTCAGCCCCTCTATCAGTTTACTACCCATTAGTCAGCCCCTCTGCTAACAGTTCACTCTCCATTAGTCAGCCCCTCTAACAGTTTACTATACATTAGTCAGCCCCTCTGCTAACAGTTCACTATCCATTAGTCAGCCCTTCTATCAGTTAACTATCCATTAGTCAGCTCCTATGCTAACAGTTTACTACCCATTAGTCAGCCGCTCTAACAGTTTACTATCCATTAGTCAGCCCCTCTGCTAACAGTTTACTATCCATTAGTCAGCCCCTCTGCTAACAGTTTACTATCCATTAGTCAGCCCTTCTATCAGTTAACTATCCATTAGTCAGCTCCTATGCTAACAGTTTACTACCCATTAGTCAGCCCCTCTAACAGTTTACTATCCATTAGTCAGCCCCTCTAACAGTTTACTATCCATTAGTCAGCCCCCCTATCAGTTTACTATCCATTAGTCAGCCCCTCTAACAGTTTACTGTCCATTAGTCAGCCCCTCTAACAGTTTACTGTCCATTAGTCAGCCCCTCTAACAGTTTACTATCCATTAGTCAGCCCCTCTGCTAACAGTTTACTATCCATTAGTCAGCCCCTCTGCTAACAGTTTACTATCCATTAGTCAGCCCCTCTAACAGTTTACTATCCATTAGTCAGCCCCTCTGATAACAGTTCACTATCCATTAGTCAGCCCTTCTAACAGTTTACTATCCATTAGTCAGCCCCTCTAACAGTTTACTATCCATTAGTCAGCCCCTCTATCAGTTTACTACCCATTAGTCAGCCCCTCTGCTAACAGTTCACTCTCCATTAGTCAGCCCCTCTGCTAACAGTTCACTCTCCATTAGTCAGCACCTCTGCTAACAGTTCACTCTCCATTAGTCAGCCCCTCTGCTAACAGTTCACTCTCCATTAGTCAGCCCCTCTGCTAACAGTTCACTCTCCATTAGTCAGCCCCTCTGCTAACAGTTTACTATCCATTAGTCAGCCCCTCTTCTAACAGTTCACTCTCCATTAGTCAGCCCCTCTATCAGTTTACTACCCATTAGTCAGCCCCTCTGCTAACAGTTCACTCTCCATTAGTCAGCCCCTCTAACAGTTTACTATACATTAGTCAGCCCCTCTGCTAACAGTTCACTATCCATTAGTCAGCCCTTCTATCAGTTAACTATCCATTAGTCAGCTCCTATGCTAACAGTTTACTACCCATTAGTCAGCCCCTCTGACAGTTTACTATCCATTAGTCAGCCCCTCTAACAGTTTACTATCCATTAGTCAGCCCCTCTATCAGTTTACTACCATTAGTCAGCCCCTCTAACAGTTTACTGTCCATTAGTCAGCCGCTCTAACAGTTTACTATCCATTAGTCAGCCCCTCTGCTAACAGTTTACTATCCATTAGTCAGCCCCTCTGCTAACAGTTTACTATCCATTAGTCAGCCCTTCTATCAGTTAACTATCCATTAGTCAGCTCCTATGCTAACAGTTTACTACCCATTAGTCAGCCCCTCTAACAGTTTACTATCCATTAGTCAGCCCCTCTAACAGTTTACTGTCCATTAGTCAGCCCCTCTAACAGTTTACTGTCCATTAGTCAGCCCCTCTAACAGTTTTACTATCCATTAGTCAGCCCCTCTGCTAACAGTTTACTATCGATTAGTCAGCCCCTCTGCTAACAGTTTACTATCCATTAGTCAGCCCCTCTAACAGTTTACTATCCATTAGTCAGCCCCTCTGCTAACAGTTCACTATCCATTAGTCAGCCCTTCTAACAGTTTACTATCCAGTAGTCAGCCCCTCTAACAGTTTACTATCCATTAGTCAACCCCTCTATCAGTTTACTACCCATTAGTCAGCCCCTGCAACAGTTTACTATCCATTAGTCAGCCCCTCTGCTAACAGTCTACTATCCATCGGTCAGCCCCTCTAACAGTTTATTATCCATTAGTCAGCCCCTCTGCTAACAGTTTACTACCCATTAGTCAGCCCCTCTGCTAACAGTAGTCAGCCCTAACAGTTACTATCCATTAGTCAGCCCCTCTGCTAACAGTTCACTATCCATTAGTCAGCCCCTCTGCTAACAGTTCATTCTCCATTAGTCAGCCCCTCTGCTAACAGTTTACTATCCATTAGTCAGCCCCTCTGCTAACAGTTCACTCTCCATTAGTCAGCCCGTCTAAACATTTACTACCCATTAGTCAGCCCCCTCTACAGTTTACGTATTCATGAGTCAGCCCCCTCTAACAGTTTACTATCCATTAGTCAGCCCTCTAACAGTGTACTATCCCATTAGTTCAGCACCCCTACTAACAGTTTACTATTTCAATTAGTCAGCCCCTCTAACAGTTTACTATCCATGTCAGCCCCTCTAACAGTTTACTATCCATGATCAGCCCCCTCTGCTAATAGTTTACTATCCATCGGTCAGCCCCTCTGCTAACAGTTCACTATCCATTAGTTGAGCCCCTCTACCAGTTTTTACATCTCATTAGTCAGCCCCCTTCTGCTACAGTTCACTATCCAATTAGTCAGGCCTTCTAACAAATTGACTATCCATTAGCAGCCCCTCTGCTAACAGTTTGACTATCCATCGGTCGGGCCCCTCTAACAGGTTATTATCCATTAGTCAGCCCCTCTGCCTAACGTTTTACTATCCATTAGTCAGCCCCTCTAACAGTTTACTATCCATTAGTCAGCCCCTCTAACAGTTTACTATCCATTAGTCAGCCCCTCTGCTAACAGTTTACTATCCATTAGTCAGCCCCTCTGCTAACAGTTTACTATCCATTAGTCAGCCCCTCTAACAGTTTACTATCCATTAGTCAGCCCCTCTGCTAACAGTTTACTATCCATTAGTCAGCCCTTCTAACAGTTTACTATCCATTAGTCAGCCCCTCTATCAGTTTACTACCATTAGTCAGCCCCTCTAACAGTTTACTATCCATTAGTCAGCCCCTCTGCTAACAGTTTACTATCCATTAGTCAGCCCTTCTAACAGTTTACTATCCATTAGTCAGCCCCTCTGCTAACAGTTTACTATCCATTAGTCAGCCCCTCTAACAGTTTACTATCCATTAGTCAGCCCCTCTGCTAACAGTTTACTATCCATTAGTCAGCCCCTCTGCTAACAGTTTACTATCCATTAGTCAGCCCCTCTGCTAACAGTTTACTATCCATTAGTCAGCCCCTCTAACAGTTTACTATCCATTAGTCAGCCCCTCTGCTAACAGTTCACTATCCATTAGTCAGCCCCTCTAACAGTTTACTATCCATTAGTCAGCCCCTCTGCTAACAGTTTACTATCCATTAGTCAGCCCTTCTAACAGTTTACTATCCATTAGTCAGCCCCTCTGCTAACAGTTTACTATCCATTAGTCAGCCCCTCTGCTAACAGTTTACTATCCATTAGTCAGCCCCTGCTAACAGTTTACTATCCATTAGTCAGCCCCTCTGCTAACAGTTTACTATCCATTAGTCAGCCCCTCTAACAGTTTATTATCCATTAGTCAGCCCCTCTGCTAACAGTTTACTACCCATTAGTCAGCCCCTCTGCTAACAGTTCACTATCCATTAGTCAGCCCCTCTAACAGTTTACTATCCATTAGTCAGCCCCTCTGCTAACAGTTCACTATCCATTAGTCAGCCCTTCTAACAGTTTACTATCCATTAGTCAGCCCCTCTAACAGTTTACTATCCATTAGTCAGCCCCTCTATCAGTTTACTACCCATTAGTCAGCCCCTGCAACAGTTTACTATCCATTAGTCAGCCCCTCTGCTAACAGTTTACTATCCATTAGTCAGCCCCTCTAACAGTTTACTATCCATTAGTCAGCCCCTCTGCTAACAGTTTACTATCCATTAGTCAGCCCCTCTGCTAACAGTTTACTATCCATTAGTCAGCCCCTCTGCTAACAGTTTACTATCCATTAGTCAGCCCCTCTAACAGTTTACTATCCATTAGTCAGCCCCTCTAACAGTTTACTATTCATTAGTCAGCCCCTCTAACAGTTTATTATCCATTAGTCAGCCCCTCTGTTAACAGTTTACTATCCATTAGTCAGCCCCTCTGCTAACAGTTCACTATCCATTAGTCAGCCCCTCTAACAGTTTACTATCCATTAGTCAGCCCTCTGCTAACAGTTTACTATCCATTAGTCAGCCCTCCTAACAGTTTACTATCCATTAGTCAGCCCCTCTAACAGTTTACTATCCATTAGTCAGCCCCTCTAACAGTTTACTATCCATTAGTCAGCCCCTGCTAACAGTTTACTATCCATTAGTCAGCCCTCTGCTAACAGTTTACTACCCATTAGTCAGCCCCTCTGCTAACAGTTCACTATCCATTAGTCAGCCCCTCTAACAGTTTACTATCCATTAGTCAGCCCCTCTGCTAACAGTTTACTATCCATTAGTCAGCCCTTCTAACAGTTTACTATCCATTAGTCAGCCCCTCTAACAGTTTACTACCATTAGTCAGCCCCTCTAACAGTTTACTATCCATTAGTCAGCCCCTCTGCTAACAGTTTACTATCCATTAGTCAGCCCCTCTGCTAACAGTTTACTATCCATTAGTCAGCCCCTCTAACAGTTTACTATCCATTAGTCAGCCCCTCTAACAGTTTACTATCCATTAGTCAGCCCCTCTAACAGTTTACTATCCATTAGTCAGCCCCTCTGCTAACAGTTTACTATCCATTAGTCAGCCCCTCTAACAGTTTACTATCCATTAGTCAGCCCCTCTAACAGTTTACTATCCATTAGTCAGCCCCTCTGCTAACAGTTTACTATCCATTAGTCAGCCCCTCTAACAGTTTACTATCCATTAGTCAGCCCCTCTGCTAACAGTTTACTATCCATTAGTCAGCCCTTCTAACAGTTTACTATCCATTAGTCAGCCCCTCTAACAGTTTACTATCCATTAGTCAGCCCCTCTAACAGTTTACTATCCATTAGTCAGCCCCTCTAACAGTTTACTATCCATTAGTCAGCCCCTCTGCTAACAGTTTACTATCCATTAGTCAGCCCCTCTAACAGTTTACTATCCATTAGTCAGCCCCTCTGCTAACAGTTTACTATCCATTAGTCAGCCCTCTGCTAACAGTTTACTATCCATTAGTCAGCCCCTCTGCTAACAGTTTACTATCCATTAGTCAGCCCCCTCTCTAACAGTTTACTATCCATTAGTCAGCCCCTCTACAGTTACTATCCATTAGTCAAGGCCACTCTACAGTTTACTATTCATTAGTCAGCCCCTTTAACAGTTTATTAGCCATTAGTCAGCCCCTCTGTTAACAGTTTACTACCATTAGTCAGCCCCCTCTGCTAACAGTTCACTATCCATTAGTGAGCCCCTCTAACAGTTACTATCCATTAGTCAGCCCCTCTGCTAACAGTTCACTATCCATTAGTCAGGCCCTCCTAACAATTTACTATCCATTAGTCAGCCCCTCTAACAGTTTACTATCCATTAGTCAACACCTCTATCAGTTTACTACCCATTAGTCAGCCCCTGCAACAGTTTATTATCTATTTAGTCAGCCCCTCTGCTAACAGTTTACTACCCATTAGTCAGCCCCTCAGCTAACAGTTCACTATCATTAGTCAGCCCCTCTAACAGTTTACTATCCATTAGTCCTGCCCCTCTGCTAACAGTTCACTATCATTAGTCAGCCCTTCTAACCAGTTTACTATCCACTAGTCAGCCCCTCTATCAGTTTACTGACCATTAGTCAGCCCCTCTAACAGTTTACTATCCATTAGGTCAAGTCCCTCTGCTAACAGTTCACTATCCATTAGTCAGCCCCTGCTAAACAGTTTACTATCCATTAGTCAGCCCCCTCTAACAGTTTACTATCCATTAGTCAGCCCCTCTGCTACAGTTCACTATCCATTAGTCAGCGCCCTTCTAACAGTTTACTATCCACTAGTCAGCCCCTCTATCAGTTACTGACGGCATTAGTCAGCCCCTCTAACAGTTTACTATCCATTAGTCAGCCCCTCTGCTAACAGTTTACTATCCATTTGTCAAGCCCTTCTAACAATTTACTATCCATTAGTCAGCCCCTCTGCTAACAGTTTACTATCCATCGGTCAGCCCCTCTAACAGTTTATTATCCATTAGTCAGCCCCTCTGCTAACAGTTTACTACCCATTAGTCAGCCCCTCTGCTAACAGTTTACTATCCATTAGTCAGCCCCTCTGCTAACAGTTTACTATCCATTAGTCAGGCCCCTCTAACAGTTTACTATCCATTAGTCAGCCCCTCTGCTAACAGTTTCACTATCCATTAGTCAGCCCCTCTAACAGTTTACTATCCATTAGTCAGCCCTCTGCTAACAGTTCACTATCCATTAGTCAGCCCTTCTAACAGTTTACTATCCATTAGTCAGCCCCTCTAACAGTTTACTATCCATTAGTCAACCCCTCTATCAGTTTACTACCCATTAGTCAAGCCCTGCAACAGTTTACTATCCATTAGTCAGCCCCTCTGCTAACAGTTTACTATCCATCGGTCAGCCCCTCTAACAGTTTATTGTCCATTAGTCAGCCCCTCTGCTAACAGTTTACTACCCATTAGTCAGCCCCTCTGCTAACAGTTCACTATCCATTAGTCAGCCCCTCTAACAGTTTACTATCCATTAGTCAGCCCCTCTGCTAACAGTTCACTATCCATTAGTCAGCCCTTCTAACAGTTTACTATCCATTAGTCAGCCCCTCTAACAGTTTACTATCCATTAGTCAACCCCTCTATCAGTTTACTTACCCATTAGTCAGCACCCTGCAACAGTTTACTATCCATTAGTCAGCCCCTCTGCTAACAGTTTACTATCCATCGGTCAGCCCCTCTAACAGTTTATTATCCATTAGTCAGCCCCTCTGCTAACAGTTTACTACCCATTAGTCAGCCCCTCTGCTAACAGTTTACTATCCATTAGTCAGCCCCTCTGCTAACAGTTTACTATCCATTAGTCAGCCCCTCTAACAGTTTACTATCCATTAGTCAGCCCCTCTAACAGTTTACTATTCATTAGTCAGCCCTCTAACAGTTTATTATCCATTAGTCAGCCCCCTCTGTTACAGTTTACTAGCCCCATTAGTCAAGCCCCTCTGCTAACAGTTCACTATCCATTAGTGAGCCCCTCTAACAGTTTACTATCCATTAGTCAGCCCCTCTGCTAACAGTTCCACTATCCATTAGTCAGCCCTCCTAAACAGTTTACTATCCATTAGTCAACCCCTCTATCAGTTTACTACCCATTAGTCAGCCCCCTGCCAACAGTTTATTATCCATTAGTCAGCCCCTCTGCTAACAGTTTACTACCCATTAGTCAGCCCCTCAGCTAACAGTTCACTATCCATTAGTCAGCCCCTCTAACAGTTTACTATCCATTAGTCAGCCCCTCTGCTAACAGTCACTATCCATTAGTCGCCCTTCTAACAGTTTACTATCCACTAGTCAGCCCCTCTATCAGTTTACTGACCATTAGTCAGCCCCTCTAACAGTTTACTATCCATTAGTCAGCCCCTCTGCTAACAGGTTACTATCCATTTGTCAGCCCCTCTGCTAACAGTTTACTATCCATTAGTCAGCCCCTCTAACAGTTTACTATCCATTAGTCAGCACCTCTAACAGTTTACAATCCATTAGTCAGCCCCTCTAACAGTTTACTATCCATTAGTCAGCCCCTCTGCTAACAGTTTACTATCCATCGGTCAGCCCCTCTAACAGTTTATTATCCATTAGTCAGCCCCTCTAACAGTTTAACTATCCATTAGTCAGCCCCTCTGCTAACAGTTCACTATCCATTAGTCAGCCCCCTCTAACAGTTTTACTATCCATTAGGTCAGCCCCTCTGCTAACAGTTCACTATCCATTAGTCAGCCCCTTCTAACAGTTTACTATCCATTAGTCAGCCCCTCTAACAGTTTACTATCCATTAGTCAACCCCTCTATCAGTTTACTACCCATTAGTCAGCCCCTGCAACAGTTTTACTATCCATTAGTCAGCCCCTCTGCTAAACAGTTTACTATCCATTAGTCAGCCCCTCTAACAGTTTACTATCCATTAGTCAGCCCCTCTGCTAACAGTTCACCTATCCATTAGTCAGCCCCTTCAACAGTTTACTATCCATTAGTCAGCCCCTCTATCAGTTTACTACCCATTAGTCAGCCCCTCAACAGTTACTATCCATTAGTCAGCCCCTCTGCTAACAGTTTACTATCCATCGGTCAGCCCCTCTAACAGTTTAATTATCCATTAGTCAGCCCCTCTGCTAACAGTTTACTACCCATTAGTCAGCCCCTCTGCTAACAGTTTACTATCCATTAGTCAGCCCCTTGCTAACAGTTTTACTATCCATTAGTCAGCCCCTCTAACAGTTTACTATCCATTAGTCAGCCCCTCTAACAGTTTACTATTCATTAGTCAGCCCCTTTAACAAGTTTATTATCCATTAGTCAGCCCCTCTGGTTAACAGTTTACTACCCATTAGTCAGCCCCTCTGCTAACAGTTCACTATCCATTAGTGAGGCCCCTCTAACAGTTTACTATCCATTAGTCAGCCCCTCTGCTAACAGTTCACTATCCATTAGTCAGCCCTCCTAACAATTTACTATCCATTAGTCAGCCCCTCTAACAGTTTACTATCCATTAGTCAACACCTCTATCAGTTTACTACCCATTAGTCAGCCCCTGCAACAGTTTATTATCCAGTTAGTCAGCCCCTCTGCTAACAGTTTACTACCCATTAGTCAGCCCCCTCAGCTAACAGTTCACTATCCATTAGTCAGCCCCTCTGCTAACAGTTCACTATCCATTAGTCAGCCCTTCTAACAGTTTACTATCCACTAGTCAGCCCCTCTATCAGTTTACTGACCATTAGTCAGCCCCTCTAACAGTTTACTATCCATTAGTCAGTCCCTCTGCTAACAGTTCACTATCCATTAGTCAGCCCCTCTAACAGTTTACTATCCATTAGTCAGCCCCTCTGCTAACAGTTCACTATCCATTAGTCAGCCCTTCTAACAGTTTACTATCCACTAGTCAGCCCCTCTATCAGTTTACTGACCATTAGTCAGCCCCTCTAACAGTTTACTATCCATTAGTCAGCCCCTCTGCTAACAGTTTACTATCCATTTGTCAGCCCTTCTAACAATTTACTATCCATTAGTCAGCCCCTCTGCTAACAGTTTACTATCCATCGGTCAGCCCCTCTAACAGTTTATTATCCATTAGTCAGCCCCTCTGCTAACAGTTTACTACCCATTAGTCAGCCCCTCTGCTAACAGTTTACTATCCATTAGTCAGCCCCTCTGCTAACAGTTTACTATCCATTAGTCAGCCCCTCTAACAGTTTACTATCCATTAGTCAGCCCCTCTGCTAACAGTTCACTATCCATTAGTCAGCCCCTCTAACAGTTTACTATCCATTAGTCAGCCCCTCTGCTAACAGTTCACTATCCATTAGTCAGCCCTTCTAACAGTTTACTATCCATTAGTCAGCCCCTCTAACAGTTTACTATCCATTAGTCAACCCCTCTATCAGTTTACTACCCATTAGTCAGCCCCTGCAACAGTTTACTATCCATTAGTCAGCCCCTCTGCTAACAGTTTACTATCCATCGGTCAGCCCCTCTAACAGTTTATTGTCCATTAGTCAGCCCCTCTGCTAACAGTTTACTACCCATTAGTCAGCCCCTCTGCTAACAGTTCACTATCCATTAGTCAGCCCCTCTAACAGTTTACTATCCATTAGTCAGCCCCTCTGCTAACAGTTCACTATCCATTAGTCAGCCCTTCTAACAGTTTACTATCCATTAGTCAGCCCCTCTAACAGTTTACTATCCATTAGTCAACCCCTCTATCAGTTTACTACCCATTAGTAAGCCCCTGCAACAGTTTACTATCCATTAGTCAGCCCCTCTGCTAACAGTTTACTATCCATCGGTCAGCCCCTCTAACAGTTTATTATCCATTAGTCAGCCCCTCTGCTAACAGTTTACTACCCATTAGTCAGCCCCTCTGCTAACAGTTTACTATCCATTAGTCAGCCCCTCTGCTAACAGTTTACTATCCATTAGTCAGCCCCTCTAACAGTTTACTATCCATTAGTCAGCCCCTCTAACAGTTTACTATTCATTAGTCAGCCCCTCTAACAGTTTATTATCCATTAGTCAGCCCCTCTGTTAACAGTTTACTACCCATTAGTCAGCCCCTCTGCTAACAGTTCACTATCCATTAGTGAGCCCCTCTAACAGTTTACTATCCATTAGTCAGCCCCTCTGCTAACAGTTCACTATCCATTAGTCAGCCCTCCTAACAGTTTACTATCCATTAGTCAACCCCTCTATCAGTTTACTACCCATTAGTCAGCCCCTGCAACAGTTTATTATCCATTAGTCAGCCCCTCTGCTAACAGTTTACTACCCATTAGTCAGCCCCTCAGCTAACAGTTTACTATCCATTAGTCAGCCCCTCTGCTAACAGTTCACTATCCATTAGTCAGCCCTTCTAACAGTTTACTATCCACTAGTCAGCCCCTCTATCAGTTTACTGACCATTAGTCAGCCCCTCTAACAGTTTACTATCCATTAGTCAGCCCCTCTGCTAACAGTTTACTATCCATTTGTCAGCCCCTCTGCTAACAGTTTACTATCCATTAGTCAGCCCCTCTAACAGTTTACTATCCATTAGTCAGCACCTCTAACAGTTTACAATCCATTAGTCAGCCCCTCTAACAGTTTACTATCCATTAGTCAGCCCCTCTGCTAACAGTTTACTATCCATCGGTCAGCCCCTCTAACAGTTTATTATCCATTAGTCAGCCCCTCTAACAGTTTACTATCCATTAGTCAGCCCCTCTGCTAACAGTTTACTATCCATTAGTCAGCCCCTCTAACAGTTTACTATCCATTAGTCAGCCCCTCTAACAGTTTACAATCCATTAGTCAGCCCCTCTAACAGTTTACTATCCATTAGTCAGCCCCTCTGCTAACAGTTTACTATCCATCGGTCAGCCCCTCTAACAGTTTATTATCCATTAGTCAGCCCCTCTGCTAACAGTTTACTACCCATTAGTCAGCCCCTCTGCTAACAGTTTACTATCCATTAGTCAGCCCCTCTGCTAACAGTTCACTATCCATTAGTCAGCCCTTCTAACAGTTTACTGTCCATTAGTCAGCCCCTCTAACAGTTTACTATCCATTAGTCGGCCCCTCTATCAGTTTACTATCCATTAGTCAGCCCCTCTATCAGTTTACTATCCATTAGTCAGCCCCTCTATCAGTTTACTGTCCATTAGTCAGCCCCTCTAACAGTTTACTATCCATTAGTCAGCCCCTCTAACAGTTTACTATCCATTAGTCAGCCCCTCTAACAGTTTACTATCCATTAGTCAGCCCCTCTGCTAACAGTTTACTATCCATCGGTCAGCCCCTCTAACAGTTTATTATCCATTAGTCAGCCCCTCTGTTAACAGTTTACTACCCATTAGTCAGCCCCTCTGCTAACAGTTCACTATCCATTAGTCAGCCCTTCTAACAATTTACTATCCATTAGTCAGCCCCTCTAACAGTTTACTATCCATTAGTCAACCCCTCTATCAGTTTACTACCCATTAGTCAGCCCCTCTGCTAACAGTTCACTATCCATTAGTCAGCCCTTCTAACAGTTTACTGTCCATTAGTCAGCCCCTCTATCAGTTACTATCCATTAGTCAGCCCCTCTATCAGTTTACTATCCATTAGTCAGCCCCTCTATCAGTTTACTGTCCATTAGTCAGCCCCTCTATCAGTTTACTGTCCATTAGTCAGCCCCTCTATCAGTTTACTATCCATTAGTCAGCCCCTCTAACAGTTTACTATCCATTAGTCAGCCCCTCTAACAGTTTACTATCCATTAGTCAGCCCCTCTAACAGTTTATTATCCATTAGTCAGCCCCTCTGCTAACAGTTTACTACCCATTAGTCAGCCCCTTTGCTAACAGTTTACTATCCATTAGTCAGCCCCTCTGCTAACAGTTTACTATCCATTAGTCAGCCCCTCTAACAGTTTACTATCCATTAGTCAGCCCCTCTAACAGTTTACTATCCATTAGTCTGCCCCTCTAACAGTTTACTATCCATTAGTCAGCCCCTCTAACAGTTTACTATCCATTAGTCAGCCCCTCTGCTAACAGTTTACTATCCATCGGTCAGCCCCTCTAACAGTTTATTATCCATTAGTCAGCCCCTCTGTTAACAGTTTACTACCCATTAGTCAGCCCCTCTGCTAACAGTTCACTATCCATTAGTGAGCCCCTCTAACAGTTTACTATCCATTAGTCAGCCCCTCTGCTAACAGTTTACTGTCCATTAGTCAGCCCCTCTAACAGTTTACTATCCATTAGTCGGCCCCTCTAACAGTTTACTATCCATTAGTCAGCCCCTCTATCAGTTTACTATCCATTAGTCAGCCCCTCTAACAGTTTACTATCCATTAGTCAGCCCCTCTAACAGTTTACTATCCATTAGTCAGCCCCTCTTTCAGTTTACTGTCCATTAGTCAGCCCCTCTATCCGTTTACTGTCCATTAGTCAGCCCCTCTATCAGTTTACTATCCATTAGTCAGCCCCTCTAACAGTTTACTATCCATTAGTCAGCCCCTCTAACAGTTTACTATCCATTAGTCAGCCCCTCTAACAGTTTACTATCCATTAGTCAGCCCCTCTAACAGTTTACTATCCATTAGTCAGCCCCTCTGCTAACAGTTTACTATCCATCGGTCAGCCCATCTAAAAGTTTATTATCCATTAGTCAGCCCCTCTGCTAACAGTTTACTACCCATTAGTCAGCCCCTTTGCTAACAGTTTACTATCCATTAGTCAGCCCCTCTGCTAACAGTTTACTATCCATTAGTCAGCCCCTCTTACAGTTTAATATCCATTAGTCAGCCCCTCTAACAGTTTACTATCCATTAGTCTGCCACTCTAACAGTTTACTATCCATTAGTCAGCCCCTCTAACAGTTTACTATCCATTAGTCAGCCCCTCTGCTAACAGTTTACTATCCATCGGTCAGCCCCTCTAACAGTTTATTATCCATTAGTCAGCCCCTCTGTTAACAGTTTACTACCCATTAGTCAGCCCCTCTGCTAACAGTTCACTATCCATTAGTGAGCCCCTCTAACAGTTTACTATCCATTAGTCAGCCCCTCTGCTAACAGTTTACTATCCATTAGTCAGCCCCTCTATCAGTTTACTACCCATTAGTCAGCCCCTGCAACAGTTTACTATCCATTAGTCAGCCCCTCTGCTAACAGTTTACTATCCATTGGTCAGCCCCTCTAACAGTTTATTATCCATTAGTCAGCCCCTCTGCTAACAGTTTACTACCCATTAGTCAGCCCCTCTGCTAACAGTTTACTATCCATTAGTCAGCCCCTCTGCTAACAGTTCACTATCCATTAGTCAGCCCTTCTAACAGTTTACTATCCATTAGTCGGCCCCTCTATCAGTTTACTATCCATTAGTCAGCCCCTCTGCTAACAGTTCACTATCCATTAGTCAGCCCTTCTAACAGTTTACTGTCCATTAGTCAGCCCCTCTATCAGTTTACTATCCATTAGTCAGCCCCTCTATCAGTTTACTATCCATTAGTCAGCCCCTCTAACAGTTTACTATCCATTAGTCAGCCCCTCTATCAGTTTACTATCCATTAGTCAGCCCCTCTGCTAACAGTTTACTATCCATTAGTCAGCCCCTCTTACAGTTTAATATCCATTAGTCAGCCCCTCTAACAGTTTACTATCCATTAGTCTGCCACTCTAACAGTTTACTATCCATTAGTCAGCCCCTCTAACAGTTTACTATCCATTAGTCAGCCCCTCTGCTAACAGTTTACTATCCATCGGTCAGCCCCTCTAACAGTTTATTATCCATTAGTCAGCCCCTCTGTTAACAGTTTACTACCCATTAGTCAGCCCCTCTGCTAACAGTTCACTATCCATTAGTGAGCCCCTCTAACAGTTTACTATCCATTAGTCAGCCCCTCTGCTAACAGTTTACTATCCATTAGTCAACCCCTCTATCAGTTTACTACCCATTAGTCAGCCCCTGCAACAGTTTACTATCCATTAGTCAGCCCCTCTGCTAACAGTTTACTATCCATTGGTCAGCCCCTCTAACAGTTTATTATCCATTAGTCAGCCCCTCTGCTAACAGTTTACTACCCATTAGTCAGCCCCTCTGCTAACAGTTTACTATCCATTAGTCAGCCCCTCTGCTAACAGTTCACTATCCATTAGTCAGCCCTTCTAACAGTTTACTATCCATTAGTCGGCCCCTCTATCAGTTTACTATCCATTAGTCAGCCCCTCTGCTAACAGTTCACTATCCATTAGTCAGCCCCTCTAACAGTTTACTATCCATTAGTCAGCCCCTCTGCTAACAGTTTACTATCCATCGGTCAGCCCCTCTAACAGTTTATTATCCATTAGTCAGCCCCTCTGCTAACAGTTTACTACCCATTAGTCAGCCCCTTTGCTAACAGTTTACTATCCATTAGTCAGCCCCTCTGCTAACAGTTTACTATCCATTATTCAGCCCCTCTAACAGTTTACTATCCATTAGTCAGCCCCTCTAACAGTTTACTATCCATTAGTCTGCCCCTCTAACAGTTTACTATCCATTAGTCAGCCCCTCTAACAGTTTACTATCCATTAGTCAGCCCCTCTGCTAACAGTTTACTATCCATCGGTCAGCCCCTCTAACAGTTTATTATCCATTAGTCAGCCCCTCTGTTAACAGTTTACTACCCATTAGTCAGCCCCTCTGCTAACAGTTCACTATCCATTAGTGAGCCCCTCTAACAGTTTACTATCCATTAGTCAGCCCCTCTGCTAACAGTTCACTATCCATTAGTCAGCCCTTCTAACAGTTTACTGTCCATTAGTCAGCCCCTCTAACAGTTTACTATCCATTAGTCGGCCCCTCTAACAGTTTACTATCCATTAGTCAGCCCCTCTATCAGTTTACTATCCATTAGTCAGCCCCTCTAACAGTTTACTGTCCATTAGTCAGCCCCTCTATCAGTTTACTGTCCATTAGTCAGCCCCTCTATCAGTTTACTATCCATTAGTCAGCCCCTCTAACAGTTTACTATCCATTAGTCAGCCCCTTTGCTAACAGTTTACTATCCATTAGTCAGCCCCTCTGCTAACAGTTTACTATCCATTAGTCAGCCCCTCTAACAGTTTACTATCCATTAGTCAGCCCCTCTAACAGTTTACTATCCATTAGTCTGCCCCTCTAACAGTTTACTATCCATTAGTCAGCCCCTCTAACAGTTTACTATCCATTAGTCAGCCCCTCTGCTAACAGTTTACTATCCATCGGTCAGCCCCTCTAACAGTTTATTATCCATTAGTCAGCCCCTCTGTTAACAGTTTACTACCCATTAGTCAGCCCCTCTGTAAACAGTTCACTATCCATTAGTGAGCCCCTCTGTAAACAGTTCACTATCCATTAGTCAGCCCCTCTGCTAACAGTTCACTATCCATTAGTCAGCCCTTCTAACAGTTTACTGTCCATTAGTCAGCCCCTCTAACAGTTTACTATCCATTAGTCGGCCCCTCTAACACTTTACTATCCATTAGTCAGCCCCTCTATCAGTTTACTATCCATTAGTCAGCCCCTCTAACAGTTTACTGTCCATTAGTCAGCCCCTCTATCAGTTTACTGTCCATTAGTCAGCCCCTCTAACAGTTTACTATCCATTAGTCAGCCCCTCTAACAGTTTACTATCCATTAGTCAGCCCCTCTAACAGTTTACTATCCATTAGTCAGCCCCTCTGCTAACAGTTTACTATCCATCGGTCAGCCCATCTAACAGTTTATTATCCATTAGTCAGCCCCTCTGCTAACAGTTTACTACCCATTAGTCAGCCCCTTTGCTAACAGTTTACTATCCATTAGTCAGCCCCTCTGCTAATAGTTTACTATCCATTAGTCAGCCCTTCTAACAATTTACTATCCATTAGTCAGCCCCTCTAACAGTTTACTATCCATTAGTCAACCCCTCTATCAGTTTACTACCCATTAGTCAGCCCCTGCAACAGTTTACTATCCATTAGTCAGCCCCTCTGCTAACAGTTTACTATCCATCGGTCAGCCCCTCTAACAGTTTATTATCCATTAGTCAGCCCCTCTGCTAACAGTTTACTACCCATTAGTCAGCCCCTCTGCTAACAGTTTACTATCCATTAGTCAGCCCCTCTGCTAACAGTTCACTATCCATTAGTCAGCCCTTCTAACAGTTTACTATCCATTAGTCGGCCCCTCTATCAGTTTACTATCCATTAGTCAGCCCCTCTAACAGTTTACTATCCATTAGTCAGCCCCTCTAACAGTTTACTGTCCATTAGTCAGCCCCTCTAACAGTTTACTATCCATTAGTCAGCCCCTCTAACAGTTTACTATCCATTAGTCAGCCCCTCTAACAGTTTACTGTCCATTAGTCAGCCCCTCTAACAGTTTACTATCCATTAGTCAGCCCCTCTAACAGTTTACTATCCATTAGTCAGCCCCTCTAACAGTTTACTATCCATTAGTCAGCCCCTCTGCTAACAGTTTACTATCCATTAGTCAGCCCCTCTAACAGTTTACTATCCATTAGTCAGCCCCTCTAACAGTTTACTATCCATTAGTCAGCCCTCTGCTAACAGTTTACTATCCATCGGTCAGCCCCTCTAACAGTTTATTATCCATTAGTCAGCCCCTCTGCTAACAGTTTACTACCCATTAGTCAGCCCCTCTGCTAACAGTTTACTATCCATTAGTCAGCCCCTCTAACAGTTTATTGTCCATTAGTCAGCCCCTCTGCTAACAGTTTACTACCCATTAGTCAGCCCCTCTGCTAACAGTTCACTATCCATTAGTCAGCCGCTCTAACAGTTTACTATCCATTAGTCAGCCCCTCTGCTAACAGTTCACTATCCATTAGTCAGCCCTTCTAACAGTTTACTATCCACTAGTCAGCCCCTCTATCAGTTTACTGTCCATTAGTCAGCCCCTCTAACAGTTTACTATCCATTAGTCAGCCCCTCTAACAGTTTACTGTCCATTAGTCAGCCCCTCTAACAGTTTACTATCCATTAGTCAGCCCCTCTAACAGTTTACTATCCATTAGTCAGCCCCTCTAACAGTTTACTATCCATTAGTCAGCCCCTCGATAGTTACTATCCATTAGTCAGCCCCTCTGCTAACAGTTTACTATCCATCGGTCAGCCCCTCTAACAGTTTATTATCCATTAGTCAGCCCCTCTGCTAACAGTTCACTATCCATTAGTCAGCCCTTCTAACAATTTACTATCCATTAGTCAGCCCCTCTAACAGTTTACTATCCATTAGTCAACCCCTCTATCAGTTTACTACCCATTAGTCAGCCCCTCTGCTAACAGTTTACTATCCATTAGTCAGCCCCTCTGCTAACAGTTCACTATCCATTAGTCAGCCCTTCTAACAGTTTACTATCCATTAGTCAGCCCCTCTATCAGTTTACTGTCCATTAGTCAGCCCCTCTATCAGTTTACTGTCCATTAGTCAGCCCCTCTATCAGTTTACTATCCATTAGTCAGCCCCTCTAACAGTTTACTATCCATTAGTCAGCCCCTCCAACAGTTTACTATCCATTAGTCAGCCCCTCTAACAGTTTACTATCCATTAGTCAGCCCCTCTAACAGTTTACTATCCATTAGTCAGCCCCTCTGCTAACAGTTTACTATCCATCGGTCAGCCCATCTAACAGTTTATTATCCATTAGTCAGCCCCTCTGCTAACAGTTTACTACCCATTAGTCAGCCCCTTTGCTAACAGTTTACTATCCATTAGTCAGCCCCTCTGCTAATAGTTTACTATCCATTAGTCAGCCCCTCTTACAGTTTAATATCCATTAGTCAGCCCCTCTAAATGTTTACTATCCATTAGTCTGCCCCTCTAACAGTTTACTATCCATTAGTCAGCCCCTCTAACAGTTTACTATCCATTAGTCAGCCCCTCTGTTAACAGTTTACTACCCATTAGTCAGCCCCTCTGCTAACAGTTCACTATCCATTAGTGAGCCCCTCTAACAGTTTACTATCCATTAGTCAGCCCCTCTGCTAAGAGTTCACTATCCATTAGTCAGCCCTTCTAACAATTTACTATCCATTAGTCAGCCCCTCTAACAGTTTACTATCCATTAGTCAACCCCTCTATCAGTTTACTACCCATTAGTCAGCCCCTGCAACAGTTTACTATCCATTAGTCAGCCCCTCTGCTAACAGTTTACTATCCATCGGTCAGCCCCTCTAACAGTTTATTATCCATTAGTCAGCCCCTCTGCTAACAGTTTACTACCCATTAGTCAGCCCCTCTGCTAACAGTTTACTATCCATTAGTCAGCCCCTCTGCTAACAGTTCACTATCCATTAGTCAGCCCTTCTAACAGTTTACTGTCCATTAGTCAGCCCCTCTAACAGTTTACTATCCATTAGTCGGCCCCTCTATCAGTTTACTATCCATTAGTCAGCCCCTCTAACAGTTTACTATCCATTAGTCAGCCCCTCTAACAGTTTACTGTCCATTAGTCAGCCCCTCTAACAGTTTACTGTCCATTAGTCAGCCCCTCTAACAGTTTACTGTCCATTAGTAAGCCCCTCTAACAGTTTACTATCCATTAGTCAGCCCCTCTAACAGTTTACTATCCATTAGTCAGCCCCTCTAACAGTTTACTATCCATTAGTCAGCCCCTCTGCTAACAGTTTACTATCCATTAGTCAGCCCCTCTAACAGTTTACTATCCATTAGTCAGCCCCTCTATCAGTTTACTATCCATTAGTCAGCCCCTCTATCAGTTTACTATCCATTAGTCAGCCCCTCTATCAGTTTACTATCCATTAGTCAGCCCCTCTGCTAACAGTTTACTATCCATTAGTCAGCCCCTCTGCTAACAGTTTACTACCCATTAGTCAGCCCCTCTGCTAACAGTTTACTATCCATTAGTCAGCCCCTCTGCTAACAGTTTACTACCCATTAGTCAGCCCCTCTGCTAACAGTTTACTATCCATTAGTCAGCCCCTCTATCAGTTTACTATCCATTAGTCAGCCCCTCTGCTAACAGTTTACTATACATTAGTCAGCCGCTCTGCTAACAGTTTACTATCCATTAGTCAGCCCCTCTTAACAGTTTTTCTTGACAATGAAAGGCTGTTGTCATTCTTCATAACTTCTCTCATCAGTCATTTACTTAAGAAAATAAACAAATGGCAAACAAGGTTATATTGAAAGTACAACTCATGGCAATTTGTTTGTTTTACTCAAGGAAAAAATAACTATTTTCACAATAAAAGACCTTTCTATTCAGTTCCAATATCAAGAACACTTGTTTTAGTGACTGATGGTACTTAGAATCGTGATCGGACACTTTCTTATCCGGATACTAAAACTGAACACACATCTGTACCACAACAAATTACAGAAAGCATTAAGTCTTACATATGATCAGGAAAGATGTATACAAGTAATACAATATTTTGAATCCCACCGTACCTTCTCCGCAATGCGATCTGGTTTCCCTAGCTGGTCACGGGTGCACCTCAGCCACGCTCAAGGTCCTAAACGATATCATAACTGCCATTGATAAAAGACAGTACTTTGCAGCCGTATTCGTCAACCTGTCCAAGGTTTTCAACTCTGTCAATCACCGTATTCTTTTCGGCAGACTAAACAGCCTTGGTTTCTCTAATGACTGCCTCGCCTGTTTCACCAAATACTTCTCAGATAGTTCAGTGTGTCAAATCGGAGGGCCTGTTGTCCAGACCTCTGGCAGTCTCTGTGGGGGTGCAACAGGTTTCAATTCCTGGGCTGACTCTTTTCTCTGTATACATCAATGATGTCGCTCTTCCTGCGGGTGATTCTTTGATCCACCTTTATGCAGACAAAATTATTCTGTATACATCTGACCCTTCTTTGGACACTGTGTTAAGAAACCTCCAAACAGCTTCAATGCCATACAACACTCCTTCTGTAGCCTCCAACTGCTCTATAATGCTAGTTAAACTAAATGCATGCTCTACAACCACCCGCCCGACCAAAATCACTACTCTGGACGGTTCTGCATTAGAATATGTGGACAACTACAAATACCTAGGTGTCTGGCTAGACTGTAAACTCTCCATCCAGACTGACAATAAGCATCTCCAATCCAAAATTAAATCTAGAATTGGCGTCCTATTTTGTAACAAGCCTCCTTCACTCATGCTGCCAAACATGCCCTCATACAACTGACTATCCTACCTATCCTTGACTTCAGCGATGTCATTTACCAAATAGCCTCCAACACTATACTCAACCATTTGGATGTAGTCTATCTCAGTGCCATCCGTTTTGTCACCAAAGCCCCATATGCTACCCACCACTGAGGCATGTATGCTCTCGTTGGCTGGTCCTCGCTACATGCTCGGTGCCAAACCTCCTGGCTCCAGGTCATCTATAAGTCTTTGGTAGGTAAAGCTCCACCTTATCTCAGCTCAGTGGTCACCATAGCAAAACCCACCCGTAGCCCAGAAGCTAGGATATGAATATAATTGGTAGATTGGGATAGAAAACACTCTAAAGTTTCTGAAACTATTAAAATAATGTCTGTGAGTATAACATAACTGATTTGGCAGGCAAAACCCCAAGGACAAACTAGCCAGGGGGAAAGAAATTGAGGTGTTTCCCATTGGATTTCTATTGAAAGCCCTTTAATAGGAACCTGATTGCAGTTCCTATGGCTGCCACTAGATGTCAACGGTCTTTAAAAATTGGTTGATGTTTTTCTTTTGAGAAATTAAGAAGTACGGCTGTTCTTTGGAAGTGTCACTCCAGATGGATTCCACTGTTTAGTGCACATGGAACCCGCTTCACGTTGTTTTTATCCGGTATTGAACACAGTATATTCCGTCTTAAATTTGATCAATTATTTAGATTTTAGGATACCTTAGGTTGGATTAGGAATGTTATTTGAAATGTTTGGACCAAGTTTACAGGTAACTTATGAGATACTTTGTAGTCATGTTGGGCGAGTTGGAACCGGTGTATTTCTGAATCAAACTCGCCAAATAAATGGACATTTTGGGGATATAAAAAAGGACATTATCGAACTAAAGGACCATTTGGGATGTTTCTGGGACATTTTGGAGTGCCAACAGAAGAAGATCTTCAAAGGTAAGGCATTTATTAGATCGTTATTTCTGACTTTTGTGTCGCCACCTGCCTGGTTGTTTGTATGCGGGGCGCTGTCCTCAGATAATCGCATGTTCTGCTTTTGCCGTAAAGCCTTTTTGAAATCTGACACCGCGGCTGGATTAAAAAGAAGTTAAGCTTTATTTTGATTACAGTTATATTTTCGGTTATCTTGAATATTGATATTTCTGTAGCTTAAATTTGGCGCTCTGCAATTTTACTGGATGTTGTCAAATCAATCCCAGTAGCGTGATTGGCATGGGAAGGGATAACTAATAGGCTAGCAAAATAGAACACCTGTTTAGGAGAGGTGCAGAGTGAAACACCTGTTTAAGAGAGGTGCTGGTGGTAGAGTAGAACACTTAAACAAGAATAGGAGATCCTCACTCTAGGAGCTCAGATGCAATAATTTTCTTATCCAGGGTAGAATGAGAAACTGTATGTGTCGCTAGTTTATATCGTGTCAAAGGACACGTGTCTGTAATAATGATCCGATGACCCGGTGAGGCCTGATACTATTGGTAAATTTACAGTGTGGCAGACCAGGGGTTTGATCAAGACATTAACACAGATCAAACGTGTCATATCTCAGTTTTAAAGGTGTTTATTAAAACAACTTAAAAAAGAGAAGGAATTGTTCTCCTCCAGGAGACCTCTTCCAAGTTACCGTCTTCTGGGCCCTGGGGAACGCAGTCTCCTCTGGGGTAGAACACCGATAACCTTTGTTCCCCTTTGTTCTAGCAACCTCTCACCACCCCCAACCCTCCTGTGTGCTGCCCTCCTGGCAGCTTTCTGGGCCCTGTACGGCTGGTGAGCAATCAGCTCCTTTATTACTCACTAAGCCTCAGTCAGCTCCAGTTAGTCTTGGCCGGAGGACCCGTCGATGACCTTGCATGTCCAGCAGAGGGAGCCACCGCCGTGTGATGTAGTCTCCGTCTGTCACCTCGACGAGTCACCAGGCCTCTGTCACCCCCTGGTGGTCTGTGGTTGTAAATAAAACCTATAACAAACAAGAATGGATGATATGATGATAGATACAATTTGGCTGCATAGGCCTACAAAATCACAAGAATGGCTTCAGATCAAAGTCTACGTTGAGACAAGGCTCTTTAAATTAAAGATCCAGGCAGCCTAAGGAGGGTGACATGTTCGATACCTTTAGAACGAAGGTACAACATTGTGTGTTTCGCTTCCAAAAAGGGGTCTACAACTGGATACGTAAAGTTATTGCAACTTATTGTGCTACGATGCTCGGAGATTCGTACTTTTAATTTGTGCTTCGTTTCACCCACATCATTTCTACCACAATGACAAGTTATAAGATAAATAACTGCCTTAGTGGAGCACAGGACAACACCTTTGATTGGGATCTGTTTGAAGTATTTACTTTTATAAGTGCCATGACATTGAGCGCAGCCATTACACTTGTAGGTTCCATCCGGCAGAGGTGCAAATCGACGTTGTGCAGGGGTATATTGGGGTGGTAAATCAGAGTTTACCAATTGATCTCTGAGATTTCTGCCCAGCGACCATGGGAGGGTCAGCAAACACATTACCGATACTGTCATCGGATCATAGAATGTGCCAATGTTAGTGAACCATTCCCTTAATTTGTTCAGATTACTTTGAATAGCGAGTAGTTAGAATGAAAGAATGCTTCTTTTTGCCAGACTGTATTTGAAAGAGATCATGTCTCGATTTGTTTTGGATTTTCTCAGTATTAATCTGACCATTTTTCTACCCCCTCTCCTTGAATTGTCTTTGCATCTCAGCCATATTTCTGTCGAATTCTTTTGATTCGACAGAATTGGCTGTAGGGCAAACTGTTTTTCAAGGGAAGCGGGTGACAGCTATCAGCCCTCAACAAACTGTTACGATCAGTAGGTTTCCTGTAAGAGTGTAGAGCAAAATCAGAAGATCAAGGAAAATGATTTGACGTGTGTCAGATTGAATAGTAAATCTCAGGTGCTCAGAACAAGAGTTAAGAAAAGCATGGAATGCCTGGAGCTGTTTTACATCACCCCTTCCATAGAACAAAAAATATCACCAATATACCATTTCCACATAATAATGTTAGGCAAGAAAATGTTTGAGAATTGACTGTTTCTCCATGTAACACACATACAAATTAGCATAGTTAGGTGCCATAGGGGTTCCCATAGCAGTACCCTTCGTCTGAATAAAGAAATCATTTAGAAACATGAAATAGTTAATTAGGGGTCAATTTGCAGACGAAAATGTTCCATTGCTTCAGTAACGAGATCATACTGCTGGTGTCCTTTACAAAGGAGGTGTGCAAGTTCTGCAAGTGGTCTAATAAAAGATTCAACAAAAGATAGAGGGTCCGTAACAGCATCAATGCCCGCTACAATTTGTTTGATTTATTTCACCTTTATTTAACCAGGTAGGCAAGTTGAGAAGAAGTTCTCATTTACAATTGTGACCTGGCCAAGATAAAGCAAAGCAGTGTGACACAAGCAAAAAAAAATGAGACAGAAGATCTAGCTGGTCTGCCATAATGTAATAGAGACAGTAGATGTAGCTGGTCTGCCATAATGTAATAGAGACAGTAGATCTAGCTGGTCTGTCATAATGTAATTGAGACAGTAGATCTAGCAGGTCTGCCGCAATACAATTGAGACAGTAGATCTAGCTGGTCTGCCGTAATGTAATTGAGACAGTAGATCTTGCTGGTTGTCATAATATAATAGAGACAGTAGATCTAGCTGGTCTGTCATAATATCATAGAGACAGTAGATTTAGCTGGTCTGCCATAATATAATAGAGACAGTAGATCTAGCTGGTCTGCCATAATATAACAGATACAGTAGATCTAGCTGGTTTGTCATAATATAGTAGAGACAGTAGATCTAGCTGGTATGTCATAATATAGTAGAGACAGTAGATCTAGCTGGTCTATCATAATATAATAGAGACAGTAGATTTAGCTGGTCTGCCATAATATAATAGAGACAGTAGATATAGCTGGTCTGCCGTAATTTAATTGAGACAGTAGATCTTGCTGGTCTGTCATAATGTAATTGAGACAGTAGATCTAGCTGGTCTGACAAAATGTAATTGAGACAGTAGATCTAGCTGGTCTGCCGTAATGTAATAGAGACAGTAGATCTAGCTGGTCTGTCATAATGTAATTGAGACAGTAGATCTAGCTGGTCTGCCATAATGTAATTGAGACAGTATATCTAGCTGGTCTGCCGTCATGTAATTGAGACAGTAGATCTAGCTGGTTGTCATAATATAATAGAGACCGTAGATTTAGCTGGTCTGCCATAATGTAATAGAGACAGTAGATTTAGCTAGTCTGCCATAATGTAATAGAGACAGTAGATCTAGCTGGTCTGCCATAATGTAATTGAGACAGTAGATTTAGCTGGTCTGTCTATTATAATAGAGACAGTAGATCTAGCTGGTCTGTCATATTATAATAGAGACAATAGATCTAGCTGGTCTGCCATAATCCAATTGAGACAGAAGATCTAGCTGGTCTGCCATAATGTAATAGAGACAGTAGATCTAGTTTGTCTGTCATAATGTAATAGAGAGAGTAGATCTAGCTTGTCTGTCATAATGTAAAAGAGACAGTAGATCTAGCTGGTCTGTCGTATTGTAATAGAGAGAGTAGATCTAGCTGGTCTGCCATAATGTAATAGAGACAGTAGATGTAGCTGGTCTGCCATAATGTAATAGAGACAGTAGATCTAGCTGGTCTGTCATAATGTAATTGAGACAGTAGATCTAGCAGGTCTGCCGCAATACAATTGAGACAGTAGATCTAGCTGGTCTGCCGTAATGTAATTGAGACAGTAGATCTTGCTGGTTGTCATAATATAATAGAGACAGTAGATCTAGCTGGTCTGTCATAATATCATAGAGACAGTAGATTTAGCTGGTCTGCCATAATATAATAGAGACAGTAGATCTAGCTGGTCTGCCATAATATAACAGATACAGTAGATCTAGCTGGTTTGTCATAATATAGTAGAGACAGTAGATCTAGCTGGTCTGTCATAATATAGTAGAGACAGTAGATCTAGCTGGTCTATCATAATATAATAGAGACAGTAGATTTAGCTGGTCTGCCATAATATAATAGAGACAGTAGATATAGCTGGTCTGCCGTAATTTAATTGAGACAGTAGATCTTGCTGGTCTGTCATAATATCATAGAGACAGTAGATCTAGCTGGTCTGTCATAATGTAATTGAGACAGTAGATCTAGCTGGTCTGACAAAATGTAATTGAGACAGTAGATCTAGCTGGTCTGCCGTAATGTAATAGAGACAGTAGATCTAGCTGGTCTGTCATAATGTAATTGAGACAGTAGATCTAGCTGGTCTGCCATAATGTAATTGAGACAGTATATCTAGCTGGTCTGCCGTCATGTAATTGAGACAGTAGATCTAGCTGGTTGTCATAATATAATAGAGACCGTAGATTTAGCTGGTCTGCCATAATGTAATAGAGACAGTAGATTTAGCTAGTCTGCCATAATGTAATAGAGACAGTAGATCTAGCTGGTCTGCCATAATGTAATTGAGACAGTAGATTTAGCTGGTCTGTCTATTATAATAGAGACAGTAGATCTAGCTGGTCTGTCATATTATAATAGAGACAATAGATCTAGCTGGTCTGCCATAATCCAATTGAGACAGAAGATCTAGCTGGTCTGCCATAATGTAATAGAGACAGTAGATCTAGTTTGTCTGTCATAATGTAATAGAGAGAGTAGATCTAGCTTGTCTGTCATAATGTAAAAGAGACAGTAGATCTAGCTGGTCTGTCGTATTGTAATAGAGAGAGTAGATCTAGCAGGTCTGTCATAATGTAATAGAGACAGTAGATCTAGCTGGTCTATCATAATGTAACAGAGACAGTAGATCTAGCTGGTCAGTCATAATATAACAGAGAGAGTAGATCTAGGTGGTCTGTCAAAATGTAATAGAGACAGTAGATCTAGCTTGTCTGTCATAATGTAATAGAGACAGTATATCTAGCTGGTCTGCTATAATGTAATTGAGACAGTAGATCTTGCTGGTTGTCATAATATAATAGAGACAGTAGATCTAGCTGGTCTGTCATAATATCATAGAGACAGTAGATTTAGCTGGTCTGCCATAATATAATAGAGACAGTAGATCTAGCTGGTCTGCCATAATATAACAGATACAGTAGATCTAGCTGGTTTGTCATAATATAGTAGAGACAGTAGATCTAGCTGGTCTGTCATAATATAGTAGAGACAGTAGATCTAGCTGGTCTATCATAATATAATAGAGACAGTAGATTTAGCTGGTCTGCCATAATATAATAGAGACAGTAGATATAGCTGGTCTGCCGTAATTTAATTGAGACAGTAGATCTTGCTGGTCTGTCATAATATCATAGAGACAGTAGATCTAGCTGGTCTGTCATAATGTAATTGAGACAGTAGATCTAGCTGGTCTGACAAAATGTAATTGAGACAGTAGATCTAGCTGGTCTGCCGTAATGTAATAGAGACAGTAGATCTAGCTGGTCTGTCATAATGTAATTGAGACAGTAGATCTAGCTGGTCTGCCATAATGTAATTGAGACAGTATATCTAGCTGGTCTGCCGTCATGTAATTGAGACAGTAGATCTAGCTGGTTGTCATAATATAATAGAGACCGTAGATTTAGCTGGTCTGCCATAATGTAATAGAGACAGTAGATTTAGCTAGTCTGCCATAATGTAATAGAGACAGTAGATCTAGCTGGTCTGCCATAATGTAATTGAGACAGTAGATTTAGCTGGTCTGTCTATTATAATAGAGACAGTAGATCTAGCTGGTCTGTCATATTATAATAGAGACAATAGATCTAGCTGGTCTGCCATAATCCAATTGAGACAGAAGATCTAGCTGGTCTGCCATAATGTAATAGAGACAGTAGATCTAGTTTGTCTGTCATAATGTAATAGAGAGAGTAGATCTAGCTTGTCTGTCATAATGTAAAAGAGACAGTAGATCTAGCTGGTCTGTCGTATTGTAATAGAGACAGTAGATCTAGCAGGTCTGTCATAATGTAATAGAGACAGTAGATCTAGCTGGTCTATCATAATGTAACAGAGACAGTAGATCTAGCTGGTCAGTCATAATATAACAGAGAGAGTAGATCTAGGTGGTCTGTCAAAATGTAATAGAGACAGTAGATCTAGCTTGTCTGTCATAATGTAATAGAGACAGTATATCTAGCTGGTCTGCTATAATGTAATTGAGACAGTAGATCTAGCTGGTTGTCATAATATAATAGAGACAGTAGATCTAGCTGGTCTGTCATAATATAATAGAGACAGTAGATCTAGCTGGTCTGTCATAATATAATAGAGACAGTAGATGTAGCTGGTCTGCAATAATGTAATAGAGACAGTAGATCTAGCTGGTCTGTCATAATGTAATTGAGACAGTAGATCTAGCTGGTCTGCCGCAATACAATTGAGACAGTAGATCTAGCTGGTCTGCCATAATGTAATTGAGACAGTATATCTAGCTGGTCTGCCGTAATGTAATTGAGACAGTAGATCTTGCTGGTTGTCATAATATAATAGAGACAGTAGATTTAGCTGGTCTGCCATAATATAATAGAGACAGTAGATCTAGCTGGTCTGCCATAATATAATAGATACAGTAGATCTAGCTGGTTTGTCATAATATAGTAGAGACAGTAGATCTAGCTGGTCTGTCATAATATAGTAGAGACAGTAGATCTAGCTGGTCTATCATAATATAATAGAGACAGTAGATTTAGCTGGTCTGCCATAATATAATAGAGACAGTAGATATAGCTGGTCTGCCGTAATTTAATTGAGACAGTAGATCTAGCTGGTCTGTCATAATATCATAGAGACAGTAGATCTGGCTGGTCTGTCATAATGGAATTGAGACAGTAGATCTAGCTGGTCTGACAAAATGTAATTGAGACAGTAGATCTAGCTGGTCTGCCGTAATATAATAGAGACAGTAGATCTTGCTGGTCTGCCATAATGTAATAGAGACAGTAGATCTAGCTGGTCTGTCATAATGTAATTGAGACAGTAGATCTAGCTGGTCTGCCATAATGTAATTGAGACAGTATATCTAGCTGGTCTGCCGTAATGTAATTGAGACAGTAGATCTAGCTGGTTGTCATAATATAATAGAGACAGTAGATCTAGCTGGTCTGTCATAATATAATAGAGACCGTAGATTTAGCTGGTCTGCCATAATGTAATAGAGACAGTAGATCTAGCTGGTCTGCCATAATGTAATTGAGACAGTAGATTTAGCTGGTCTGTCTATTATAATAGAGACAGTAGATCTAGCTGGTCTGTCATATTATAATAGAGACAGTAGATCTAGCTGGTCTGCCATAATCCAATTGAGACAGAAGATCTAGCTGGTCTGCCATAATGTAATACAGACAGTAGATCTAGCTGGTCTGCCATAATGTAATAGAGACAGTAGATCTAGCTGGTCTGTCATAATGTAATTGAGACAGTAGATCTAGCTGGTCTGCCGCAATACAATTGAGACAGCAGATCTAGCTGGTCTGCCATGAATGTAATTGAGACAGTATATCTAGCTGGTCTGGTCGCCGTAATGTAATTGAGACAGTAGATCTAGCTGGTCTGCCGTAATGTAATTGAGACAGTAGATCTAGCTGGTCTGCCATAATACAATTGAACAGTAGAACTAGCTGGTCTGCCATAATGTAATTGAGCCAGTAGATCTAGCGTGTCTGCCGTAATGTAATTGAGACAGTAGTCTAGCTGGTCTGCCGTAATGTAATTGAGACAGTAGATCTAGCTGGTCTGCCATAATACAATTGAGACAGTAGATCTAGCTGGTCTGCCAAAATGTAATTGAGACAGTAGATCTAGCTGGTCTGTCATAATGTAATAGAGACAGTAGATCTAGCTGGTCTGTCATAATGTAATAGAGACAGTAGATCTAGCTGGTTGTCATAATATAATCGAGACCGTAGATATTTAGGCTGGTCTTGCCATAATGTAATAGAGACAGTAGATTAGCTAGTCGCCATAATGTAATAGAGACAGTAGATCTAGCTGGTCTGTCATAATATAATAGAGACAGTAGATCTAGCTGGTCTGTCATAATATAATAGAGACAGTAGATCTAGCTGGTCTGTCATAATATAATAGAGACAGTAGATCTAGCTGGTCTGTCATAATATAATAGAGACAGTAGATCTAGCTGGTCTGTCATAATATAATAGAGACAGTAGATCTAGCTGGTCTGTCATATATAATAGAGACAGTAGATCTAGCTGGTCTGTCATAATATAATAGAGACAGTAGATCTAGCTGGTCTGTTATTATAATAGAGACAGTAGATCTAGCTGGTCTGTCATAATATAATAGAGACAGTAGATCTAGCTGGTCTGTCATAATATAATAGAGACAGTAGATCTAGCTGGTCTGTCATAATATAATAGAGACAGTAGATCTAGCTGGTCTGTCATAATATAATAGAGACAGTAGATCTAGCTGGTCTGTCATAATATAATAGAGACAGTAGATCTAGCTGGTCTGTCATAATATAATAGAGACAGTAGATCTAGCTGGTCTGTCATAATATAATAGAGACAGTAGATCTAGCTGGTCTGTCATAATATAATAGAGACAGTAGATCTAGCTGGTCTGTCATAATATAATAGAGACAGTAGATCTAGCTGGTCTGTCATAATATAATAGAGACAGTAGATCTAGCTGGTCTGTCATATAATTAGAGAGACAGTAGATCTAGCTGGTCTGTCATAATATAATAGAGACAGTAGATCTAGCTGGTCTGTCATAATATAATAGAGACAGTAGATCTAGCTGGTCTGTCATAATATAATAGAGACAGTAGATCTAGCTGGTCTGTCATAATATAATAGAGACAGTAGATCTAGCTGGTCTGTCATAATATAATAGAGACAGTAGATCTAGCTGGTCTGTCATAATATAATAGAGACAGTAGATCTAGCTGGTCTGTCATAATATAATAGAGACAGTAGATCTAGCTGGTCTGTCATAATATAATAGAGACAGTAGATCTAGCTGGTCTGTCATAATATAATAGAGACAGTAGATCTAGCTGGTCTGTCATAATATAATAGAGACAGTAGATCTAGCTGGTCTGTCAATATAATAGAGACAGTAGATCTAGCTGGTCTGTCAAAATAATAGAGACAGTAGATCTAGCTGGTCTGTCATAATATAATAGAGACAGTAGATCTAGCTGGTCTGTCATAATATAATAGAGACAGTAGATCTAGCTGGTCTGTCATAATATAATAGAGACAGTAGATCTAGCTGGTCTGGTCATATAATGAGACAGTAGATCTAGCTGGTCTGTCATAATATAATAGAGACAGTAGATCTAGATCTGGTCTGTCATAATATAATAGAGACAGTAGATCTAGCTGGTCTGTCATAATATAATAGAGACAGTAGATCTAGCTGGTCTGTCATAATATAATAGAGACAGTAGATCTAGCTGGTCTGTCATAATATAATAGAGACAGTAGATCTAGCTGGTCTGTCATATTATAATAGAGACAGTAGATCTAGCTGGTCTGTCATAATATAATAGAGACAGTAGATCTAGCTGGTCTGTCATAATAATAGAGACAGTAGATCTAGCTGGTCTGTCATATATAATAGAGACAGTAGATCTAGCTGGTCTGTCATAATATAATAGAGACAGTAGATCTAGCTGGTCTGTCATATATTATATAGAGACAGTAGATCTAGCTGGTCTGTCATAATATAATAGAGACAGTAGATCTAGCTGGTCTGTCATAATATAATAGAGACAGTAGATCTAGCTGGTCTGTCATAATATAATAGAGACAGTAGATCTAGCTGGTCTGTCATAATATAATAGAGACAGTAGATCTAGCTGGTCTGTCATAATATAATAGAGACAGTAGATCTAGCTGGTCTGTCATAATATAATAGAGACAGTAGATCTAGCTGGTCTGTCATAATATAATAGAGACAGTAGATCTAGCTGGTCTGTCATATATAATAGAGACAGTAGATCTAGCTGGTCTGTCATAATATAATAGAGACAGTAGATCTAGCTGGTCTGTCATAATATATAGAGACAGTAGATCTAGCTGGTCTGTCATAATATAATAGAGACAGTAGATCTAGCTGGTCTGTCATAATATAATAGAGACAGTAGATCTAGCTGGTCTGTCATAATATAATAGAGACAGTAGATCTAGCTGGTCTGTCATAATATAATAGAGACAGTAGATCTAGCTGGTCTGTCATAATATAATAGAGACAGTAGATCTAGCTGGTCTGTCATAATATAATAGAGACAGTAGATCTAGCTGGTCTGTCATAATATAATAGAGACAGTAGATCTAGCTGGTCTGTCATAATATAATAGAGACAGTAGATCTAGCTGGTCTGTCATAATATAATAGAGACAGTAGATCTAGCTGGTCTGTCATAATATAATAGAGACAGTAGATCTAGCTGGTCTGTCAATATAATAGAGACAGTAGATCTAGCTGGTCTGCATCATTAATAATAGAGACAGTAGATCTAGCTGGTGTCATAATATAATAGAGACAGTAGATCTAGCTGGTCTGTCATAATAATAGAGACAGTAGATCTAGCTGGTCTGTCATAATATATCAGAGACAGTAGATCTAGCTGGTCTGTCAAATAATAGAGACAGTAGATCTAGCTGGTCTGTCATATTATAATAGAGACAGTAGATCTAGCTGGTCTGTCATAATATAATAGAGACAGTAGATCTAGCTGGTCTGTCATAATATAATAGAGACAGTAGATCTAGCTGGTCTGTCATAATATAATAGAGACAGTAGATCTAGCTGGTCTGTCATAATATAATAGAGACAGTAGATCTAGCTGGTCTGTCATAATATAATAGAGACAGTAGATCTAGCTGGTCTGTCATAATATAATAGAGACAGTAGATCTAGCTGGTCTGTCATAATATAATAGAGACAGTAGATCTAGCTGGTCTGTCATAATATAATAGAGACAGTAGATCTAGCTGGTCTGTCATAATATAATAGAGACAGTAGATCTAGCTGGTCTGTCAAAATATAATAGAGACAGTAGATCTAGCTGGTCTGTCATAATATAATAGAGACAGTAGATCTAGCTGGTCTGTCATAATATAATAGAGACAGTAGATCTAGCTGGTCTGTCATAATATAATAGAGACAGTAGATCTAGCTGGTCTGTCATAATATAATAGAGACAGTAGATCTAGCTGGTCTGTCATAATATAATAGAGACAGTAGATCTAGCTGGTCTGTCATAATAATAGAGACAGTAGATCTAGCTGGTCTGTCATAATATAATAGAGACAGTAGATCTAGCTGGTCTGTCATAATAATAGAGACAGTAGATCTAGCTGGTCTGTCATAATATAATAGAGACAGTAGATCTAGCTGGTCTGTCATAATATAATAGAGACAGTAGATCTAGCTGGTGGGTCATAATATAATAGAGACAGTAGATCTAGCTGGTCTGTCATAATATAATAGAGACAGTAGATCTAGCTGGTCTGTCATAATATAATAGACAGTAGATCTAGCTGGTCTGTCATAATATAATAGAGACAGTAGATCTAGCTGGTCTGTCATAATATAATAGAGACAGTAGATCTAGCTGGTCTGTCATAATATAATAGAGACAGTAGATCTAGCTGGTCTGTCATAATATAATAGAGACAGTAGATCTAGCTGGTCTGTCATAATATAATAGAGACAGTAGATCTAGCTGGTCTGTCATAATATAATAGAGACAGTAGATCTAGCTGGTCTGTCATAATAAATAGAGACAGTAGATCTAGCTGGTCTGTCATAATATAATAGAGACAGTAGATCTAGCTGGTCTGTCATAATATAATAGAGACAGTAGATCTAGCTGGTCTGTCATAATAATAGAGACAGTAGATCTAGCTGGTCTGTCATAATATAATAGAGACAGTAGATCTAGCTGGTCTGTCATAATATAATAGAGACAGTAGATCTAGCTGGTCTGTCATAATATAATAGAGACAGTAGATCTAGCTGGTCTGTCATAATATAATAGAGACAGTAGATCTAGCTGGTCTGTCATAATATAATAGAGACAGTAGATCTAGCTGGTCTGTCATAATATAATAGAGACAGTAGATCTAGCTGGTCTGTCATAATATAATAGAGACAGTAGATCTAGCTGGTCTGTCATAATATAATAGAGACAGTAGATCTAGCTGGTCTGTCATATTATAATAGAGACAGTAGATCTAGCTGGTCTGTCATAATAAATAGAGACAGTAGATCTAGCTGGTCTGTCATAATATAATAGAGACAGTAGATCTAGCTGGTCTGTCATAATATATAGAGACAGTAGATCTAGCTGGTCTGTCATAATATAATAGAGACAGTAGATCTAGCTGGTCTGTCATAATATAATAGAGACAGTAGATCTAGCTGGTCTGTCATAATATAATAGAGACAGTAGATCTAGCTGGTCTGTCATAATATAATAGAGACAGTAGATCTAGCTGGTCTGTCATAATAATAGAGACAGTAGATCTAGCTGGTCTGTCATAATATAATAGAGACAGTAGATCTAGCTGGTCTGTCATAATAATAGAGACAGTAGATCTAGCTGGTCTGTCATAATATAATAGAGACAGTAGATCTAGCTGGTCTGTCATAATATAATAGAGACAGTAGATCTAGCTGGTCTGTCATAATATAATAGAGACAGTAGATCTAGCTGGTCTGTCATAATATAATAGAGACAGTAGATCTAGCTGGTCTGTCATAATATAATAGAGACAGTAGATCTAGCTGGTCTGTCATAATATATAGAGACAGTAGATCTAGCTGGTCTGTCATAATATAATGAGACAGTAGATCTAGCTGGTCTGTCATAATATAATAGAGACAGTAGATCTAGCTGGTCTGTCATAAATAATAGAGACAGTAGATCTAGCTGGTCTGTCATAATATAATAGAGACAGTAGATCTAGCTGGTCTGTCATAATATAATAGAGACAGTAGATCTAGCTGGTCTGTCATAATATAATAGAGACAGTAGATCTAGCTGGTCTGTCATAATATAATAGAGACAGTAGATCTAGCTGGTCTGTCATAATATAATAGAGACAGTAGATCTAGCTGGTTAGGACTAGATCTAGCTGTCTGTCATAATATAATAGAGACAGTAGATCTAGCTGGTCTGTCATATATAATAGAGACAGTAGATCTAGCTGGTCTGTCATAATATAATAGAGACAGTAGATCTAGCTGGTCTGTCATAATATAATAGAGACAGTAGATCTAGCTGGTCTGTCATAATATAATAGAGACAGTAGATCTAGCTGGTCTGTCATAATATAATAGAGACAGTAGATCTAGCTGGTCTGTCATAATATAATAGAGACAGTAGATCTAGCTGGTCTGTCATAATATAATAGAGACAGTAGATCTAGCTGGTCTGTCATAATATAATAGAGACAGTAGATCTAGCTGGTCTGTCATATATAATAAGAGAGACAGTAGATCTAGCTGGTCTGTCATAATATAATAGAGACAGTAGATCTAGCTGGTCTGTCATAAATAATAGAGACAGTAGATCTAGCTGGTCTGTCATAATATAATAGAGACAGTAGATCTAGCTGGTCTGTCATAATATAATAGAGACAGTAGATCTAGCTGGTCTGTCATAATATAATAGAGACAGTAGATCTAGCTGGTCTGTCATAATATATAGAGACAGTAGATCTAGCTGGTCTGTCAATATAATAGAGACAGTAGATCTAGCTGGTCTGTCATAATATAATAGAGACAGTAGATCTAGCTGGTCTGTCATAATATAATAGAGACAGTAGATCTAGCTGGTCTGTCATAATATAATAGAGACAGTAGATCTAGCTGGTCTGTCATAATATAATAGAGACAGTAGATCTAGCTGGTCTGTCATAATATAATAGAGACAGTAGATCTAGCTGGTCTGTCATAATATAATAGAGACAGTAGATCTAGCTGGTCTGTCATAATATAATAGAGACAGTAGATCTAGCTGTCTGTCATAATATAATAGAGACAGTAGATCTAGCTGGTCTGTCATAATAAATAGAGACAGTAGATCTAGCTGGTCTGTCATATAATAGAGACAGTAGATCTAGCTGGTCTGTCATAATATAATAGAGACAGTAGATCTAGCTGGTCTGTCATATATAATAGAGACAGTAGATCTAGCTGGTCTGTCATATATAATAGAGACAGTAGATCTAGCTGGTCTGTCATAATATAATAGAGACAGTAGATCTAGCTGGTCTGTCATAATATAATAGAGACAGTAGATCTAGCTGGTCTGTCATAATATAATAGAGACAGTAGATCTAGCTGGTCTGTCATAATATAATAGAGACAGTAGATCTAGCTGGTCTGTCATATATAATAGAGACAGTAGATCTAGCTGGTCTGTCATAATATAATAGAGACAGTAGATCTAGCTGGTCTGTCATAATATAAATAGGACAGTAGATCTAGCTGGTCTGTCATAATATAATAGAGACAGTAGATCTAGCTGGTCTGTCATAATATAATAGAGACAGTAGATCTAGCTGGTCTGTCATAATATAATAGAGACAGTAGATCTAGCTGGTCTGTCATAATATAATAGAGACAGTAGATCTAGCTGTCTGTCATCATAATATAATAGGACAGTAGATCTAGCTGGTCTGTCATATATAATAGAGACAGTAGATCTAGCTGGTCTGTCATAATATAATAGAGACAGTAGATCTAGCTGGTCTGTCATAATATAATAGAGACAGTAGATCTAGCTGGTCTGTCATAATATAAGAGACAGTAGATCTAGCTGGTCTGTCATAATATAATAGAGACAGTAGATCTAGCTGGTCTGTCATAATATAATAGAGACAGTAGATCTAGCTGGTCTGTCATAATATAATAGAGACAGTAGATCTAGCTGGTCTGTCATAATATAATAGAGACAGTAGATCTAGCTGGTCTGTCATAATATAATAGAGACAGTAGATCTAGCTGGTCTGTCATAATAATAGAGACAGTAGATCTAGCTGGTCTGTCATAATATAATAGAGACAGTAGATCTAGCTGGTCTGTCATAATATAATAGAGACAGTAGATCTAGCTGGTCTGTCATAATATAATAGAGACAGTAGATCTAGCTGGTCTGTCATAATATAATAGAGACAGTAGATCTAGCTGGTCTGTCATAATATAATAGAGACAGTAGATCTAGCTGGTCTGTCATAATATAATAGAGACAGTAGATCTAGCTGGTCTGCATAATTAATAGAGACAGTAGATCTAGCTGGTCTGTCATAAAATAATAGAGACAGTAGATCTAGCTGGTCTGTCATATAATAGAGACAGTAGATCTAGCTGGTCTGATAATATAATAGAGACAGTAGATCTAGCTGGTCTGTCATAATATAATAGAGACAGTAGATCTAGCTGGTCTGTCATAATATAATAGAGACAGTAGATCTAGCTGGTCTGTCATAATATAATAGAGACAGTAGATCTAGCTGGTCTGTCATAATATAATAGAGACAGTAGATCTAGCTGGTCTGTCATAATATAATAGAGACAGTAGATCTAGCTGGTCTGTAATATAATAGAGACAGTAGATCTAGCTGGTCTGTAATATAATAGAGACAGTAGATCTAGCTGGTCTGTCATAATATAATAGAGACAGTAGATCTAGCTGGTCTGTCATAATATAATAGAGACAGTAGATCTAGCTGGTGTCATATTATAATAGAGACAGTAGATCTAGCTGGTCTGTCATATTATAATAGAGACAGTAGATCTAGCTGGTCTGTCATAATATAATAGAGACAGTAGATCTAGCTGGTCTGTCATAATATAATAGAGACAGTAGATCTAGCTGGTCTGTCCATAATACCTAATAGTAGATAGTAGATTCTTAAGCTGGTTGCTGTCATATTATCAGTACGACGACAGTATATCTAGCTTGGCTCTGTCATAATATAATAGAGACAGTAGATCTAAGCTGGTCTGTCCATAATATAATAGAGACAGTAGATCTAGCTGGTCTGTCATAATATAATGAGACAGTAGATCTCGCTGGTCTGTCATAATATTAATAGAGACAGTAGATCTAGCTGGTCTGTAATACTTGGAGACCAGTAGCTTAGTGGTCTTTCATATTATATGAGAGACGTAGATCTAGTGGTGGTCTGTCATAATATAATAGAGACAGTAGATCTAGCTGGTCTGTCATAATAATAGAGACAGTAGATCTAGCTGTCTGCATAATATAATAGAGACAGTAGATCTAGCTGGTCTGTCATAATATAATAGAGACAGTAGATCTAGCTGGTCTGTCATAATATAATAGAGACAGTAGATCTAGCTGGTCTGTCATAATATAATAGAGACAGTAGATCTAGCTGGTCTGTCATAATATAATAGAGACAGTAGATCTAGCTGGTCTGTCATAATATAATAGAGACAGTAGATCTAGCTGGTCTGTCATAATATAATAGAGAAGTAGATCTAGCTGGTCTGTCAATATATAGAAACAGAGATCTACTGGTCTGTCATATAATATAATAGAGACAGTAGATCTAGCTGGTCTGTCATAATATAATAGAGACAGTAGATCTAGCTGGTCTGTCATAATATAATAGAGACAGTAGATCTAGCTGGTCTGTCATAATATAATAGAGACAGTAGATCTAGCTGGTCTGTCATAATATAATAGAGACAGTAGATCTAGCTGGTCTGTCATATTATAAAGAGAGTAGATCTAGCTGGTCTGTCATAATATAATAGAGACAGTAGATCTAGCTGGTCTGTCATAATATAGAGACAGTAGATCTAGCTGGTCTGTCCATAACTTATTAATAGAGACAGTAGATCTAGCTGGTCTGTCATATATACAATAGAGACAGTAGATCTAGCTGGTCTGTCATAATATAATAGAGACAGTAGATCTAGCTGGTCTGTCATAATATAATAGAGACAGTAGATCTAGCTGGTCTGTCATAATATAATGAGACAGTAGATCTAGCTGGTCTGTCATAATATAATAGAGACAGTAGATCTAGCTGGTCTGTCATAATATAATAGAGGACAGTAGATCTAGCTGGTTCTGGGTAATATAATGAGACAGTAGATCTAGCTGCTCTGCTGTAATGTAATTGAGACAGTAGATCTAGCTGGTCTGCCATAATACAATTGAGACAGTAGATCTAGCCGGTCTGTCATCATAATAGAGACAGTAGATCTAGCGGTCTGGCATAATATAATAGAGACAGTAGATCTAGCTGGTCTGCCATAATATAATAGAGACAGTAGATCTAGCTGGTCTGCCATAATATAATAGAGACAGTAGATCTAGCTGGTCTGTCAAAATATAATAGAGACAGTAGATCTAGCTGGTCTGCCATAATATAATAGAGACAGTAGATCTAGCTGGTCTGTCATAATATAATAGAGACAGTAGATCTAGCTGGTCTGCCATAATGTAATTGAGACAGTAGATCTAGCTGGTCTGCCGTAATGTAATTGAGACAGTAGATCTAGCTGGTCTGTCATAATATAATTGAGACAGTAGATCTAGCTGGTCTGTCATAATTATAATAGAGACAGTAGATCTAGCTGGTCTGTCATAATATAATTGAGACAGTAGATCTAGCGTGCTGCCATATATAATAGAGACAGTAGATCTAGCTGGTCTGTCATAATATAATAGAGACAGTAGATCTAGCTGGTCTGTCATAATATAATAGAGACAGTAGATTTAGCTGGTCTGAAATATATAATGAGACAGTAGATCTAGCTGGTCTGTCATAATATAATAGAGACAGTAGTCTAGCTGTCTGTCATAATATAATAGAGACAGTAGATCTAGCTGGTCTGTCCATAATATAATAGAGACAGTAGATCTAGCTGGTCTTCAGAATGTAATAGAGACAGTAGATCTAGCTGGTCTGTAATAATATAATGGAGACAGAGAATTAGCTGGTCTGCCATAATGTAATAGAGAAGTAGATCTAGCTGGTCTGTCATCATATAATAGAGACAGTAGATCTAGCTGGTCTGTCATAATATAATAGAGACAGTTATCTAGCTGGTCTGTCATAATATAATAGAGAAGTAGATCTAGCTGTTCTGTCATAAGTAAGAGAGACAGTAGATCTAGCTGGTCTGTCATAATATAATAGAGACAGTAGATCTAGCTGGTCTGTCATAATATAATAGAGACAGTAGATCTAGCT
>NC_034174.2:4389319-4651819 GCF_002021735.2 Oncorhynchus kisutch
CTGGTCTGTCATAATGTAATAGAGACAAGTAGATCTAGCTGGTCTTCCATAATATAATAGAGACAGTAGATCTAGCTGGTCTGCCATAATATAATAGATACAGTGGGTCTAGCTGGTCTGTCATAATGTTAATAGAGATAGTTGATCTAGCTGGTCCTTCATATTATAATAGAGACAGTAGATCTTGCTGGTCTGTCATATTATAATAGAGACAGCAGATCTAGCTGGTCCGCCATAATATAAAAGAGGCAGTAGATCTAGATGGTCTGCCATAAATGTAATTGAGACAGTAGATCTAGCTGGTCTGTCAAATATAATAGAGACAGTAGATCTAGCTGGTCTGCCATAGTATAATAGAGACAGTATATCTAGCTGGTCTGCCATAATATAATAGAGACAGTAGATCTAGCTGGTCTGTCATAATGTAATACAGACAGTAGATCTAGCTGGTCTGTCATATGTAATCGATACAGTAGATCTAGCTGGTCTGTCATATTATAATAGAGAAGTAGAGCAGGTAGATCTAGCCGGTCTTTCATAATATATTAGGGACAGTAGATATAGCCGGTCTGTCTGCCATATTATAATAGAGACTGTAGATCTAGCTGGTCTGTCATAATGTAATAGAGACAAGTAGATCTAGCTGGTCTTCCATATATAATAGAGACAGTAGATCTAGCTGGTCTGCCATAATATAATAGATACAGTGGGTCTAGCTGGTCTGTCATAATGTAATAGAGATAGTTGATCTAGCTGGTCCTTCATATTATAATAGAGACAGTAGATCTTGCTGGTCTGTCATATTATAATAGAGACAGCAGATCTAGCTGGTCCGCCATAATATAAAGAGGCAGTAGATCTAGATGGTCTGCCATAATGTAATTGAGACAGTAGATCTAGCTGGTCTGTCATAATATATTAAAGACAGTAGATCTAGCTGGTCTGTCAAATATAATAGAGACAGTAGATCTAGCTGGTCTGCCATAGTATAATAGAGACAGTATATCTAGCTGGTCTGTCATAATGTAATACAGACAGTAGATCTAGCTGGTCTGTCATAATGTAATCGATACAGTAGATCTAGCTGGTCTGTCATATTATAATAGAGACTGTAGATCTAGCTGGTCTGTCATAATATAATAGAGACAGTAGATCTAGCTGGTCTGTCATAAATAATAGAGACAGTAGATCTAGCTGGTCTGTCATATTATAATAGAGACAGTAGATCTAGCTGGTCTGTCATATATAATAGAGACAGTAGATCTAGCTGGTCTGTCATATATAATAGAGACAGTATCTAGCTGGTCTGTCATATATATAAGAGACAGTAGATCTAGCTGGTCTGTCATAATATAATAGAGACAGTAGATCTAGCTGGTCTGTCATAATATAATAGAGACAGTAGATCTAGCTGGTCTGTCATATTATAATAGAGACAGTAGATCTAGCTGGTCTGTCATAATATATAGAGACAGTAGATCTAGCTGGTCTGTCATAATATAATAGAGACAGTAGATCTAGCTGGTCTGTCATAATATATCAGAGACAGTAGATCTAGCTGGTCTGTCATAATATAATAGAGACAGTAGATCTAGCTGGTCTGTCATAATAAATAGAGACAGTAGATCTAGCTGGTCTGTCATAATATAATAGAGACAGTAGATCTAGCTGGTCTGTCATAATATAATAGAGACAGTAGATCTAGCTGGTCTGTCATAATATAATAGAGACAGTAGATCTAGCTGGTCTGTCATAATATAATAGAGACAGTAGATCTAGCTGGTCTGTCATAATATAATAGAGACAGTAGATCTAGCTGGTCTGTCATAATATAATAGAGACAGTAGATCTACCTGGTCTATGATTTAATAATAGAGACAGTAGATCTAGCTGGTCTGTCATAATATAATAGAGACAGTAGATCTAGCTGGTCTGTCATAATATAATAGCAGACAGTAGATCTAGCTGGTCTGTCATAATATAATAGAGACAGTAGATCTAGCTGGTCTGTCATATTATAATAGAGACAGTAGATCTAGCTGGTCTGTCATAATATAATAGAGACAGTAGATCTAGCTGGTCTGTCATATTTAATAGAGACAGTAGATCTAGCTGGTCTGTCATATATAATAGAGACAGTAGATCTAGCTGGTCTGTCATAATATAATAGAGACAGTAGATCTAGCTGGTCTGTCATATTATAATAGAGACAGTAGATCTAGCTGGTCTGTCATATTATAATAGAGACAGTAGATCTAGCTGGTCTGCATAATATAATAGAGACAGTAGATCTAGCTGGTCTGTCATAATATAATAGAGACAGTAGATCTAGCTGGTCTGTCATAATATAATAGAGACAGTAGATCTAGCTGGTCTGTCATAATATAAGAGACAGTAGATCTAGCTGGTCTGTCATTAATATAATAGAGACAGTAGATCTAGCTGGTCTGTCATAATATAATAGAGACAGTAGATCTAGCTGGTCTGTCATAATAATAGAGACAGTAGATCTAGCTGGTCTGTCATATTATATAGAGACAGTAGATCTAGCTGGTCTNCAGTAGATCTAGCTGCCTGCCATAATATAATAGAGACCGTAGATCTAGCTGGTCTGTCATATATAATAGAGACAGTAGATCTAGCTGGTCTGTCATAATATAATAGAGAGTAGATCTAGCTGGTCTGTCATAATATAATAGAGACAGTAGATCTAGCTGGTCTGTCATATTATAATAGAGACAGTAGATCTAGCTGGTCTGTCATAATATAATAGAGACAGTAGATCTAGCTGGTCTGTCATAATATAAAGAGACGTAGATCTAGCTGGTCTGTCATAATATAATAGAGACAGTAGATCTAGCTGGTCTGTCATAATATAATAGAGAGTAGATATAGCTGGTCTGTCATAAAAATAGAGACAGTAGATCTAGCTGGTCTGTCATAATATAATAGAGACAGTAGATCTAGCTGGTCTGTCAAATATAATAGAGACAGTAGATCTAGCTGGTCTGTCATAATAAAAAGACAGTAGATCTAGCTGGTCTGTCATAATATAATAGAGACAGTAGATCTAGCTGGTCTGTCATATTAATAGAGACAGTAGATCTAGCTGGTCTGTCATATTATAATAGAGACAGTAGATCTAGCTGGTCTGTCATATTATAATAGAGACAGTAGATCTAGCTGGTCTGTCATAATATAATAGAGACAGTAGATCTAGCTGGTCTGTCATAATTGAATAGAGACAGTAGATCTAGCTGGTCTGTCATAAAAAGGAGCCTGGGGTCATAATATAATAGAGACAGTAGATCTAGCTGGTCTGTCATAATATAAGAGACAGTAGATCTAGCTGGTCTGTCATAATATATAGAGACAGTAGATCTAGCTGGTCTGTCATAATTATAATAGAGACAGTAGATCTAGCTGGTCTGTCATATATAATAGAGACAGTAGATCTAGCTGGTCTGTCATAATATATTAGAGACAGTAGATCTAGCTGGTCTGTCATAATATAATAGAGACAGTAGATCTAGCTGGTCTGTCATAATATAATAGAGACAGTAGATCTAGCTGGTCTGTCATAATATAATAGATACAGTAGATCTAGCTGGTCTGTCATATTATAATAGAGACAGTAGATCTAGCTGGTCTGTCATAATATAATAGAGACAGTAGATCTAGCTGGTCTGTCATAATATAATAGAGACAGTAGATCTAGCTGGTCTGTCATAATATAATAGAGACAGTAGATCTAGCTGGTCTGTCATAATATAATAGAGACAGTAGATCTAGCTGGTCTGTCATAATATAATAGAGACAGTAGATCTAGCTGGTCTGTCATAATATAATAGAGACAGTAGATCTAGCTGGTCTGTCATAATATAATAGAGACAGTAGATCTAGCTGGTCTGTATAATAATAGAGACAGTAGATCTAGCTGGTCTGTCATAATATAATAGAGACAGTAGATCTAGCTGGTCTGTCATATATAATAGAGACAGTAGATCTAGCTGGTCTGTCATATATAATAGAGACAGTAGATCTAGCTGGTCTGTCATATATAATAGAGACAGTAGATCTAGCTGGTCTGTCATAATATAATAGAGACAGTAGATCTAGCTGGTCTGTCATAATATAATAGAGACAGTAGATCTAGCTGGTCTGTCATAATATAATAGAGACAGTAGATCTAGCTGGTCTGTCATATTAGAGACAGTAGATCTAGCTGGTCTGTCATAATATAATAGAGACAGTAGATCTAGCTGGTCTGTCATAATATAATAGAGACAGTAGATCTAGCTGGTCTGTCATAATATATAGAGACAGTAGATCTAGCTGGTCTGTCATAATATAATAGAGACAGTAGATCTAGCTGGTCTGTCATAATAAATAGAGACAGTAGATCTAGCTGGTCTGTCATAATATAATAGAGACAGTAGATCTAGCTGGTCTGTCATTTATAATAGAGACAGTAGATCTAGCTGGTCTGTCATAATAGAGACAGTAGATCTAGCTGGTCTGTCATAATATAATAGAGACAGTAGATCTAGCTGGTCTGTCATAATATAATAGAGACAGTAGATCTAGCTGGTCTGTCATAATATAATAGAGACAGTAGATCTAGCTGGTCTGTCATAATATAATAGAGACAGTAGATCTAGCTGGTCTGTCATAATATAATAGAGACAGTAGATCTAGCTGGTCTGTCATAATATAATAGAGACAGTAGATCTAGCTGGTCTGTCATAATATAATAGAGACAGTAGATCTAGCTGGTCTGTCATAAATATAGAGACAGTAGATCTAGCTGGTCTGTCATAATATAATAGAGACAGTAGATCTAGCTGGTCTGTCATAATATAATAGAGACAGTAGATCTAGCTGGTCTGTCATAATATAATAGAGACAGTAGATCTAGCTGGTCTGTCATAATATAATAGAGACAGTAGATCTAGCTGGTCTGTCATAATATAATAGAGACAGTAGATCTAGCTGGTCTGTCATAATATATAGAGACAGTAGATCTAGCTGGTCTGTCATAATATAATAGAGACAGTAGATCTAGCTGGTCTGTCATAATATAATAGAGACAGTAGATCTAGCTGGTCTGTCATAATATAATAGAGACAGTAGATCTAGCTGGTCTGTCATAATATAATAGAGACAGTAGATCTAGCTGGTCTGTCATAATATAATAGAGACAGTAGATCTAGCTGGTCTGTCATAATATAATAGAGACAGTAGATCTAGCTGGTCTGTCATAATATAATAGAGACAGTAGATCTAGCTGGTCTGTCATAATATAATAGAGACAGTAGATCTAGCTGGTCTGTCATAATATAATAGAGACAGTAGATCTAGCTGGTCTGTCATAATATAATAGAGACAGTAGATCTAGCTGGTCTGTCATAATATAATAGAGACAGTAGATCTAGCTGGTCTGTCATAATATAATAGAGACAGTAGATCTAGCTGGTCTGTCATAATATAATAGAGACAGTAGATCTAGCTGGTCTGTCATAATATAATAGAGACAGTAGCTGGTCTGTCATAATATAATAGAGACAGTAGATCTAGCTGGTCTGTCATAATATAATAGAGACAGTAGATCTAGCTGGTCTGTCATAATATAATAGAGACAGTAGATCTAGCTGGTCTGTCATAATATAATAGAGACAGTAGATCTAGCTGGTCTGTCATAATATAATAGAGACAGTAGATCTAGCTGGTCTGTCATAATATATAGAGACAGTAGATCTAGCTGGTCTGTCATAATATAATAGAGACAGTAGATCTAGCTGGTCTGTCATAATATAATAGAGACAGTAGATCTAGCTGGTCTGTCATATATAATAGAGACAGTAGATCTAGCTGGTCTGTCATAATATAATAGAGACAGTAGATCTAGCTGGTCTGTCATAATATAATAGAGACAGTAGATCTAGCTGGTCTGTCAATATAATAGAGACAGTAGATCTAGCTGGTCTGTCATAATATAATAGAGACAGTAGATCTAGCTGGTCTGTCATAATATAATAGAGACAGTAGATCTAGCTGGTCTGTCATAATATAATAGAGACAGTAGATCTAGCTGGTCTGTCATAATATAATAGAGACAGTAGATCTAGCTGGTCTGTCATAATATAATAGAGACAGTAGATCTAGCTGGTCTGTCATAATATAATAGAGACAGTAGATCTAGCTGGTCTGTCATAATATAATAGAGACAGTAGATCTAGCTGGTCTGTCATAATATAATAGAGACAGTAGATCTAGCTGGTCTGTCATAATATAATAGAGACAGTAGATCTAGCTGGTCTGTCATAATATAATAGAGACAGTAGATCTAGCTGGTCTGTCATAATATAATAGAGACAGTAGATCTAGCTGGTCTGTCATAATATAATAGAGACAGTAGATCTAGCTGGTCTGTCATAATATAATAGAGACAGTAGATCTAGCTGGTCTGTCATAATATAATAGAGACAGTAGATCTAGCTGGTCTGTCATAATATAATAGAGACAGTAGATCTAGCTGGTCTGTCATAATATAATAGAGACAGTAGATCTAGCTGGTCTGTCATAATATAATAGAGACAGTAGATCTAGCTGGTCTGTCATAATATAATAGAGACAGTAGATCTAGCTGGTCTGTCATAATATAATAGAGACAGTAGATCTAGCTGGTCTGTCATAATATAATAGAGACAGTAGATCTAGCTGGTCTGTCATAATATAATAGAGACAGTAGATCTAGCTGGTCTGTCATAATATAATAGAGACAGTAGATCTAGCTGGTCTGTCATAATATAATAGAGACAGTAGATCTAGCTGGTCTGTCATAATATAATAGAGACAGTAGATCTAGCTGGTCTGTCATAATATAATAGAGACAGTAGATCTAGCTGGTCTGTCATAATATAATAGAGACAGTAGATCTAGCTGGTCTGTCATAATATAATAGAGACAGTAGATCTAGCTGGTCTGTCATAATATAATAGAGACAGTAGATCTAGCTGGTCTGTCATAATATAATAGAGACAGTAGATCTAGCTGGTCTGTCATAATATAATAGAGACAGTAGATCTAGCTGGTCTGTCATAATATAATAGAGACAGTAGATCTAGCTGGTCTGTCATAATATAATAGAGACAGTAGATCTAGCTGGTCTGTCATAATATAATAGAGACAGTAGATCTAGCTGGTCTGTCATAATATAATAGAGACAGTAGATCTAGCTGGTCTGTCATAATATAATAGAGACAGTAGATCTAGCTGGTCTGTCATAATATAATAGAGACAGTAGATCTAGCTGGTCTGTCATAATATAATAGAGACAGTAGATCTAGCTGGTCTGTCATAATATAATAGAGACAGTAGATCTAGCTGGTCTGTCATAATATAATAGAGACAGTAGATCTAGCTGGTCTGTCATAATATAATAGAGACAGTAGATCTAGCTGGTCTGTCATAATATAATAGAGACAGTAGATCTAGCTGGTCTGTCATAATATAATAGAGACAGTAGATCTAGCTGGTCTGTCATAATATAATAGAGACAGTAGATCTAGCTGGTCTGTCATAATATAATAGAGACAGTAGATCTAGCTGGTCTGTCATAATATAATAGAGACAGTAGATCTAGCTGGTCTGTCATAATATAATAGAGACAGTAGATCTAGCTGGTCTGTCATAATATAATAGAGACAGTAGATCTAGCTGGTCTGTCATAATATAATAGAGACAGTAGATCTAGCTGGTCTGTCATAATATAATAGAGACAGTAGATCTAGCTGGTCTGTCATAATATAATAGAGACAGTAGATCTAGCTGGTCTGTCATAATATAATAGAGACAGTAGATCTAGCTGGTCTGTCATAATATAATAGAGACAGTAGATCTAGCTGGTCTGTCATAATATAATAGAGACAGTAGATCTAGCTGGTCTGTCATAATATAATAGAGACAGTAGATCTAGCTGGTCTGTCATAAATAATAGAGACAGTAGATCTAGCTGGTCTGTCATAATATAATAGAGACAGTAGATCTAGCTGGTCTGTCATAATATAATAGAGACAGTAGATCTAGCTGGTCTGTCATAATATAATAGAGACAGTAGATCTAGCTGGTCTGTCATAATATAATAGAGACAGTAGATCTAGCTGGTCTGTCATAATATAATAGAGACAGTAGATCTAGCTGGTCTGTCATAATATAATAGAGACAGTAGATCTAGCTGGTCTGTCATAATATAATAGAGACAGTAGATCTAGCTGGTCTGTCATATAATAGAGACAGTAGATCTAGCTGGTCTGTCATAATATAATAGAGACAGTAGATCTAGCTGGTCTGTCATAATATAATAGAGACAGTAGATCTAGCTGGTCTGTCATAATATAATAGAGACAGTAGATCTAGCTGGTCTGTCATAATATAATAGAGACAGTAGATCTAGCTGGTCTGTCATAATATAATAGAGACAGTAGATCTAGCTGGTCTGTCATAATATAATAGAGACAGTAGATCTAGCTGGTCTGTCATAATATAATAGAGACAGTAGATCTAGCTGGTCTGTCATAATATAATAGAGACAGTAGATCTAGCTGGTCTGTCATAATATAATAGAGACAGTAGATCTAGCTGGTCTGTCATAATATAATAGAGACAGTAGATCTAGCTGGTCTGTCATAATATAATAGAGACAGTAGATCTAGCTGGTCTGTCATAATATAATAGAGACAGTAGATCTAGCTGGTCTGTCATAATATAATAGAGACAGTAGATCTAGCTGGTCTGTCATAATATAATAGAGACAGTAGATCTAGCTGGTCTGTCATAATATAATAGAGACAGTAGATCTAGCTGGTCTGTCATAATATAATAGAGACAGTAGATCTAGCTGGTCTGTCATAATATAATAGAGACAGTAGATCTAGCTGGTCTGTCATAATATAATAGAGACAGTAGATCTAGCTGGTCTGTCATAATATAATAGAGACAGTAGATCTAGCTGGTCTGTCATAATATAATAGAGACAGTAGATCTAGCTGGTCTGTCATAATATAATAGAGACAGTAGATCTAGCTGGTCTGTCATAATATAATAGAGACAGTAGATCTAGCTGGTCTGTCATAATATAATAGAGACAGTAGATCTAGCTGGTCTGTCATAATATAATAGAGACAGTAGATCTAGCTGGTCTGTCAAATAATAGAGACAGTAGATCTAGCTGGTCTGTCATAATATAATAGAGACAGTAGATCTAGCTGGTCTGTCATAATATAATAGAGACAGTAGATCTAGCTGGTCTGTCATAATATAATAGAGACAGTAGATCTAGCTGGTCTGTCATAATATAATAGAGACAGTAGATCTAGCTGGTCTGTCATAATATAATAGAGACAGTAGATCTAGCTGGTCTGTCATAATATAATAGAGACAGTAGATCTAGCTGGTCTGTCATAATATAATAGAGACAGTAGATCTAGCTGGTCTGTCATAATATAATAGAGACAGTAGATCTAGCTGGTCTGTCATAATATAATAGAGACAGTAGATCTAGCTGGTCTGTCATAATATAATAGAGACAGTAGATCTAGCTGGTCTGTCATAATATAATAGAGACAGTAGATCTAGCTGGTCTGTCATAATATAATAGAGACAGTATATCTAAGCTGGTCTGCCATAATATAATAGAGACATTAGATCTAGCTGGTCTGCCATCATATAATAGATAAAGTGGGTCTAGCTGGGTCTGTCATAATGTATAGAGACAGTAGATCTAGCTGGTCTGTCATAATATAACAGAGACAGTATATTCTAGCTGGTCTGTCATAATGTAATAGAGGACAGCAGATCTAGCTGGTCTGCCATCATATAATAGATTAAAGTGGGTCTAGCTGGTCTGTCATAATGTAATAGAGACAGTAGATCTAGCTGGTCTGTCATAATATAAAAGAGGCAGCAGATCTAGCTGGTCTGCCATAATGTAATTGAGACAGTAGATATAGCTGGTCTGCCGTAATGTAATAGAGATAGTGGATCTAGCTGGTCTGTCATATAATAGAGACAGTAGATTTTAGCTGGTCTGTCATAATGTAATAGAGACAGTAGATCTAGCTGGTCTGTCATTAATATAATAGAGACAGCAGATCTAGCTGGTCTGTCATAATATAATAGAGGACAGTAGATCTAGCTGGTCTGTCATATTATAATAGAGACAGTAGATCTAGCTGGTCTGTCATAATGTAATAGAGACAGTATATCTAGCTGGTCTGTCATAATATAATAGAGACAGCAGATCTAGCTGTCTGTCATAATATAATAGAGACAGTAGATCTAGCTGGTCTGCCGTAATGTAATAGAGACAGTGGATCTAGCTGGTCTGTCATATAATAGAGACAGTAGATTTAGCTGGTCTGTCATAATGTAATAGAGACAGTAGATCTAGCTGGTCTGTCATAATATAATAGAGACAGCAGATCTAGCTGGTCTGTCATAATATAATAGAGACAGTAGATCTAGCTGGTCTGTCATATTATAATAGAGACAGTAGATCTAGCTGGTCTGTCATAATGTAATAGAGACAGTATATCTAGCTGGTCTGTCATAATATAATAGAGACAGCAGATCTAGCTGGTCTGTCATAATATAATAGAGACAGTAGATCTAGCTGGTCTGCCGTAATGTAATAGAGACAGTGGATCTAGCTGGTCTGTCATATAATAGAGACAGTAGATTTAGCTGGTCTGTCATAATGTAATAGAGACAGTAGATCTAGCTGGTCTGTCATAATATAATAGAGACAGCAGATCTAGCTGGTCTGTCATAATATAATAGAGACAGTAGGTCTAGCTGGTCTGTCATATTATAATAGAGACAGTAGATCTAGCTGGTCTGTCATAATGTAATAGAGACAGTATATCTAGCTGGTCTGTCATAATATAATAGAGACAGCAGATCTAGCTGGTCTGTCATAATATAATAGAGACAGTAGATCTAGCTGGTCTGTCATAACATATTAGAGACAGTAGATCTAGCTGGTCTAGCTGGGTTAAGCATATAACAGTTTATTTCACCGAACAGTACGAACTCTGAAGATAAATGAGGGGCAATGAATCAATTCACATATATGGAGTCTAAATCCCAAAGATGGCGAGCACGCTCCAACGTACATTTTCATATTGCAAATAGACGCAAAGTCAAGACCCAATGGTCAAATGTTGATTTTTTTTTACAACCCCCTCTAAAAACTTAACTGCTTTCTAGACTGTTATTCCCCATAAAGTTTTTACATGGACGGCTCATGGATCATCCAAACCATATGGCAAGTTGCAAATGCCAAGTGTCATACAACAAAAATCCCAAAGGTGGCGAGCACGCTACAAAGTCAAGACCAAAGAGTCAAATGTAGATCTTTTTTAAAAATACACCCCCCTCTAAAAAAGTGCTTTTTTGACTGTTTTTCGATCATTTTCTTTTGGGGGGGGGGGGGGTCGTTAATTATACATATGTATTTATAATAACCGTATGAACATATCGTTGTCTCATTTTATTGAGTTTGTCCATAAGGCCTATGTTTTTCCATTTGCAATATATGATCATATGAAGTCAAAAGTCAGTGAATCGTGGCGAAATGGCATTAGAAATGTCCAAATGCCACACATAAGTACTGTAAGGGAACACCCCCCTGAAATGTACAAAAATGAATGGGAACATATTGGCACCGTACGAAACATATACACGGTGTCCAATACCACTCAATTCGGCGTCTTTTCATTCAAAGTTGATTGCAAATGCCATATGGCAAATGCCAGGTGTAACACTTTAAAAATCCAACAGGTGGCGAGTGCGCTCCACCGTCATTTTTCATATTGCAAATGTAACACAAGTCAAGACCCAAGATTAAAATTTTGGAAAATTGAACAGTGCTTTCTGGACCGTTTTTCCAAATTCTTTCAATTTTTGTATCAATTACACATGAATTTTTATTTATTATTTTATTTTACCTTTATTTAACCAGGTAGGCAAGTTGAGAACAAGTTCTCATTTACAATTGCGACCTGGCCAAGATAAAGCAAAGCAGTTCGACAGATAAAACGACACAGAGTTACACATGGAGTAAAAACAAACATACAGTCAATAATGCAGTATAAACAAGTCTATATACAATGTGAGCAAATGAGGTGAGAAGGGAGGTAAAGGCAAAAAAGGCCATGATGGCAAAGTAAATACAATATAGCAAGTAAAATACTGGAATGGTAGTTTTGCAATGGAAGAATGTGCAAAGTAGAAATAAAAAAATAATGGGGTGCAAAGGAGCAAAATAAATAAATAAATTAAAATTAAATACAGTTGGGAAAGAGGTAGTTGTTTGGGCTAAATTATAGGTGGGCTATGTACAGGTGCAGTAATCTGTGAGCTGCTCTGACAGTTGACAGAATAAGAACTGTATCAACATATTTTAGTCATATTTAATTTTTTACTTGTACATAAGGCATATGTTTTGTCCATTTGCAATATGATTTCATAGGAAGTCAAAAGTCAAAGTAAAAGGTTAGGGGGGCATTTATAATGCCAAAATGATATATAGCACTATGTTAAGCCATGAATCAACCTAGATGGTCTATTTGTCATGAATGATGAGGGAGAAGTGGGACTGTGGTTTTTTAACGATTTTTTGAAAAACGTCCAAAATGACAAGGGGCACCCCTATTGGATGGGCACGGGTGGGGGGGGTACTCCCTACCCAACCCTGGACCCCTTGCTACCCCGTAATGGCATTTTAAAAATGTGCTCCTGGTAACCCGTTCCAAACACCAGGTGCATGGCTAGTCAACTAGCAAGTCAGTCAATCAGTCAATTAGATGTCACATATTAAGTTTTGAAAAGATCCAACCTTTTTAACCCTTCGAAACAGCACCTATGACACCATTTTAAGGCACTTCCGGTTTACACAGCAAGCTGAAAGTGAACACATATCCTCCTTGGGGTAGGCACTTATAGAATATTGAGTTTTAAGTATTTATGTTAAGAACTCTCTAAACACACTGCAACTGGATCTGTAACTTTAAAAAAAAACATCACTAATTTGACATTGTACGATTTCTCTTAAATTACGATAGATAAATGGCTGGTTCTTTTTTTATTGACACCGTAGGTTAATTTACTTTGACATGAAGTGGAAAAATGATTGCCCTATTTTCATTTTTGACCTTTAATCAAAAACTAGAAGGCCAGCATCCCGGAGTCGCCTCTTCACTGTTGACGATGAGACTGGACAGAGGAACGCTGCCTAGAAGGCCAGCATCCCGGAGTCGCCTCTTCACTGTTGACGATGAGACTGGACAGAGGAACGCTGCCTAGAAGGCCAGCAACACGGAGTCGCCTCTTCACTGTTGACGATGAGACTGGACAGAGGAACGCTGCCTAGAAGGCTAGCAACACGGAGTCGCCTCTTCACTGTTGACGTTGAGACTTGGGTCTAGTAATTGTATCAATTTTAGATTAACTAACTTCAAAGTAATGACTCGGGACGTCGGGTTTGATATGAAAGCTTCTTTTAGTAATAATATTTGTTCACGTTACATTTAACAACTTTAGATACTACAGAGCAATGCAGGTAAGATGCTATCGGAAAGTCAGCTTAATCAACTTGCACCTGCACATAATTGGCGCATTATCTCTCTCATTCCTGTCGCAAGGCATTCTGGAACTTGCAGTCAAAAAGTGTAATTCAATACAAACAAATACAATTACATATGTACATAACTGTAAAGAAATATCTTTAGATACAGCTCAATGAATTAACTTAAACATTAACTCTGTAACACATTAAAGTTACAACATCCTCCCCCCCCGATGAACAACCGTTCATCTAGATCTCTAGGCAGTCCATCAACTGAATAGGTCGCCTCAACAAAGTCCCTGAAGCAGTACGAACTGAACATGATCTAACTAAGCCATCTCGGCCTGGAAACAGATCCTCAATCTTTCCTAGTTTCCAGGTTGGTCTGGGTGTGTTATCTTCTCCAATGAGTACAAAGTCACCCGCTTTCAGTGGGGTGGGCTGTGGTGTGTCACAGCGGTGTGCTGACTTTAGATCCAGCAAGTAGTCTCTTCGCCAACTGTTCCAGAAACTGGTCACAAGTCTCTGCCTGTACTTCCATCTGCGTGTCATTTCCTCCTTGTTTAACGTTTGGTGCTGAGTGTCACTTGCTCCAGAATGCATCACCTTCTCATGGTGGTACTGTATCAGCATTTCTGAGTATCTGTACTTATTGGGCAGAACCCATGGGTGCTGCTCTCTGAATGTGAAGTTGGACTGTTGCAGTCTTCCTCCTACACTGAGTAGTTCGTGTTCGTCCAGGAAAGGTTTCAGTTCTCTGATTTTACAGTCATTGTTTAGGCTTTTTCCTGCCTTCAGTAGTTTGATCTCCTGTCCAAAACTCTGTTGTTGTGTTACCTTAATCCAGTACTTTTCTGCATCGAACAGTTCGTCAGCAGTCAGTTCACCTTGCATCTTTATGGTTGTACGAGCATTGGCTATGAATCTCTTTATCCAGGTGGTGACTCTGAACACTCTTTTCAGTTTGCTGTACCTTTCAAGCTCCAACACAGGTTCAGTGCTGTCTGTGCGGTTTGCTGCGAGTTGTACAGTAACCTGGCAACTGGACTTGAGTTCTATATTCACCTCTTCCAGAACCTTGTTATCATCAGTCTCTTCGGACTGATTGGGTGATGTCAGAATTCTGGGTCCATTCCACCATAGCTCGCTCTGTGTCAAATTTCGAACAGTTTATCCTCTTGTAGGGAGGTCAGCTGGATTAGTTTTCCCTTCAATATGTGACCATGACTCTGGATTGGTCAAGGACTGGATCTCTGTCACTCTGTTCGCAACAAACTGTTTCCATTTCTGAGCTGAGCTGCAAATCCAATGCAGCACGATCATCGAGTCTGTCCACATTTGGATCTGTTTTCTTCCATTTTCAGTGTGGTCATCAAGTTGTTTGCTAGTCTCGCTCCAATCACAGCTCCCATGAGCTCCAGGCGTGGCAGCGTCATGTTCTTAAGTGGGGCTACCCTGGACTTGGATGAGACTAGACTTGTTGTTTCCCTGTCTTGTGACTCTGCTTGCAGGTAAGCTACTGCACTGTAAGCCCTTTCACTTGCATCACAGAACACGTGTAGTTTCAGGGTGTGGTTATTCTGTGGCCGCATGTCTGTTCTGTACCACCTTGGTATGGTGAGCTGGTGTAACTGGGGTAGTTCTGAACACCACTGTTGCCATTCTCGTGTCAGATCAGTTGGTAATTCTTCGTCCCAACTGAGTCCCCTCTCCCACATTTCCTGGAACATGCACTTGATCCTGATGGTGAAGGGAGTTAAGAAACCAAGAGGGTCGAAGATACGTGCAGACGACTGCAGAACACTTCTCTTTGTGTTTTTCTTTTGCTTTAGAATGCTCGGTAGCGGCCTGAGTTCAAACACAAAGTCATATGTTTCCGGTCTCCATACTAAACCTAAAATCTTCAGTACTAATCCTTGTGTTTCTAGCGTCAACGAATGGTCAGTTGTCATACTCTCCTCCCATTTTGTTTTCAATTCAGGAGAATTGGTCATCCATTTGCAGAGGTCCAATCGACAGCATTCGCTTTGCAGTTGTTGTCACAAGGTAAGCCTCTTCAACATTGCGTGAACTTGCAATGAAGTCATCTACGTAGAGTGACTCTCTCAGTATCTCTACAACTTCTGGTTGTTCTGTTTCATATTGTTTCAGGTGCTTCCTGATTGTAGCTGCCAGCAAAAATGGACTTGGGGAAGCTCCAAATACCACTCTTTCCATCCTCAGCACACACAGCTCCTCTTCATTTTCTCCCCTTGGTGTGCCAGTGAGCCATAGAAATCTCACGGCGTCTCCGTCTCTCTATGCTAGGGATATCTGCAGGAAAGCTTTCTTGATGTCTGCCATGAATGCGGTCTCATGTAGTCTGAACCTTACCAGAACACGGAGCAGATCCGGATTCAGGTTCGGTCCTGTGAGTAGACAGTCATTGAGGGATGGACAGCCATATTTATGGGACGAGGCATCAAACACCACTCTCAGTTTTGTTGTCACCTTATCTTCTCGGAGTACTGCATGGTGAGGTAAGTAGTATTTTACGTTGTCTGCACTTGATGCGTTGTCCTTGGGCACGTCCTCTGCCATATCTTGTTGTAAGTAGTCCTCTACTACTTTATTCTATCTGCTGTACAACGTCACATCCTTCTTCAGTCTTTTCTTCAGACCTTCAAACCGTTTCTTGGCGATTCTATAGTTGTCTTGGAGTTCTGGCATTTCTTGTTTCCATGGCAACTCCACATGGTATCGCCCATCTTTGAAGGTGGTTGTTTCCTCAAACCTTTGTAGAGCCTCGTTTTCTTCTGGGTTCTGTGTTTTCTCGCTTAGAATACCCAGAGAGACTCAAGCTCCCAGAATGCATGCAGTTGCTTGGAGACTAATGTGTCTTCATCAAGTGGGATGAACATGCAGGTTGCCTCGGCGACACTTGACATGGACACGGGTCCCTGCACCGACCATCCAAAGGTGCTCTCTAAAGCAACTAGCGTCTCCGTCAGTCGCTCCACTCTGCCTGATACTATCTGCCAGTAGTAGTCTGCTCCTATCAGGACAGAGAGTTCAGGATCATTGTCATCTCCTGGAAAGTCTGCGAGCTGCAGTCCCCTTTTACTGAGCTCATACTGAATCCGTTCACCAGGAACCTTCATCACAGCTGTGCACACTTGTCGGGTTTCAAATGCCTCTCTCTATATTCTCTGCTGTTTGTCCCAGACATTCTCCAAGATGACTTTCACTGTGTTGCGTTGGGACGTTGCTGGGGCAGAGGAGCCAACGTGTGAAGAGTGAATGCCTCTTGTCTGATTACTGGTAGCTTCAAGCCCTTCACAAGGTTTTCATGTATGAAGCTTCTCTGACTGCCTCCATCTAGTAAGCAACGAGCTATCTTCCTGTCCGATGGGCCTTCTACCCATGCCTTTTGCCGTTTGTAGCAACACAGTGTTCTGTCCATCAGGTTTCATCTTCATTGAATGGGGAATAACTGAGAAAACAACAGCATCTACAGAAACAGTAGGGGGTTGCACCTCACTCCTCTTACTGGTACACACCGCAATGTGATGTCTGCTTCCACATGTTGCACATGACACATCTTTGACTTTACAGAATTTTGCTATGTGTCTCTGTCCTAAACATACAAAGCATCTTCCCATGTTCTTTAGTTTCTCTTTGCGTGTAGCACTATTGTGGTCAGTGCAGTTTTCTGATTTGTGGTCTGCACTGTCACAGAATAGACAGTTTTGTTCCTTCTGGCTGGCTGTATGCAGTGCTGCAGCAGAGGGCATGTTGGGTCTTTTTGGTTTCATTTCATTGGAGAAGCATGACTGGTTCCATGGTTTGCTCTCTTTCTGTTGGTTGTATGATCTTGTCATTTGTAGCGCTCTCTCCCTGCTCTGAACCTCTTTCTGTAGGAAACTGATAATCTCAGACACTTTCCATTCATCATCTACTCCCCTCTGACGACTATAGTCAAGAGCTATGTCCTCTGGAATCATCTGCAGTAAGATTTGGCATAGTAGGCTCCCATAGGTTTCTGACACTACATCCAGTGATTCCAGGCTCCTAATCTGAATTTCACATTCATCATATAGCTGCCTCAATGCATTTAGATCAGAGGATTTCTTCACAGGTGTGAGATTCAGCAGCTTTGACATATGAGCACTAATCACAAGATCTTTCCTTCCAAATATGCTCTTGAGTAGATTGATTGCATTATCATAGTTACTGTCTGTTAACATCAGTCCTGCTACTGCCTTTGCAGCTGGTCCAGTGAGATATGTTTTCAGATAGATAAACTTCTCCTTATTACACAGTGAATCATTGTTGTGAATAGCAGTCTCATACTGGCTCCAAAACTCCTGCCACATACTGACATCTCCATAGAATTTCTCAATATTCAACTTTAGTAGCCTTACTGATTGTCTCTGTGATCTGTTTGAGTTAGCATCACTCACCCGGGCTGGTAGTGGATTGACGTCCTGTTTCTTCGTTATCACTCTTTGTGCACGACTCTTCAGCATGATAATGCGCTCTTTATAATCCTCCGTGCATGCAATCTCTGCTTCCAATCCGTCCAATGGCGTTAACTGTTCACTTCCACGATCAAGTTCAAACAAACTGTCCTCCTTAGCTGATAACAATTCCAACAATGTACTCAAGTGATCGTTATCCGGATTTGACTGGGATATTTCCACGTCAATCTGATTCAAAATCCGCGTTGTTGCACCTCGAATGGTACCCCGCTTTCGTCTCATTCTTTCTGCTTCATGCCGACGTTCCTCCTCAGCCATTTCAGCCACTTCTTCATCGCAGCTCATATCCCAGGTTTCGGTACCAAATTTGAGATTAACTAACTTCAAAGCAATGACTCGGGACTTCGGGTTTGATATGAAAGCTTCTTTTAGTAATAATACTTGTTCACGTTACATTTAACAACTTTAGATTCTACAGAGCAATGCAGGTAAGATGCTATCGGAAAGTCAGCTTAATCAACTTGCACCTGCACATAATTGGCGCGTTATCTCTCTCATTCCTGTCGCAAGGCATTCTGGAACTTGCAGTCAAAAAGCGTAATTCAATACAAACAAATACAATTACAGATGTAAATAACTGTAAAGAAATATCTTTAGATACAGCTCAATGAATTAACTTAAACATTAACTCTGTAACACATTAAAGTTACAACAATAAGAGTGCCCTTTATTCACCATTGTCATGTCGATTATTGTTACAATGTCTGTTGCTTGCGTGAGTACCTGCGCTGTGTAGTTTTGGCTTTCGTGTACTGATCAGATGATTACAGGTCTCGTCCCGTGAATTCTTTCAAAGTACTCGTCGTTTTTTAAATTTGGGTTTCAAGCCTGTGTTTTGTATGCGTGTTTGGCATTCGTCCCCTTGCACGCTGTAATGTGGGTCAATTTTAAAAAACTGTTACGCATTCCTGTGCCTGTCTCCCGATCTCTTTATACCTAAATGACAGTAGGGTTGTTTATCTAATATGTCTGGACAGTTGTAGACTGTTTCTGGGTCAGCTTGAAAAGGTTACTTTAGTAAAATGGATGAAATATGCCCAGTGAAAACAGCTGGTAGATCACAAGAAGAGATCAACACATTCACGATCACTATTATTATCACCATAAACCAAAACCATGATACAAAACATTTGAAAAAGTTAAAAGTTAAAAGTTAAAAGTTAGTCTTCAACAGGTCATATCATAGAAAGTAGTTTTAAGGTGCTTTCTGATACTTTCTTCCTCCCTTTTAATTTTTTATTTTATTTTTACAATTATAATTATTATTAAAAAAATATATTTTTAATGTTCCTGTTTAGTCAGTTTATTCAGTCAATGTCCCATTGCATTTACCAATAATCATATGTACTTTAAACACGGTTGCTGTTGTACGGTTTTGATACAGAAAAGATGAACTGAGAGAGAAAAAATAACTTTTACAGCCACACAGAGAACAAAGATCTTAAGTCTTCCAACAAGAACAATATGTACATCCCAAATGACACACTATCCACAATGGGCCCTGGTCAAAAGTAGTGCACTATATAGGGAATAGGGTGCCATTTGGGACACAGTTAATCTTTTGAGAATAATCAACAGCATCAGCAGGACAAACTGTAATAGTCTGGACATTCAGGTCCTGCTGCGGATCAATACTGGGATGAACTGCAGAGGGGTTTTGTTCTGCGTGATGATGTGTTTCTCATCTACTCTCTTCTCTTTCCCTCTCTCTCTCTCTCTCTCTCTCTCTCTCGCTCTCTTTCCTCTCTCTGTTTCTCTCTCTCTCTATCTCTTTCTCTCAACTGAATTCAAAAGGGCTTTATTGTCATGGGAAACATATGTTTACTTTGCCAAAGCAAAGTGAAGTAAACATAAACATAAATAGCAAACATTACACAGGTTCCAAAGGACTTATGTCTATGTACAGTGTTGTAATGATTTGCAAATAAATCATATGGGTTGTGTTCACAATGGTGTTTATTCTTCACTGGTTGCCCTTTTCTCGTGGCAACAGGTCACACATCTTGCTGCTGTGATGGCACACTGTGGAATTCCACCCAGTAGATATGGGAGTTTATCAAAATTGGGTTTGTTTTCAAATTCTTTGTGGGTCTGTGTAATCTGAGGAAAATAAGTGTCTCTAATATGTTCATCCATTGGACAGGAGGTTAGGAATTGCAGCACAGTTTCTACCTCATTTTGTGGGCAGTGTGCACATAGCCTGTCTTCTCTTGAGAGCCATGTCTGCCTACGGCGACCTTTCTCAATAGCAAGGCTCTGCTCACTGACTCTGTACATAGTCAAAGCTTTACTGTCTACTCTCTGTTTAGGGCCAAATAACATTCTAGTTTGCTCAGTTCCTTTGTTAATCTTTCCAATATGTCAAGTAATTATCATTTTGTTTTCTCATGATTTGGTTGGATCTAATTGTGTTGCTGTCCTGGGACTCTGTGATGTCTGTTTGTGTTTGTGAACAGAGCCCCAGCACCAGCTGGCAGAGGGGACTCTTCTCCAGGTTAATCTCTCTGTAGGTGATGGCTTTGTTATGGAAGGTTTGGGAATTGCTTCCTTTTAGGTGGTTGTAGAATTTAACGGCTTTTTTCTGGATTTAGATATTTAGCAAGTTTTGTCCTAATTCTGCTCTGCATGCAATATTTTGTATTTGATGTTGTACACAGAGGATATTTGTGCAGAATTCTGCATACAGAGTCACAATTTGGTGTTTGTCCCATTTTGTGAATTCTTGGTTGGTGAGCAGACCCCAAACCTCACAACCATAAAGGGCAATGTGTTCTATAACCGATTCAAGTATTTTTAGCCAGATCCAAATTGGTATGTCTAATTTTATTTTCCTTTTGATAGTGTAGATGGGTGTGGCTCAAGCTGAATCCTGGTCTCACCACACGGTCCTGTGGAAAGAAATGGGGGGGGGGGGATGCTAGGAGGGGCTGCGGTACCCGGGTTCTTCATTTATCTGTTCTGCTGTGGTGTCGAGGCTATGGTCAGGATCTGTGATGGGCTGTTCTGCTGTGGTGTCGAGGCTATGGTCAGGATCTGTGATGGGCTGTTCTGCTGTGGTGTCGAGGCAATGGTCAGGATCTGTGATGGGCTGTTCTGCTGTGGTGTCGAGGCTATGGTCAGGATCTGTGATGGGCTGTTCTGCTGTGGTGTCGAGGCTATGGTCAGGATCTGTGATGGGCTGTTCTGCTGTGGTGTCGAGGCTATGGTCAGGATCTGTGATGGGCTGTTCTGCTGTGGTGTCGAGGCTATGGTCAGGATCTGTGATGGGCTGTTCTGCTGTGGTGTCGAGGCTATGGTCAGGATCTGTGATGGGCTGTTCTGCTGTGGTGTCGAGGCTATGGTCAGGATCTGTGATGGGCTGTTCTGCTGTGGTGTCGAGGCTATGGTCAGGATCTGTGATGGGCTGTTCTGCTGTGTTGTCGAGGCTATGGTCAGGATCTGTGATGGGCTGTTCTGCTGTGGTGTCGAGGCTATGGTCAGGATCTGTGATGGGCTGTTCTGCTTGCTTCTCTGCCGGGGCTCTCTCTGTCACACATAATCTTTCTCACCTTCTCCTCCAGCACACTCATCTTCTCCTCTCTGTTCTTCTCCTGCGGCTGAGCCTTCTTCTTTCTGCTCCTGCTCTTTCTCCAGTTGAAGTTGTCTCACCACAGTCCAGAGTGCAGACATGTCTCTCTCCTCCTCCAGCTCTCCGGGTCTGGTTGAGGGGGTGTTGTTGTGCTGGACTGTTGTCTGTGATTTTTCTGACTTTAGTGTGTTCACCTGCTGTTCCAGCTCTACATGCCTTTACCTCCAGCTGGGTGAATTTCTCCTTCCTTTCTGTAAGGGTGTAGTAATCTGTGCTGGGGCGGGGGGGGGGGGGGGGTTGACCACGTGCTTGGGGTTGCTCATCTGTTGGGGTTGTTTAAGGAGGAGGTCTGGTCTGACACGCTCATGGTGGGTGAGACTTCCTCAAGAGAAAGCTTCTCCTGCTGTGCTACCTCCAGTTGGCACATACAGGTTGACATTGGATGCCTCAGAGCCCTCATTGTCTAGTATTGTCTAGTATGCTGAGTTTCCACCCACTCTCTTGACAGAAGGGCGGTGTGTTAATATAGCACTGCGCCATGTCAGGGGATGGTCTGTGTGGAAGGTTAAGTTCGTTACGTTCCTATTTTATTTTTGTAGCAATCAGCTAAACGTGCCTCTGGATAGTCCATGAGTATCTCTTTTCCGTGCCTTCTCATTTTTTACATCCAGGGGGTAGTGTACTGTGATGACCTTTGGACCTTTGGGAAGCCATGGAGCATGGGGCCTCAAAGGCCTTTGCATATGGGTGTGGGAGGCTGTGAAAGTGTCTTGACATTGTTGGGCTTTGACACCTCTTTACTTCCCCATTTCAGTGCTATTTGAAGTTGCAGTCGGATCTGTTCATTCCTAGCAAGCTTGGTAACCTTAACTTAGCATTCAGTCCTTACAAAGTCATTCTAATTAGTTTTTCTTCTTGGTTTTAAAAGTAGTTTCTGGCTTAACTTTACTCACTCAGTTCCAGGTTGAATGGTATTTGGCTTCTTTTGCTGATCGTTGGTTTGCCAGATGGCATTTGCTGTATAGTCCTTGAGGATAAGTAGGAATCCTTCCAGGTAATGTTGTACAAAATCTGTCTGTCTGTCTGTCTGTCTGTCTGTCTGTCTGTCTCTCTCTCTGTTTCTCTCTCTCTCTGTTTCTCTCTCTCTGTTTCTCTCTCTCTCTCTGTTTCTGTCTCTCTCTCTCTCTCTCTCTCTCTCTGTTTCTCTCTCTCTCTCTCTCTGTTTCTCTCTCTCTCTCTGTTTCTGTCTCTCTCTCTCTCTGTTTCTCTCTCTCTCTCTCTGTTTCTGTCTCTCTCTCTGTCTCTGTTTCTCTCTCTCTCTCTGTGTTTCTGTTTCTGTCTCTCTTCTCTACATCGATTTCTCTACCCTCCGTTGTCTGGTCAGGGTGAGCTGTGATATTTTCTCCCCCCCAATCGCCCTCCTCCCCTCGCTCTGCTTACACAGAGGGGAGTTTCTCCTTGCCGCCCTATCCTTTTTCCCCTTCTCCTCATCGTCAAATCTCACCTTCACTCATCTGACTACCTTCTCATATCGTCTTGGAGTTCTCCTTCATTCTGTAGCTCAGAGGTGAGGGACAAACACAATGCTCTCTCTCTCTCTATCTCCCAACACAAAGACAATTTCATCTCCAGCTTGACTCTTCTTCCCATCTTCCACATCTCCCACTTCCCTCCCTTCATCTAATATGACGGAGGTACTGTACCGTGGAACACCTGTCGGAGGGCTGGGGAGAGAGGAGGACTGTGATTGGTTCAGCCTGCTGACTGGGGAGAGAAGGCCTGTGATTGGTTCAGCCTGCTGCCTTGGGGGAGAGGATAATTGTGATTGCTTCAGCCTGCTGCCTGTAGGCAGATGAGAATGACAAACATGGTCACACTTTATCCCTTTGAAGGCCAGGGGGTATCCAGAAGTATCTCCCCCTAAGGTCTGGGGGTTTCCAGAACAGAACAGTATCTCCCCCTAAGGTCTGAGGGGATCCAGAACAGACAGTATCTCCCCCTAAGGTCTGAGGGTTTCCAGAACAAAATAGTATCTCCCCCTAAGGTCGGAGGGGATCCAGAACAGAACAGTATCTCCCCCTAAGGTCTGAGGGGATCCAGAACAGAACAGTATCTCCCCCTGATCTGATCTGGTCTGAGGGTAATCCGGAAACTAACAGCATCTCCCTTAGCTTCAGAGCAACACAGCCAGACTGACTGAGAACATCTGCTTAATGATGTGATGTCTCCAACACAGCTGCTGTAGACTTCAGACACAACACACCAGCTCGACCTGACTACCTGTGGGATCTCCTTCACTGCAGCCAACGTGAGTAAAACATTTAAACGTGTTAACCCTCGCAAGGCTGCCGGCCTAGACGGCATCCCTAGCCACGTCCTCAGAGCATGCGCAGACCAGCTGGCTGGTGTGTTTACGGACACATTCAATCAATAATTATCCCAGTCTGCTGTTCCCACATGCTTCAGGAGGGCCACCATTGTTCCTGTTCCCAAGAAAGCTAAGGTAACTGAGCTAAATGGCTACCGCCCCGTAGCACTCACTTCCGTCATCATGAAGTGCTTTGAGAGACTAGTCAAGGACCATATCACCTCCACCCTACCTGAGACCCTAGACCCACTCCAATTTGCTTACCGCCCCAATAGGTCCACAGACGACGCAAATGCAATCACACTGCCCTAACCCATCTGGACAAGAGGAATACCTATGTAAGAATGCTGTTCATCGACTACAGCTCAGCATTCAACACCATAGTACCCTCCAAACTCATCATTAAACTTGAGACCCTGGGTCTCGACACCGCCCTGTGCAACTGGGTACTGGAGTTCCTGACGGGCCGCTCCCAGGTGGTGAGGGTAGGTAACAACATCTCCACCTCGCTGATCCTCAACACTGGGGCCCCACAAGGGTCCATTCTCAGCCCTCTTCTGTACAGCCTCTTCACCCACGACTGCGTGGCCATGCACGCCTCCAACTCAATTATCAAGTTTGCAGACGACACTACAGTGGAAGGCTTGATTACCAACAACGACGAGACGGCCTACAGGGAGGAAATGAGGGCCCTCGGAGTGTGGTGTCAGGAAAACAACCTCTCACTCAACGTCAACAAAACAAAGGAGATGATTGTGGACTTCAGGAAACAGCAGAGGGAGCAGCCTCCTATCCACATCGACGGGACAGTAGTGGAGAAAGTGGAAAGTTTTAAGTTCCTGGGCGTACACATCACGGACAAACTGAAATGGTCCACCCAAACAGACAGCGTTGTGAAGAAGGCGCAACAGCGCATCACTGGGGCAAACTACCTGCCCTCCAGGACACCTACACCACCCGATGTCACAGGAAGGCTAACAAGATCATCAAGGACAACAACCACCCGAGCCACTGCCTGTTCACCCCGCTATCATCCAGAAGGCGAGGTCAGTGCAGGTGCATCAAAGCAGAGACTGAGAGACTGAAAAACAGCTTCTATCTCAAGGCCATCAGACTGTTAAACAGCAACCACTATCATTGAGTGGCTGCTGCCAACATACTGACTCATCTCTAGCCACTTTAATAATGGAAAAATTGATGTAATAAATGTATTACTAGACACTTTAAACAATGACACTTTATATAATGTTTACATACCCTACATTACTCATCTCATATGTATATACTGTACTCTATACCATCTACTGCATCTTGCCTATGTCGCACGGCCATCACTCATCCATATATTTATATGTACATAGTCTTATTCATTCCTTTACACTTGTGTGTATAAGGTAGTTGTTAGATACTTGTTAGATATTACTGCACGGTCGGAACTAGAAGCACAAGCATTTCGCTACACTCGCATTAACATCTGCTAACCATGTGTATGTGACAAATAAAACTTGATTTGATTTGACTAAATGTAGGCCTATAATCAATTTGAACCTTTAACTAACCAAGTCATTTAAAGATGGAATCCATAGTAGGAGGAAACAGCGCCACTGGCTACCCCACCACCATTGTTATTGTTGTTGTTGTGTAGTTGTTGTTGTTAATGCTATTGTTATTGTTGTTATTGCTATTGTTGTTGATGTTGTTGCTGTTGTTGATGTTGTTGATGTTGATGTTGTTGCTGCCTTTGCTGCCTTTGCTGTTGTTTCTGTTGTTGTTATTGTTGCTGTTGTTGTTGTTGCTGTTGCTGTTGCTGTTTCTGTTTCTGTTGTTGCTGTTGTTGTTGCTGTTGTTTCTGTTGTTGTTGCTGTTGTTGTTGTTGCTGTTGCTGTTGTTGTTGTTGCTGTTGCTGTTGATGTTGCTGTTGTTGCTGTTGTTGCTGTTTCTGTTTCTGTTGCTGTTGCTGTTGCTGTTGCTGTTGCTGTTGCTGTTGCTGTTGTTGCTGTTGCTGTTGTTGTTCCTGTTGCTGTTGTTGTTGCTGTTGCTGTTGTTGTTGTTGCTGTTGCTGTTGCTGTTGCTGTTGCTGTTGCTGTTGCTGTTGTTGCTGTTGCTGTTGTTGTTGTTCCTGTTGCTGTTGTTGCTGTTATTGTTGTTGTTGCTGTTGTTGTTGTTGTTGCTGAGCTCAGGAGCAGATGAGGAGCGTCATGCAGCACGCTGAAACATGACAGCACATACTGTACGTACCGTGCTCTTCCAACATGGGCAACGTGTGAGGGGAAAGAACAGTGGTCTTTATTTGCAGTAACTTCCTTGTTGTTGTAACAAACATGACGTGGCCATTAACCACGTTAACCATTACCATTTCACCATTAAGGATTCCAGTCCATTTTCACCATAGACGGAGGAAATCCTGGAATGCATGGAATTACTGTATGGTATTGTATGGGTCTCTCTGTCTCTCTCTCTCTCTCTCTCTCTCTCTCTCTCTGATGTGCTTAATCGGGTAATTTGATATGATTATGAAGGGAAATAAGTTCTGTAACCTCTACAGGAGGTAATTAGTTGCCAGACAGTTCAGGACAGCTTGTCGTCCTGCCTCCTCTGAAACCTCAACACGTTATTTAATTGTCACCGAAACTGATAGCTTCCCTTATTACTTCCTAATTGTCTTCGATGCCAGGGGTGTGTGTGTGTGTGTGTGTGTGTGTGTCTCAGGATAAGTCCTGGAAGGTAGCTTTGCTTGACCTTTCTCCAGAGCAGTTTAACCGTCTAAATTACCATATTGTGTTCAAATGTAGGTAGTCAGAAGGATAATCAATTATTAATGAGAGACTGAGGCTTTTGTGGGTTTCTCCCTGCAGGTCCAAGCGACTGAGTAAAGGCCAAGCAAACTACAGGGATAGTACAAGTACTGAAGCCACTCTTACTCTGAAACTCTCCTTGATTAAAGGCCTAGCAGATTGGAGGGGTAGTAGTGCTGATCTAGGATCAGATACACTCTCCTTGATTAAAGGCCTAGCAGATTGGAGGGGTAGTAGTGCTGATCTAGGATCAGGTACACTCCTTGATTAAAGGCCTAGCAGATTGGAGGGGTGGTAGTGCTGATCTGGGATCAGGTCTACTCTCCTTGATAAAAAGCCTATCAGATTGGACGGGTTGTAGTGCTGAAGCCTAGTGCCTGATTTACATTCTAGGGCCCAAACGGAGACAAGCAAAACTGTCTTGAGCTGTTCTGGAGAGATATCAAGCCATAGTGTCCGCTAGATAGGACCCAGCCAGCGCAGTACGGTTCAGGTCAGCCCAATAGTGTGAATCAGCCATAGTTGGTGTCTTGATTTGTTGCTCTCAGTAGTCCCGTTTATACCTGACACTTACATACGTCCTTCATCCTGATCTTGTCCTGATCTTGTTGTTGATGTTTGTTTGTTTTTACACTTGTAAGATCTGATCTGGTGTTAGAACCAGGTGTAAACGTGGCCAGTGTGTGGATATTGCTGAGAGTGAAACTCCATCTATCCTTCCATGGGAAGGGGGTGCATTTCTCCAGTTCCTCAACCCGATGAGACTAGACAACCTGAAAAGAGCATTCAGATTCACGACATGGTGATAAAGATGGAGAGAGAGATAGAGGGAGGGAGGGAGGGAGGGAGGGAGGGAGGGAGGGAGGGAGGGAGGGAGGGAGGGAGGGAGGGAGGGAGGGAGGGAGGGAGGGAGGGAGATGATAGAAAGGACAGAGAGAGAGATGGAGGTTACAGAGATACAGACAGATTTTTATAGAAAGACGGGACAGAGAGAGAGGGGTGAGAGAGAGAGAGTGAACAGAAATACAGATATATAGAGAGACAGAGAGAGAGAGATGGACCAGAGACAGAGAGGGGGGACAGAGAGATAGAGAGAGGGGACAGAGAGAGACAGAGAATGCATGCAGAGCAGAATTAGGCCGATACCCATTAATTATCAAAATCCAGAAAAGAGACGTTAAATTCTATAACCACCTAAAAAGAAGCGATTCCCAAAACTTCCACAACAAAGCCATCATCTACAGAGAGATGAACCTGGAGAAGTCCCCTAAGCAAGCTGGTCCTGGGGCTCTGTTCACAAACACAAACACACCCTACAGAGCCCCAGGACAGCAGCACAATTAGACCCAACCAAATCATGAGAAAACAAAAAGATAATTACTTGACACATTGGAAAGAATTAACAAAAAAACTGAGCAAACTAGAATGCTATTTGGCCCTACACAGAGAGTACACAGCGGCAGAATACCTGACCACTGTGACTGACCCAAAATTAAGGAAAGCCTTGACTATGTACAGACTCAGTGAGCATAGCCTTGCTATTGAGAATGGCCGCTGTAGGCAGACATGGCTCTCAAGAGAAGACAGGCTATGTGCTCACTGCCCACAAAATGAGGTGGAAACTGAGCTGCACTTCCTAACCTCCTGCCCAATGTATGACCATATTAGAGAGACATATTTCCCTCAGATTACACAGATCCACAAAGAATTCGAAAACAAATCTAATTTTGAAAAACTCCCATATCTACTCGGTGAAATTCCACAGTCTGTCACAGCAGTAAGATTTGTGACTTGTTGCCACGAGAAAAGGGCAACCAGTGAAGAACACACACCATTGTAAATACAACCCATATCTATGCTTATTTATTTTATCTTGTGTCCTTTACCATTTGTACATTGCTAAAACACTGTATATATATATATATATATATATATATATATATATATATATATATATATACAATATGACATTTGTAATGTCTTTATTGTTTTGAAACTTCTGTATGTGTAATGTTTACTGTTAATTTTTATTGTTAATTTCACTTTATATATTCACTTTATATATTATCTACCTCACTTGCTTTGGCAATGTTAACACATGTTTCCCACGCCAATAAATCCCTTGAATTGAATTGAATTGAATTGAGAGAGAGACAGAGAGAGAGAGAGACAGAGAGAGAGAGAGAGAGAGAGAGAGATAGAGAGGGAACAGAGCGACAGAGAGAGGGGACAGAGAGACAGAGACAGAGAGGATACAGAGAAAGACAGGGGACAGAGAGACAGTGAGAGAGAGACAGATAGAGAGAGGGTATGGACTGTGTTTTGATGATAGAGTAGCCACTGTGTGGAAATATAATTTTAAATATATGACTCGTTAAGGTCTCTGATGTGTCACCTGGTGAATCAGTAATATTTGCTCTGCCCGCCAAACATTGTTTCTGTCTTCTTACATGTGAGGTGAGAAGGACACTGTTCTGGAGGAGAGAGAGAGTCTGAGGATGAGAAAGATGGAGGGAGCGAGGGAGCAAGGGAAGGAGAGAGGAAAATAGGTATATACGTGTGATTCATCCTGCAAAAGAAAGGAGAGATGTACAGAGAGCCACAGCAGCACCATCAGAAACTGACAGTGGCCCCACAGACAACTCCTATCACACCTGCTGCCAAAAGAAAAGAGACAATTACATGACAAGGTTTTCAATGAGACTGCATCCATCAATTTGAGGTGCTGGTGTTGGAGGGAGAGAGAGAAGGTGATGAATGGAGGGAGCGGTTGACAGACAGACCGAGAGAGAAAGCAAAGAGCGATGACAGAGCAAAAGAGATGGCGAGAGAGGGAGAGACCAAAGAGAAAGAAAGAGAAATACGAAACGACTCGGCGAGAGAGGGAGAGAGAGAGTTTACTGTTAATTTTTGTTGTTTTTCACTTTATATATTCACTTTGTATGTTGTCTACCTCACTTGCTTGGCAATGTTAACACATGTTTCCCATGCCAATAAAGCCCTTGAATTGAATTAGAGAGAGAGAGAGAGAGAGAGAGAGAGAGAGAGAGAGAGAGAGAGAGAGAGAGAGAGAGAGAGAGAGAGAGAGAGAGAGAGAGAGAGAGAGAGAGAGAGAGAGAGAGAGAGAGAGAGAGAGAGAGAGAGAGAGAGAGAGAGAGAGAGAGAGAGAGAGAGAGAGAGAGAGAGAGAGAGAGAGAGAGAGAGAGAGAGAGAGAGAGAGAGAGAGAGAGAGAGAGAGAGAGAGAGAGAGAGAGAGAGAGAGAGAGAGAGAGAGCGAGCTGTAACAGGGACCACAGTGTAACAGGGACCACAGGGTAACAGGGACCACAGTGTAACAGGGACCACAGTGTAACAGAGACCACAGTGTACCAGGGACCACAGTGTAACAGGGACCACAGTGTAACAGGGACCACAGGGTAACAGGGACCACAGTGTAACAGGGACCACAGTGTAACAGGGACCACGGTGTAACAGGGACCACAGGGTAACAGGGACCACAGGGTAACAGGGACCACACTGTAACAGGGACCACAGTGTAACAGGGACCACAGTGTAACACTTACCACGGTGTAACAGGGACCACAGGGTAACAGGGACCACACTGTAACAGGGACCACAGTGTAACAGGGACCACGATGTAACAGGGACCACGGTGTAACAGGGACCACAGGGTAACAGGGACCACAGTGTAACAGGGACCACACTGTAACAGGGACCACAGTGTAACAGGGACCACACTGTAACAGGGACCACGGTGTAACAGGGACCACAGGGTAACAGGGACCACAGTGTAACAGGGACCACACTGTAACAGGGACCACAGTGTAACAGGGACCACAGGGTAACAGGGACCACAGGGTAACAGGGACCACAGTGTAACTGGGACCATACTGTAACAGGGACCACGGTGTAACAGGGACCACGGTGTAACAGGGACCACGGTGTAACAGGGACCACAGTGTAACAGGGACCACAGTGTAACAGGGACCACGGTGTAACAGGGACCACAGTGTAACAGGGACCACATCGTAACAGGGTCCACGGTGTAACAGGGACCACGGTGTAACAAGGACCACACTGTAACAGGGACCACGGTATAACAGGGACCACAGGGTAACAGGGACCACAGTGTAACAGGGACCACAGGGTAACAGGGACCACAGTGTAACAGGGACCACAGGGTAAACAGGGACCACAGGGTAACAGGGACCACAGTGTAACTGGGACCATACTGTAACAGGGACCACGGTGTAACAGGGACCACGGTGTAACAGGGACCATGGTGTAACAGGGACCACAGTGTAACAGGGACCACGGTGTAACAGGGACCACAGGGTAACAAGGACCACAGTTTAACAGGGACCACATGGCAACATGGTCCACGGTGTAACAGGGACCACGGTGTAACAGGGACCACAGGTTAACAGGGACCATACTGTAACAGGGACCACAGGGTAACAGGGACCATACTGTAACAGGGACCATATTGTAATAGGGACAACGGTGTAACAGGGACCACAGGGTAACAGAGACCACAGGGTAACAGGGACCACAGGGTAACAGAGACCACAGGGTAACAGGGACCATACTGTAACAGGGATCACGGTGTAACAGGGACCACAGGGTAACAGGGACCACAGTGTAACAGGGACCACAGGGTAACAGGGACCACAGTGTAACAGGGACCACAGTGTAACAGAGACCACAGTGTAACAGGTACCACAGGGTACCAGGGACCACAGTGTAACAGGGACCACAGTGTAACAGGGACCACAGGGTAACAGGGACCACACTGTAACAGGGACCACAGTGTAACAGGGACCACGGTGTAACAGGGACCACAGGGTAACAGGGACCACAGGGTAACAGGGACCACACTGTAACAGGGACCACAGTGTAACAGGGACCACAGTGTAACAGGGACCACGGTGTAACAGGGACCACAGGGTAACAGGGACCACACTGTAACAGGGACCACAGTGTAACAGGGACCACGATGTAACAGGGACCACGGTGTAACAGGGACCACAGGGTAACAGGGACCACAGTGTAACAGGGACCACACTGTAACAGGGACCACAGTGTAACAGGGACCACACTGTAACAGGGACCACGGTGTAACAGGGACCACAGGGTAACAGGGACCACAGTGTAACAGGGACCACACTGTAACAGGGACCACAGTGTAACAGGGACCACAGGGTAACAGGGACCACAGGGTAACAGGGACCACAGTGTAACTGGGACCATACTGTAACAGGGACCACGGTGTAACAGGGACCACGGTGTAACAGGGACCACAGTGTAACAGGGACCACAGTGTAACAGGGACCACGGTGTAACAGGGACCACAGTGTAACAGGGACCACAGTGTAACAGGGACCACACTGTAACAGGGACCACCGTGTAACAGGGACCACACTGTAACAGGGACCACGGTGTAACAGGGACCACAGGGTAACAGGGACCACAGTGTAACAGGGACCACACTGTAACAGGGACCACAGTGTAACAGGGACCACAGGGTAACAGGGACCACAGGGTAACAGGGACCACAGTGTAACTGGGACCATACTGTAACAGGGACCACGGTGTAACAGGGACCACGGTGTAACAGGGACCACGGTGTAACAGGGACCACAGTGTAACAGGGACCACAGTGTAACAGGGACCACGGTGTAACAGGGACCACAGTGTAACAGGGACCACATCGTAACAGGGTCCACGGTGTAACAGGGACCACGGTGTAACAAGGACCACACTGTAACAGGGACCACGGTATAACAGGGACCACAGGGTAACAGGGACCACAGTGTAACAGGGACCACAGGGTATCAGGGACCACAGTGTAACAGGGACCACAGGGTAACAGGGACCACAGGGTAACAGGGACCACAGTGTAACTGGGACCATACTGTAACAGGGACCACGGTGTAACAGGGACCACGGTGTAACAGGGACCATGGTGTAACAGGGACCACAGTGTAACAGGGACCACGGTGTAACAGGGACCACAGGGTAACAAGGACCACAGTTTAACAGGGACCACATGGCAACAGGGTCCACGGTGTAACAGGGACCACGGTGTAACAGGGACCACAGGTTAACAGGGACCATACTGTAACAGGGACCACAGGGTAACAGGGACCATACTGTAACAGGGACCATATTGTAACAGGGACAACGGTGTAACAGGGACCACAGGGTAACAGAGACCACAGGGTAACAGGGACCACAGGGTAACAGAGACCACAGGGTAACAGGGACCATACTGTAACAGGGATCACGGTGTAACAGGGACCACAGGGTAACAGGGACCACAGTGTAACAGGGACCACAGGGTAACAGGGACCACAGTGTAACAGAGACCACAGTGTAACAGGTACCACAGGGTACCAGGGACCACAGTGTAACAGGGACCACAGTGTAACAGGGACCACAGGGTAACAGGGACCACACTGTAACAGGGACCACAGTGTAACAGGGACCACGGTGTAACAGGGACGACAGGGTAACAGGGACCACAGGGTAACAGGGACCACACTGTAACAGGGACCACAGTGTAACAGGGACCACAGTGTAACAGGGACCACGGTGTAACAGGGACCACAGGGTAACAGGGACCACACTGTAACAGGGACCACAGTGTAACAGGGACCACGATGTAACAGGGACCACGGTGTAACAGGGACCACAGGGTAACAGGGACCACAGTGTAACAGGGACCACACTGTAGCAGGGACCACAGTGTAACAGGGACCACACTGTAACAGGGACCACGGTGTAACAGGGACCACAGGGTAACAGGGACCACAGTGTAACAGGGACCACACTGTAACAGGGACCACAGTGTAACAGGGACCACGGTGTAACAGGGACCACGGTGTAACAGGGACCACAGTGTAACAGGGACCACAGTGTAACAGGGACCACGGTGTAACAGGGACCACAGTGTAACAGGGACCACATCGTAACAGGGTCCACGGTGTAACAGGGGCCACGGTGTAACAAGGACCACACTGTAACAGGGACCACGGTATAACAGGGACCACAGGGTAACAGGGACCACAGTGTAACAGGGACCACAGGGTAACAGGGACCACGGTGTAACAGGGACCACAGGGTAACAGGGACCACAGGGTAACAGGGACCACAGTGTAACTGGGACCATACTGTAACAGGGACCACGGTGTAACAGGGACCATGTTGTAACAGGGACCACAGTGTAACAGGGACCACGGTGTAACAGGGACCACAGGGTAACAAGGACCACAGTTTAACAGGGACCACATGGCAACAGGGTCCACGGTGTAACAGGGACCACGGTGTAACAGGGACCACAGGTTAACAGGGACCATACTGTAACAGGGACCACAGGGTAACAGGGACCATACTGTAACAGGGACCATATTGTAACAGGGACAACGGTGTAACAGGGACCACAGGGTAACAGAGACCACAGGGTAACAGGGACCACAGGGTAACAGAGACCACAGGGTAACAGGGACCATACTGTAACAGGGATCACGGTGTAACAGGGACCACAGGGTAACAGGGACCACAGAGTAACAGGGACCACAGTGTAACAGGGACCACAGGGTAACAGGGACCACAGGGTAACAGGGACCACAGTGTAACTGGGACCATACTGTAACAGGGACCACGGTGTAACAGGGACCACGGTGTAACAGGGACCAAGGTGTAACAGGGACCACAGTGTAACAGGGACCACGGTGTAACAGGGACCACAGGGTAACAGGGACCACACTGTAACAGGGACCACAGTGTAACAGGGACCACAGGGTAACAGGGACCACAGGGTAACAGGGACCACAGTGTAACTGGGACCATACTGTAACAGGGACCACGGTGTAACAGGGACCACGGTGTAACAGGGACCACGGTGTAACAGGGACCACAGTGTAACAGGGACCACAGTGTAACAGGGACCACGGTGTAACAGGGACCACAGTGTAACAGGGACCACATCGTAACAGGGTCCACGGTGTAACAGGGACCACGGTGTAACAAGGACCACACTGTAACAGGGACCACGGTATAACAGGGACCACAGGGTAACAGGGACCACAGTGTAACAGGGACCACAGGGTAACAGGGACCACAGTGTAACAGGGACCACAGGGTAACAGGGACCACAGGGTAACAGGGACCACAGTGTAACTGGGACCATACTGTAACAGGGACCACGGTGTAACAGGGACCACGGTGTAACAGGGACCATGGTGTAACAGGGACCACAGTGTAACAGGGACCACGGTGTAACAGGGACCACAGGGTAACAAGGACCACAGTTTAACAGGGACCACATGGCAACAGGGTCCACGGTGTAACAGGGACCACGGTGTAACAGGGACCACAGGTTAACAGGGACCATACTGTAACAGGGACCACAGGGTAACAGGGACCATACTGTAACAGGGACCATATTGTAACAGGGACAACGGTGTAACAGGGACCACAGGGTAACAGAGACCACAGGGTAACAGGGACCACAGGGTAACAGAGACCACAGGGTAACAGGGACCATACGTTAACAGGGATCACGGTGTAACAGGGACCACAGGGTAACAGGGACCACAGTGTAACAGGGACCACAGGGTAACAGGGACCACAGTGTAACAGAGACCACAGTGTAACAGGTACCACAGGGTACCAGGGACCACAGTGTAACAGGGACCACAGTGTAACAGGGACCACAGAGTAACAGGGACCACAGGGTAACAGGGACCACAGTGTAACAGGGACCACGGTGTAACAGGGACCACAGGGTAACATGGACCACAGGGTAACAGGGACCACACTGTAACAGGGACCACAGTGTAACAGGGACCACAGTGTAACAGGGACCACGGTGTAACAGGGACCACAGGGTAACAGGGACCACACTGTAACAGGGACCACAGTGTAACAGGGACCACGATGTAACAGGGACCACGGTGTAACAGGGACCACAGGGTAACAGGGACCACAGTGTAACAGGGACCACACTGTAACAGGGACCACAGTGTAACAGGGACCACACTGTAACAGGGACCACGGTGTAACAGGGACCACAGGGTAACGGGGACCACAGTGTAACAGGGACCACACTGTAACAGGGACCACAGGGTAACAGGGACCACAGGGTAACAGGGACCACAGTGTAACTGGGACCATACTGTAACAGGGACCACGGTGTAACAGGGACCACGGTGTAACAGGGACCACGGTGTAACAGGGACCACAGTGTAACAGGGACCACAGTGTAACAGGGACCACGGTGTAACAGGGACCACAGTGTAACAGGGACCACAGTGTAACAGGGACCACACTGTAACAGGGACCACAGTGTAACAGGGACCACACTGTAACAGGGACCACGGTGTAACAGGGACCACAGGGTAACAGGGACCACAGTGTAACAGGGACCACACTGTAACAGGGACCACAGTGTAACAGGGACCACAGGGTAACAGGGACCACAGGGTAACAGGGACCACAGTGTAACTGGGACCATACTGTAACAGGGACCACGGTGTAACAGGGACCACGGTGTAACAGGGACCACAGTGTAACAGGGACCACAGTGTAACAGGGACCACGGTGTAACAGGGACCACAGTGTAACATGGACCACATCGTAACAGGGTCCACGGTGTAACAGGGACCACGGTGTAACAAGGACCACACTGTAACAGGGACCACGGTATAACAGGGACCACAGGGTAACAGGGACCACAGTGTAACAGGGACCACAGGGTAACAGGGACCACAGTGTAACAGGGACCACAGGGTAACAGGGACCACAGGGTAACAGGGACCACAGTGTAACTGGGACCATACTGTAACAGGGACCACGGTGTAACAGGGACCACGGTGTAACAGGGACCATGGTGTAACAGGGACCACAGTGTAACAGGGACCACGGTGTAACAGGGACCACAGGGTAACAAGGACCACAGTTTAACAGGGACCACATGGCAACAGGGTCCACGGTGTAACAGGGACCACGGTGTAACAGGGACCACAGGGTAACAGGGACCACAGTGTAACAGAGACCACAGTGTAACAGGTACCACAGGGTACCAGGGACCACAGTGTAACAGGGACCACAGTGTAACAGGGACCACAGGGTAACAGGGACCACACTGTAACAGGGACCACAGTGTAACAGGGACCACAGTGTAACAGGGACCACGGTGTAACAGGGACCACAGGGTAACAGGGACCACACTGTAACAGGGACCACAGTGTAACAGGGACCACGATGTAACAGGGACCCACGGTGTAACAGGGACCACAGGGTAACAGGGACCACAGTGTAACAGGGACCACACTGTAACAGGGACCACAGTGTAACAGGGACCACACTGTAACAGGGACCACGGTGTAACAGGGACCACAGGGTAACAGGGACCACAGTGTAACAGGGACCACACTGTAACAGGGACCACAGTGTAACAGGGACCACGGTGTAACAGGGACCACGGTGTAACAGGGACCACAGTGTAACAGGGACCACAGTGTAACAGGGACCACGGTGTAACAGGGACCACAGTGTAACAGGGACCACATCGTAACAGGGACCACAGTGTAACAGGGACCACAGGGTAACAGGGACCACAGTGTAACAGGGACCACAGGGTAACAGGGACCACAGGGTAACAGGGACCACAGTGTAACTGGGACCATACTGTAACAGGGACCACGGTGTAACAGGGACCACGGTGTAACAGGGACCATGGTGTAACAGGGACCACAGTGTAACAGGGACCACGGTGTAACAGGGACCACAGGGTAACAAGGACCACAGTTTAACAGGGACCACATGGCAACAGGGTCCACGGTGTAACAGGGACCACGGTGTAACAGGGACCACAGGTTAACAGGGACCATACTGTAACAGGGACCACAGGGTAACAGGGACCATACTGTAACAGGGACCATATTGTAACAGGGACAACGGTGTAACAGGGACCACAGGGTAACAGAGACCACAGGGTAACAGGGACCACAGGGTAACAGAGACCACAGGGTAACAGGGACCATACTGTAACAGGGATCACGGTGTAACAGGGACCACATGGTAACAGGGACCACAGAGTAACAGGGACCACAGTGTAACAGGGACCACAGGGTAACAGGGACCACATGGTAACAGGGACCACAGTGTAACTGGGACCATACTGTAACAGGGACCACGGTGTAACAGGGACCACGGTGTAACAGGGACCAAGGTGTAACAGGGACCACAGTGTAACAGGGACCACGGTGTAACAGGGACCACCGGGTAACAAGGACCACAGTTTAACAGGGACCACATCGTAACAGGGTCCACGGTGTAACAGGGACCACGGTGTAACAAGGACCACACTGTAACAGGGACCACGGTGTAACAGGGACCACAGGGGTAACAGGGACCACAGTATAACAGGGACCACACTGTAACAGGGACCACAGTGTAACAGGGACCACAGGGTAACAGGGACCACAGGGTAACAGGGACCACAGTGTAACTGGGACCATACTGTAACAGGGACCACGGTGTAACAGGGACCACGGTGTAACAGGGACCACAGGGTAACAGGGACCACAGTGTAACAGGGACCACAGGGTAACAGGGACCACAGGGTAACAGGGACCACAGTGTAACTGGGACCATACTGTAACAGGGACCACGGTGTAACAGGGACCACGGTGTAACAGGGACCAAGGTGTAACAGGGACCACAGTGTAACAGGGACCACGGTGTAACAGGGACCACAGGGTAACAAGGACCACAGTTTAACAGGGACCACATCGTAACAGGGTCCACGGTGTAACAGGGACCACGGTGTAACAAGGACCACGGTGTAACAAGGACCACACTGTAACAGGGACCACGGTGTAACAGGGACCACAGGGTAACAGGGACCATACTGTAACAGGGATCACGGCGTAACAGGGACCACAGGGTAACAGGGACCACAGGGTAACAGGGACCATACTGTAACAGGGATCACGGTGTAACAGGGACCACAGGGTAACAGGGACCATACAGTAACAGGGACCACGGTGTAACAGGGACCACAGTGTAACAGGGACCACGGTGTAACAGGGACCACAGTGTAACAGGGACCACGGTGTAACAGGGACCACAGTGTAACAGGGACCACGGTGTAACAGGGACCACAGGGTAACAAGGACCACAGTTTAACAGGGACCACGGTGTAACAGGGACCATGGTGTAACAGGGACCAAGGTGTAACAGGGACCACAGTGTAACAGGGACCACGGTGTAACAGGGACCACAGGGTAACAAGGACCACAGTTTAACAGGGACCACATCGTAACAGGGTCCACGGTGTAACAGGGACCACAGGGTAACAAGGACCACAGTTCAACAGGGACCACGGTGTAACAGGGACCACGGTGTAACAGGGACCAAGGTGTAACAGGGACCACAGTGTAACAGGGACCACGGTGTAACAGGGACCACAGGGTAACAAGGACCACAGTTTAACAGGGACCACATCGTAACAGGGTCCACGGTGTAACAGGGACCACGGTGTAACAAGGACCACACTGTAACAGGGACCACGGTGTAACAGGGACCACAGGGTAACAGGGACCACAGTGTAACAGAGACCATACTGTAACAGGGATCACGGTGTAACAGGGACCACAGGGTAACAGGGACCACAGGGTAACAGGGACCACAGTGTAACAGGGACCACAGGGTAACAGGGACCACGGTGTAACAGGAACCACAGTGTAACAGGGACCACACTGTAACAGGGACCACGGTGTAACAGGGACCACACTGTAACAGGGACCACAGTGTAACAGGGACCACAGGGTAACAAGGACCACAGTTTAACAGGGACCACATCATAACAGGGTCCACGGTGTAACAGGGACCACAGGGTAACAAGGACCACAGTTTAACAGGAACCACGGTGTAACAGGGACCACGGTGTAACAGGGACCACGGTGTAACAAGGACCACACTGTAACAGGGACCACGGTGTAACAGGGACCACAGGGTAACAGGGACCACAGTGTAACAGAGACCATACTGTAACAGGGATCACGGTGTAACAGGGACCACAGGGTAACAGGGACCACAGGGTAACAGGGACCACAGTGTAACAGGGACCACAGGGTAACAGGGACCACGGTGTAACAGGAACCACAGTGTAACAGGGACCACACTGTAACAAGGACCACGGTGTAACAGGGACCACAGGGTAACAGGGACCACAGTGTAACAGGGACCACACTGTAACAGGGACCACAGTGTAACAGGGACCACAGGGTAACAGGGACCACAGGGTAACAGGGACCACAGTGTAACTGGGACCATACTGTAACAGGGACCACGGTGTAACAGGGACCACGGTGTAACAGGGACCAAGGTGTAACAGGGACCACAGTGTAACAGGGACCACGGTGTAACAGGGACCACAGGGTAACAAGGACCACAGTTTAACAGGGACCACATGGTAACAGGGTCCACGGTGTAACAGGGACCACGGTGTAACAAGGACCACAGTGTAACAGGGACCACAGGTTAACAGGGACCATACTGTAACAGGGACCACAGGGTAACAGGGACCATACTGTAACAGGGACCATACTGTAACATGGACCACGGTGTAACAGGGACCATAGGGTAACAGAGACCACAGGGTAACAGGGACCATACTGTAACAGGGATCACGGTGTAACAGGGACCACAGGGTAACAGGGACCACAGGGTAACAGGGACCACAGTGTAACAGGGACCACAAGGTAACAGGGACCACGGTGTAACAGGAACCACAGGGTAACAGGGACCATACAGTAACAGGGACCACAGTGTAACAGGGACCACGGTGTAACAGGGACCACAGGGTAAAAAGGACCACAGTTTAACAGGGACCACATCGTAACAGGGTCCACGGTGTAACAGGGACCACGGTGTAACAAGGACCACACTGTAACAGGGACCACGGTGTAACAGGGACCACAGGGTAACAGGGACCACAGTGTAACAGGGACCACACTGTAACAGGGACCACAGTGTAACAGGGACCACAGGGTAACAGGGACCACAGGTAACAGGGACCACAGTGTAACTGGGACCATACTGTAACAGGGACCACGGTGTAACAGGGACCACGGTGTAACAGGGACCACAGGGTAACAGGGACCACAGTGTAACAGGGACCACGGTGTAACAGGGACCACAGGGTAACAAGGACCACAGTTTAACAGGGACCACATCGTAACAGGGTCCACGGTGTAACAGGGACCACGGTGTAACAAGGACCACACCGTAACAGGGACCACGGTGTAACAGGGACCACAGGGTAACAGGGACCACAGTGTAACAGGGACCATACTGTAACAGGGATCACGGTGTAACAGGGACCACAGGGTAACAGGGGACCACAGGGTAACAGGGAACCACAGTGTAACAGGGACCACAGTGTAACAGGGACCACGGTGTAACAGGGACCACAGTGTAACAGGGACCACGGTGTAACAGGGACCACAGTGTAACAGGGACCACGGTGTAACAGGGACCACAGTGTAACAGGGACCACGGTGTAACAGGGACCACAGGGTAACAAGGACCACAGTTTAACAGGGACCACGGTGTAACAGGGACCACGGTGTAACAGGGACCACAGGGTAACAAGGACCACAGTTTAACAGGGACCACATCGTAACAGGGTCCACGGTGTAACAGGGACCACAGGGTAACAAGGGCCACAGTTTAACAGGGACCACGGTGTAACAGGGACCACGGTGTAACAGGGACCAAGGTGTAACAGGGACCACAGTGTAACAGGGACCACGGTGTAACAGGGACCACATGGTAACAAGGACCACAGTTTAACAGGGACCACATCGTAACAGGGTCCACGGTGTAACAGGGACCACGATGTAACAAGGACCACACTGTAACAGGGACCACGGTGTAACAGGGACCACAGGGTAACAGGGACCACAGTGTAACAGGGACCACATCGTAACAGGGACCACAGGGTAACAGGGACCACGGTGTAACAGGGACCACAGGGTAACAAGGACCACAGTTTAACAGGGACCACATCGTAACAGGGTCCACGGTGTAACAGGGACCACAGGGTAACAAGGACCACAGCTTAACAGGGACCACATCGTAACAGGGTCCACGGTGTAACAGGGACCACAGGGTAAAAAGGACCACAGTTTAAACAGGGACCACATCGTAACAGGGTCCACGGTGTAACAGGGACCACAGGGTAACAAGGACCACAGCTTAACAGGGACCACGGTGTAACAGGGACCACGGTGTAACAGGGACCAAGGTGTAACAGGACCACAGTGTAACAGGGACCACGGTGTAACCGGGACCACAGGGTAACAGGACCACAGTTTAACAGGGACCACATCGCAACAGGGTCCACGGTGTAACAGGGACCACGGTGTAACAAGGACCACACTGTAACAGGGACCACGGTGTAACAGGGACCACAGGGTAACAGGGACCACAGGGTAACAGGGACCACAGTGTAACAGGGACCACAGGGTAACAGGGACCACGGTGTAACAGGAACCACAGGGTAACAGGGACCATACAGTAACAGGGACCACAGGGTAACAGGGACCACGGTGTAACAGGGACCACGGTGTAACAGGGACCACAGTGTAACAGGGACCACGTTGTAACAGGGACCACACTGTAACAGGGACCACGGTGTAACAGGGACCACAGGGTAACAGGGACCACAGTGTAACAGGGACCACACTGTAACAGGGACCACGGTGTAACAGGGACCACAGGGTAACAGGGACCACAGTGTAACAGGGACCACACTGTAACAGGGACCACAGTGTAACAGGGACCACAGGGTAACAGGGACCACAGGGTAACAGGGACCACAGTGTAACTGGGACCATACTGTAACAGGGACCACGGTGTAACAGGGACCACGGTGTAACAGGGACCACAGGGTAACAGGGACCACAGTGTAACAGGGACCACATCGTAACAGGGTCCACGGTGTAACAGGGACCACGGTGTAACAAGGACCACACTGTAACAGGGACCACGGTGTAACAGGGACCACAGGGTAACAGGGACCACAGTGTAACAGGGACCACACTGTAACAGGGACCACAGTGTAACAGGGACCACAGGGTAACAGGGACCACAGGGTAACAGGGACCACAGTTTAACTGGGACCATACTGTAACAGGGACCACAGGGTAACAGCGACCATACTGTAACAGGGACCATACTGTAACAGGGACCACGGTGTAACAGGGACCACAGGGTAACACAGACCACAGGGTAACAGGGACCATACTGTAACAGGGATCACGGTGTAACAGGGAACACAGGGTAACAGGGACCACAGGGTAACAGGGACCACAGTGTAACAGGGACCACAGGGTAACAGGGACCACAGGGTAACAGGGACCACAGTGTAACTGGGACCATACTGAAACAGGGACCACGGTGTAACAGGGACCACGGTGTAACAGGGACCAAGGTGTAACAGGGACCACAGTGTAACAGGGACCACATCGTAACAGGGTCCACGGTTTAACAGGGACCACGGTGTAACAAGGACCACACTGTAACAGGGACCACGGTGTAACAGGGACCACAGGGTAACAGGGACCACAGTGTAACCGGGACCACAGTGTAACAGGGACCACAGGGTAACAGGGACCACAGGGTAACAGTGACCACAGTGTAACTGGGACCATACTGTAACAGGGACCACGGTGTAACAGGGACCACGGTGTAACAGGGACCAAGGTGTAACAGGGACCACAGTGTAACAGGGACCACGGTGTAACAGGGACCACAGGGTAACAAGGACCACAGTTTAACAGGGACCACATGGTAACAGGGTCCACGGTGTAACAGGGACCACGGTGTAACAAGGACCACAGTGTAACAGGGACCACAGGTTAACAGGGACCATACTGTAACAGGGACCACAGGGTAACAGGGACCATACTGTAACAGGGACCATACTGTAACAGGGACCACAGGGTAACAGAGACCACAGGGTAACAGGGACCATACTGTAACAGGGATCACGGTGTAACCGGGACCACAGGGTAACAGGGACCACAGGGTAACAGGGATCACGGTGTAACAGGAACCACAGGGTAACAGGGACCATACAGTAACAGGGACCACAGGGTAACAGGGACCACAGTGTAACAGGGACCACGGTGTAACAGGGACCACGGTGTAACAGGGACCACGGTGTAACAGGGACCACAGGGTAACAAGGACCACAGTTTAACAGGGACCACATCGTAACAGGGTCCACGGTGTAACAGGGACCACGGTGTAACAAGGACCACACTGTAACAGGGACCACGGTATAACAGGGACCACAGGGTAACAGGGACCACAGTGTAACAGGGACCACACTGTAACAGGGACCACAGTGTAACATGGACCACAGGGTAACAGGGACCACAGGGTAACAGGGACCACAGTGTAACTGGGACCATACTGTAACAGGGACCACGGTGTAACAGGGACCACGGTGTAACAGGGACCAGGTGTAACAGGGACCACAGTGTAACAGGGACCACAGTGTAACAGGGACAACAGGGTAACAAGGACCACAGTTTAACAGGGACCACATGGTAACAGGGTCCACGGTGTAACAGGGACCACGGTGTAACAAGGACCACAGGGTAACAGGGACCATACTGTAACAGGGACCATATTGTAACAGGGACCACGGTGTAACAGGGACCACAGGGTAACAGAGACCACAGGGTAACAGGGACCATACTGTAACAGGGATCACGGTGTAACAGGGACCACAGGGTAACAGGGACCACAGAGTAACAGGGACCACAGGGTAACAGGGACCACAGGGTAACAGGGACCACCGTGTAACTGGGACCATACTGTAACAGGGACCACGGTGTAACAGGGACCACAGTGTAACAGGGACCACGGTGTAACAGGGACCACAGGGTAACAGGGACCACAGTGTAACAGGGACCACAGTGTAACAGGGACCACAGGGTAACAGGGACCACAGGGTAACAGGGACCACAGTGTAACTGGGACCATACTGTAACAGGGACCACGGTGTAACAGGGACCACGGTGTAACAGGGACCAAGGTGTAACAGGGACCACAGTGTAACAGGGACCACAGGGTAACAGGGACCACAGTGTAACTGGGACCATACTGTAACAGGGACCACAGTGTAACAGGGACCACGGTGTAACAGGGACCACAGGGTAACAGGGACCACAGTGTAACAGGGACCACAGGGTAACAGGGACCACAGGGTAACAGGGACCACAGTGTAACTGGGACCATACTGTAACAGGGACCACGGTGTAACAGGGACCACGGTGTAACATGGACCAAGTTGTAACAGGGACCACAGTGTAACAGGGACCACGGTGTAACAGGGACCACAGGGTAACAAGGACCACAGTTTAACAGGGACCACATCGTAACAGGGTCCACGGTGTAACAGGGACCACGGTGTAACAAGGACCACACTGTAACAGGGACCACGGTGTAACAGGGACCACAGGGTAACAGGGACCACAGTGTAACAGGGACCACACTGTAACAGGGACCACAGTGTAACAGGGACCACAGGGTAACAGGGACCACAGGGTAACAGGGACCACAGAGTAACAGGGACCACAGGGTAACAGGGGCCACAGGGTAACAGGGACCACCGTGTAACTGGGACCATACTGTAACAGGGACCACGGTGTAACAGGGACCACGGTGTAACAGGGACCAAGGTGTAACAGGGACCACAGTGTAACAGGGACCACGGTGTAACAGGGACCACAGGGTAACAGGGACCACAGTGTAACAGGGACCACAGTGTAACAGGGACCACAGGGTAACAGGGACCACAGGGTAACAGGGACCACAGTGTAACTGGGACCATACTGTAACAGGGACCACGGTGTAACAGGGACCACGGTGTAACAGGGACCAAGGTGTAACAGGGACCACAGTGTAACAGGGACCACAGGGTAACAGGGACCACAGTGTAACTGGGACCATACTGTAACAGGGACCACAGTGTAACAGGGACCACGGTGTAACAGGGACCACAGGGTAACAGGGACCACAGTGTAACAGGGACCACAGGGTAACAGGGACCACAGGGTAACAGGGACCACAGTGTAACTGGGACCATACTGTAACAGGGACCACGGTGTAACAGGGACCACGGTGTAACAGGGACCAAGTTGTAACAGGGACCACAGTGTAACAGGGACCACAGGGTAACAGGGACCACAGGGTAACAAGGACCACAGTTTAACAGGGACCACATCGTAACAGGGTCCACGGTGTAACAGGGACCACGGTGTAACAAGGACCACACTGTAACAGGGACCACGGTGTAACAGGGACCACAGGGTAACAGGGACCACAGTGTAACAGGGACCACACTGTAACAGGGACCACAGTGTAACAGGGACCACAGGGTAACAGGGACCACAGGGTAACAGGACCACAGTGTAACTGGGACCATACTGTAACGGGGACCACGGTGTAACAAGGACCACGGTGTAACAGGGACCAAGGTGTAACAGGGACCACAGTGTAACAGGGACCACGGTGTAACAGGGACCACAGAGTAACAAGGACCACAGTTTAACAGGGACCACATGGTAACAGGGTCCACGGTGTAACAGGGACCACGGTGTACAAGGACCACAGTGTAACAGGGACCACAGGTTAACAGGGACCATACTGTAACAGGGACCACAGGGTAACAGGGACTATACTGTAACAGGGACCATACTGTAACAGGGACCACGGTGTAACAGGGACCACGGTGTAACAGGGACCAATGTGTAACAGGGACCACAGTGTAACAGGGACCACGGTGTAACAGGGACCACAGGGTAACAAGGACCAGAGTTTAACAGGGACCACATCGTAACAGGGTCCACAGTGTAACAGGGACCACGGTGTAACAAGGACCACACTGTAACAGGGACCACGGTGTAACAGGGACCACGGTGTAACAGGGACCACAGGGTAACAGGGACCACAGTGTAACAGGGACCACACTGTAACAGGGACCACAGTGTAACAGGGACCACAGGGTAACGGGGACCACAGGGTAACAGGGACCACAGTGTAACTGGGACCATACTGTAACAGGGACCACAGTGTAACAGGGACCTCAGTGTAACAGGGACCACAGGGTAACAAGGACCACAGTTTAACAGGGACCACATGGTAACAGGGTCCACGGTGTAACAGGGACCACGGTGTAACAAGGACCACAGTGTAAAAGGGACCACAGGTTAACAGGGTCCATACTGTAACAGGGACCACAGGGTAACAGGGACCATACTGTAACAGGGACCATACTGTAACAGGGACCACGGTGTAACAGGGACCACAGGGTAACAGAGACCACAGGGTAACAGGGACCATACTGTAACAGGGACCACGGTGTAACAGGGACCACGGTGTAACAGGGACCAATGTGTAACAGGGACCACAGTGTAACAGGGACCACGGTGTAACAGGGACCACAGGGTAACAAGGACCAGAGTTTAACAGGGACCACATCGTAACAGGGTCCACAGTGTAACAGGGACCACGGTGTAACAAGGACCACACTGTAACAGGGACCACGGTGTAACAGGGACCACAGGGTAACAGGGACCACAGTGTAACAGGGACCACACTGTAACAGGGACCACAGTGTAACAGGGAACACAGGGTAACAGGGACCACAGGGTAACAGGGACCACAGTGTAACTGGGACCATACTGTAACAGGGACCACGGTGTAACAGGGACACGGTGTAACAGGGACCAAGGTGTAACAGGGACCACAGTGTAACAGGGACCACGGTGTAACAGGGACCACAGGGTAACAAGGACCACAGTTTAACAGGGACCACATGGTAACAGGGTCCACGGTGTAACAGGGACCACGGTGTAACAAGGACCACAGTGTAACAGGGACCACAGGTTAACAGGGTCCATACTGTAACAGGGACCACAGGGTAACAGGGACCATACTGTAACAGGGACCACAGTGTAACAGGGACCACAGGGTAACAGGGACCACAGGGTAACAGGGACCACAGTGTAACTGGGACCATACTGTAACAGGGACCACGGTGTAACAGGGACCACGGTGTAACAGGGACCAAGGTGTAACAGGGACCACAGTGTAACAGGGACCACGGTGTAACAGGGACCACAGGGTAACAAGGACCACAGTTTAACAGGGACCACATGGTAACAGGGTCCACGGTGTAACAGGGACCACGGTGTAACAAGGACCACAGTGTAACAGGGACCACAGGTTAACAGGGTCCATACTGTAACAGGGACCACAGGGTAACAGGGACCATACTGTAACAGGGACCATACTGTAACAGGGACCACGGTGTAACAGGGACCACAGGGTAACAGAGACCACAGGGTAACAGGGACCATACTGTAACAGGGATCACGGTGTAACAGGGACCACAGGGTAACAGGGACCACAGGGTAACAGGGACCACAGTGTAACAGGGACCACAGGGTAACAGGGACCACGGTGTAACAGGAACCACAGGGTAACAGGGACCACGGTGTAACAGGGACCACAGGGTAACAGGGACCACAGTGTAACAGGGACCACAGGGTAACAGGGACCACGGTGTAACAGGAACCACAGGGTAACAGGGACCATACAGTAACAGGGACCACAGGGTAACAGGGACCACGGTGTAACAAGGGACCACGGTGTAACAGGGACCACAGGGTAACAGGGACCACGGTGTAACTTGGACCACAGGGTAACAGGGTCCACGGTGTAACAGGGACCACAGTGTAACAGGGACCACAGTGTAACAGGGACCACAGTGTAACAGGGACCACGGTGTAACAGGGACCACAGTGTAACAGGGACCACAGCGTAACAGGGACCACGGTGTAACAGGGACCACAGTGTAACAGGGACCACAGTGTAACAGGGACCACGGTGTAACAGGGACCACAGTGTAACAGGGACCACGGTGTAACAGGGACCCACAGTGTAACAGGGACCACGGTGTAACAGGGACCACAGTGTAACAGGGACCACAGTGTAACAGGGACCACAGTGTAACAGGAAACCACGGTGTAAACAGGGACCACAGTGTAACAGGGACCACGGTGTAACAGGGACCACAGTGTAACAGGGATCACGGTGTAACAGGGACCACAGGGTAACAGGGACCACAGGGTAACAGGGACCACAGTGTAACAGGGACCACAGGGTAACAGGGACCACGGTGTAACAGGAACACAGGGTAACAGGGACCATACAGTAACAGGGACCACAGGGTAACAGGGACCACAGTGTAACAGGGACCACAGGGTAACAGGGACCACGGTGTAACAGGAACCACAGGGTAACAGGGACCATACAGTAACAGGGACCACAGGGTAACAGGGACCACGGTGTAACAGGGACCACGGTGTAACAGGGACCACAGTGTAACAGGGACCACGGTGTAACAGGGACCACAGTGTAACAGGGACCACAGTGTAACAGGGACCACACTGTAACAGGGACCACAGTGTAACAGGGACCACACTGTAACAGGGACCACGGTGTAACAGGGACCACAGGGTAACAGGGACCACAGTGTAACAGGGACCACAGTGTAACAGGGACCACAGGGTAACAGGGACCACAGTGTAACTGGGACCATACTGTAACAGGGACCACGGTGTAACAGGGACCACGGTGTAACAGGGACCACGGTGTAACAGGGACCACAGTGTAACAGGGACCACAGTGTAACAGGGACCACGGTGTAACAGGGACCACAGTGTAACAGGGACCACGTCGTAACAGGGTCCACGGTGTAACAGGGACCACGGTGTAACAAGGACCACACTGTAACAGGGACCACGGTATAACAGGGACCACAGGGTAACAGGACCACAGTGTAACAGGGACCACAGGGTAACAGGGACCACAGTGTAACAGGGACCACAGGGTAACAGGGACCACAGTGTAACTGGGACCATACTGTAACAGGGACCACGGTGTAACAGGGACCACGGTGTAACAGGGACCATGGTGTAACAGGGACCACAGTGTAACAGGGACCACGGTGTAACAGGGACCACAGGGTAACAAGGACCACAGTTTTAACAGGGACCACATGGCAACAGGGTCCACGGTGTAACAGGGACCACGGTGTAACAGGGACCACAGGTTAACAGGGACCATACTGTAACAGGGACCACAGGGTAACAGGGACCATACTGTAACAGGGACCATATTGTAACAGGGACAACGGTGTAAACAGGGACCACAGGGTAACAGAGACCACAGGGTAACAGGGACCACAGGGTAACAGAGACCACAGGGTAACAGGGACCATACTGTAACAGGGATCACGGTGTAACAGGGACCACAGGGTAACAGGGACCACAGTGTAACAGGGACCACAGGGTAACAGGGACCACAGTGTAACAGAGACCACAGTGTAACAGGTACCACAGGGTACCAGGGACCACAGTGTAACAGGGACCACAGTGTAACAGGGACCACAGGGTAACAGGGACCACACTGTAACAGGGACCACAGTGTAACAGGGACCACGGTGTAACAGGGACCACAGGGTAACAGGGACCACAGGGTAACAGGGACCACACTGTAACAGGGACCACAGTGTAACAGGGACCACAGTGAACAGGGACCACGGTGTAACAGGGACCACAGGGTAACAGGGACCACACTGTAAACAGGACCACAGTGGTAAACAGGGACGCACGATGTAACAGGGACCACGGTGTAACAGGAACCACAGGGTAACAGGGACCACAGTGTAACAGGGACCACAGGGTAACAGGGACCACAGGTAACAGGGACCACCGTGTAACAGGGACCACACTGTAACAGGGACCACGGTGTAACAGGGACCACGGTGTAACAGGGACCAAGGTGTAACAGGGACCACAGTGTAACAGGGACCACGGTGTAACAGGGACCACAGGGTAACAGGGACCACAGTGTAACAGGGACCACAGTGTAACAGGGACCACAGGGTAACAGGGACCACAGGGTAACAGGGACCACAGTGTAACAGGGACCATACTGTAACAGGGACCACGGTGTAACAGGGACCACGGTGTAACAGGGACCAAGGTGTAACAGGGACCACAGTGTAACAGGGACCACAGGGTAACAGGGACCACAGTGTAACAGGGACCATACTGTAACAGGGACCACAGTGTAACAGGGACCACGGTGTAACAGGGACCACAGGGTAACAGGGACCACAGTGTAACAGGGACCACAGGGTAACAGGGACCACAGGGTAACAGGGACCACAGTGTAACTGGGACCATACTGTAACAGGGACCACGGTGTAACAGGGACCACGGTGTAACAGGGACCAAGTTGTAACAGGGACCACAGTGTAACAGGGACCACAGGGTAACAGGGACCACAGGGTAACAAGGACCACAGTTTAACAGGGACCACATCGTAACAGGGTCCACGGTGTAACAGGGACCACGGTGTAACAAGGACCACACTGTAACAGGGACCACGGTGTAACAGGGACCACAGGGTAACAGGGACCACAGTGTAACAGGGACCACACTGTAACAGGGACCACAGTGTAACAGGGACCACAGGGTAACAGGGACCACAGGGTAACAGGGACCACAGTGTAACTGGGACCATACTGTAACAGGGACCACGGTGTAACAGGGACCACGGTGTAACAGGGACCAAGGTGTAACAGGGACCACAGTGTAACAGGGACCACGGTGTAACAGGGACCACAGGGTAACAAGGACCACAGTTTAACAGGGACCACATGGTAACAGGGTCCACGGTGTAACAGGGACCACGGTGTAACAGGACCACAGTGTAACAGGGACCACAGGTTAACAGGGACCATACTGTAACAGGGACCACAGGGTAACAGGGACCATACTGTAACAGGGACCATACTGTAACAGGGACCACGGTGTAACAGGGACCACGGTGTAACAGGGACCAATGTGTAACAGGGACCACAGTGTAACAGGGACCACGGTGTAACAGGGACCACAGGGTAACAAGGACCACAGTTTAACAGGGACCACATCGTAACAGGGACCACAGTGTAACAGGGACCACGGTGTAACAAGGACCACACTGTAACAGGGACCACGGTGTAACAGGGACCACGGTGTAACAGGGACCACAGGGTAACAGGGACCACAGTGTAACAGGGACCACACTGTAACAGGGACCACAGTGTAACAGGGACCACAGGGTAACGGGACCACAGGGTAACAGGGACCACAGTGTAACAGGGACCATACTGTAACAGGGACCACAGTGTAACAGGGACCACAGTGTAACAGGGACCACAGGGTAACAAGGACCACAGTTTAACAGGGACCACATGGTAACAGGGTCCACGGTGTAACAGGGACCACGGTGTAACAAGGACCACAGTGTAACAGGGACCACAGGTTAACAGGGACCATACTGTAACAGGGACCACAGGGTAACAGGGACCATACTGTAACAGGGACCATACTGTAACAGGGACCACGGTGTAACAGGGACCACAGGGTAACAGGGACCACAGGGTAACAGGGACCATACTGTAACAGGGACCACGGTGTAACAGGGACCACGGTGTAACAGGGACCAATGTGTAACAGGGACCACAGTGTAACAGGGACCACGGTGTAACAGGGACCACAGGGTAACAAGGACCAGAGTTTAACAGGGACCACATCGTAACAGGGTCCACAGTGTAACAGGGACCACGGTGTAACAAGGACCACACTGTAACAGGGACCACGGTGTAACAGGGACCACAGGGTAACAGGGACCACAGTGTAACAGGGACCACACTGTAACAGGGACCACAGTGTAACAGGGACCACAGGGTAACAGGGACCACAGGGTAACAGGGACCACAGTGTAACTGGGACCATACTGTAACAGGGACCACGGTGTAACAGGGACCACGGTGTAACAGGGACCAAGGTGTAACAGGGACCACAGTGTAACAGGGACCACGGTGTAACAGGGACCACAGGGTAACAGGACCACAGTTTAACAGGGACCACATGGTAACAGGGTCCACGGTGTAACAGGGACCACGGTGTAACAAGGACCACAGTGTAACAGGGACCACAGGTTAACAGGGACCATACTGTAACAGGGACCACAGGGTAACAGGGACCATACTGTAACAGGGACCACAGTGTAACAGGGACCACAGGGTAACAGGGACCACAGGGTAACAGGGACCACAGTGTAACAGGGACCATACTGTAACAGGGACCACGGTGTAACAGGGACCACGGTGTAACAGGGACCAAGGTGTAACAGGGACCACAGTGTAACAGGGACCACGGTGTAACAGGGACCACAGGGTAACAAGGACCACAGTTTAACAGGGACCACATGGTAACAGGGTCCACGGTGTAACAGGGACCACGGTGTAACAGGGACCACAGTGTAACAGGGACCACAGGTAACAGGGACCACACTGTAACAGGGACCACAGGGTAACAGGGACCACACTGTAACAGGGACCATACTGTAACAGGGACCACGGTGTAACAGGGACCACAGGGTAACAGGGACCACAGGGTAACAGGGACCACACTGTAACAGGGACCACGGTGTAACAGGGACCACAGGGTAACAGGGACCACAGGTAACAGGGACCACAGTGTAACAGGGACCACAGGGTAACAGGGACCACGTGTGTAACAGGAACCACAGGGTAACAGGGACCACGGTGTAACAGGGACCACAGGGTAACAGGGACCACAGTGTAACAGGGACCACAGGGTAACAGGGACCACAGGTGTAACAGGGACCACAGGGTAACAGGGACCACAGTGTAACAGGGACCACGGTGTAACAGGGACCACAGTGTAACAGGGACCACAGGTGTAACAGGGACCACGGTGTAACAGGGACCACAGTGTAACAGGGACCACAGGTAACAGGGACCACGGTGTAACAGGGACCACAGTGTAACAGGGACCACAGTGTAACAGGGACCACAGTGTAACAGGGACCACGGTGTAACAGGGACCACAGTGTAACAGGGACCACAGTGTAACAGGGACCACAGTGTAACAGGGACCACAGTGTAACAGGGACCACAGTGTAACAGGGACCACGGTGTAACAGGGACCACAGTGTAACAGGGACCACGGTGTAACAGGGACCACAGTGTAACAGGGACCACAGTGTAACAGGGACCACAGTGTAACAGGGACCACAGGGTAACAGGGACCACAGTGTAACAGGGACCACAGTAACAGGGACCACACAGTAACAGGGACCACAGTAACAGGGACCACAGTGTAACAGGGACCACAGGGTAACAGGGACCACGGTGTAACAGGGACCACAGGGTAACAGGGACCACACAGTAACAGGGACCACAGGGTAACAGGGACCACGGTGTAACAGGGACCACGGTGTAACAGGGACCACAGTGTAACAGGGACCACGGGTAACAGGGACCACAGTGTAACAGGGACCACAGTGTAACAGGGACCACACTGTAACAGGGACCACAGTGTAACAGGGACCACACTGTAACAGGGACCACGGTGTAACAGGGACCACAGGGTAACAGGGACCACAGTGTAACAGGGACCACAGTGTAACAGGGACCACAGGGTAACAGGGACCACAGTGTAACAGGGACCATACTGTAACAGGGACCACGGTGTAACAGGGACCACGGTGTAACAGGGACCACGGTGTAACAGGGACCACAGTGTAACAGGGACCACAGTGTAACAGGGACCACGGTGTAACAGGGACCACAGTGTAACAGGGACCACGTGTAACAGGGACCACGGTGTAACAGGGACCACGGTGTAACAAGGACCACACTGTAACAGGGACCACGGTGTAACAGGGACCACAGGGTAACAGGGACCACAGTGTAACAGGGACCACAGGGTAACAGGGACCACAGTGTAACAGGGACCACAGGGTAACAGGGACCACAGTGTAACAGGGACCATACTGTAACAGGGACCACGGTGTAACAGGGACCACGGTGTAACAGGGACCACGGTGTAACAGGGACCACAGTGTAACAGGGACCACGGTGTAACAGGGACCACAGGGTAACAAGGACCACAGTTTAACAGGGACCACATGGTAACAGGGTCCACGGTGTAACAGGGACCACGGTGTAACAGGGACCACAGGTTAACAGGGACCATACTGTAACAGGGACCACAGGGTAACAGGGACCACACTGTAACAGGGACCACATTGTAACAGGGACCACGGTGTAACAGGGACCACAGGGTAACAGGGACCACAGGGTAACAGGACCACAGGGTAACAGGGACCACAGGGTAACAGGGACCATACTGTAACAGGGACCACGGTGTAACAGGGACCACAGGGTAACAGGGACCACAGTGTAACAGGGACCACAGGGTAACAGGGACCACAGTGTAACAGGGACCACAGTGTAACAGGGACCACAGGGTAACAGGGACCACAGTGTAACAGGGACCACAGTGTAACAGGGACCACAGGGTAACAGGACCACACTGTAACAGGGACCACAGTGTAACAGGGACCACGGTGTAACAGGGACCACAGGGTAACAGGGACCACAGGGTAACAGGGACCACACTGTAACAGGGACCACAGTGTAACAGGGACCACAGTGTAACAGGGACCACGGTGTAACAGGGACCACAGGGTAACAGGGACCACACTGTAACAGGGACCACAGTGTAACAGGGACCACGATGTAACAGGGACCACGGTGTAACAGGGACCACAGGGTAACAGGGACCACAGTGTAACAGGGACCACAGTGTAACAGGGACCACAGTGTAACAGGGACCACACTGTAACAGGGACCACGGTGTAACAGGGACCACAGGGTAACAGGGACCACAGTGTAACAGGGACCACACTGTAACAGGGACCACAGTGTAACAGGGACCACAGTGTAACAGGGACCACGGTGTAACAGGGACCACGGTGTAACAGGGACCACAGTGTAACAGGGACCACAGTGTAACAGGGACCACGGTGTAACAGGGACCACAGTGTAACAGGGACCACATGTAACAGGGACCACGGTGTAACAGGGACCACGGTGTAACAGGGACCACAGTGTAACAGGGACCACGGTGTAACAGGACCACAGGGTAACAGGGACCACAGTGTAACAGGGACCACAGTGTAACAGGGACCACAGGGTAACAGGGACCACAGTGTAACAGGGACCACAGGGTAACAGGGACCACAGGGTAACAGGGACCACAGTGTAACAGGGACCATACTGTAACAGGGACCACGGTGTAACAGGGACCACGGTGTAACAGGGACCACGGTGTAACAGGGACCACGGTGTAACAGGGACCACGGTGTAACAGGGACCACAGGTAACAGGGACCACAGTTAACAGGGACCACATGGTAACAGGGACCACGGTGTAACAGGGACCACGGTGTAACAGGGACCACAGGTTAACAGGGACCATACTGTAACAGGGACCACAGGGTAACAGGGACCATACTGTAACAGGGACCACATGTAACAGGGACCACGGTGTAACAGGGACCACAGGGTAACAGGGACCACAGGTAACAGGGACCACAGGGTAACAGGGACCACAGGGTAACAGGGACCACACTGTAACAGGGACCACGGTGTAACAGGGACCACAGGGTAACAGGGACCACACAGTAACAGGGACCACGGTGTAACAGGGACCACAGTGTAACAGGGACCACGGTGTAACAGGGACCACAGTGTAACAGGGACCACGGTGTAACAGGGACCACAGTGTAACAGGGACCACGGTGTAACAGGGACCACAGGGTAACAGGGACCACAGTGTAACAGGGACCACGGTGTAACAGGACCACGGTGTAACAGGGACCACGGTGTAACAGGACCACAGTGTAACAGGGACCACGGTGTAACAGGGACCACAGGGTAACAGGACCACAGTGTAACAGGGACCACATGTAACAGGGACCACGGTGTAACAGGGACCACAGGTAACAGGACCACAGTGTAACAGGGACCACGGTGTAACAGGGACCACGGTGTAACAGGGACCAAGGTGTAACAGGGACCACAGTGTAACAGGGACCACGGTGTAACAGGGACCACAGGGTAACAAGGACCACAGTGTAACAGGGACCACATGTAACAGGGACCACGGTGTAACAGGGACCACGGTGTAACAAGGACCACACTGTAACAGGGACCACGGTGTAACAGGGACCACAGGGTAACAGGGACCACAGTGTAACAGGGACCATACTGTAACAGGGACCACGGTGTAACAGGGACCACGGTGTAACAGGGACCAAGTGTAACAGGGACCACAGTGTAACAGGGACCACGGTGTAACAGGGACCACAGGGTAACAAGGACCACAGTGTAACAGGGACCACATGTAACAGGGACCACGGTGTAACAGGGACCACGGTGTAACAGGACCACACTGTAACAGGGACCACGGTGTAACAGGGACCACAGGGTAACAGGGACCACAGTGTAACAGGGACCACACTGTAACAGGGACCACAGTGTAACAGGGACCACAGGGTAACAGGGACCACAGGGTAACAGGGACCACAGTGTAACAGGGACCACATTGTAACAGGGACCACGTGTAACAGGGACCACGGTGTAACAGGGACCACAGGGTAACAGGGACCACAGTGTAACAGGGACCACAGTGTAACAGGGACCACAGGGTAACAGGGACCACAGTGTAACAGGGACCACACTGTAACAGGGACCACGGTGTAACAGGGACCACGGTGTAACAGGGACCAGGTGTAACAGGGACCACAGTGTAACAGGGACCACGGTGTAACAGGGACCACAGGGTAACAAGGACCACAGTGTAACAGGGACCACATCGTAACAGGGACCACGGTGTAACAGGGACCACGGTGTAACAGGACCACGGTGTAACAGGACCACAGTGTAACAGGGACCACGGTGTAACAGGGACCACAGGGTAACAGGGACCAACTGTAACAGGGACCACGGTGTAACAGGACCACAGGGTAACAGGGACCACAGTGTAACAGGGACCACACTGTAACAGGGACCACGGTGTAACAGGGACCACAGGGTAACAGGGACCACACAGTAACAGGGACCACGGTGTAACAGGGACCACAGTGTAACAGGGACCACGGTGTAACAGGGACCACAGTGTAACAGGGACCACGGTGTAACAGGGACCACAGTGTAACAGGGACCACGGTGTAACAGGGACCACAGGGTAACAAGGACCACAGTTTAACAGGACCACAGTGTAACAGGGACCACGGTGTAACAGGGACCACGGTGTAACAGGGACCACAGTGTAACAGGGACCACGGTGTAACAGGGACCACAGGGTAACAGGACCACAGTGTAACAGGGACCACATGTAACAGGGACCACGGTGTAACAGGGACCACAGGGTAACAGGACCACAGTTAACAGGGACCACGGTGTAACAGGGACCACGGTGTAACAGGGACCAAGGTGTAACAGGGACCACAGTGTAACAGGGACCACGGTGTAACAGGGACCACAGGGTAACAAGGACCACAGTGTAACAGGGACCACATCGTAACAGGGACCACGGTGTAACAGGGACCACGGTGTAACAAGGACCACACTGTAACAGGGACCACGGTGTAACAGGGACCACAGGGTAACAGGGACCACAGTGTAACAGGGACCACACTGTAACAGGGACCACGGTGTAACAGGGACCACGGGTAACAGGGACCACAGGTAACAGGGACCACAGGTGTAACAGGGACCACAGGTAACAGGGACCACGGTGTAACAGGGACCACAGTGTAACAGGGACCACACTGTAACAGGGACCACGGTGTAACAGGGACCACACTGTAACAGGGACCACAGTGTAACAGGGACCACAGGGTAACAGGGACCACAGTTTAACAGGGACCACATGTAACAGGGACCACGGTGTAACAGGGACCACAGGGTAACAGGGACCACAGTGTAACAGGGACCACGGTGTAACAGGGACCACGGTGTAACAGGGACCACGGTGTAACAGGGACCACACTGTAACAGGGACCACGGTGTAACAGGGACCACAGGGTAACAGGGACCACAGTGTAACAGGGACCACAGGGTAACAGGGACCACGGTGTAACAGGGACCACAGTGTAACAGGACCACACTGTAACAGGGACCACGGTGTAACAGGGACCACAGGGTAACAGGGACCACAGTGTAACAGGGACCACACTGTAACAGGGACCACAGTGTAACAGGGACCACAGGGTAACAGGGACCACAGGGTAACAGGGACCACAGTGTAACAGGGACCATACTGTAACAGGGACCACGGTGTAACAGGGACCACGGTGTAACAGGGACCACAGGTGTAACAGGGACCACAGTGTAACAGGGACCACGGTGTAACAGGGACCACAGGGTAACAAGGACCACAGTTTAACAGGGACCACATGGTAACAGGGTCCACGGTGTAACAGGGACCACGGTGTAACAAGGACCACAGTGTAACAGGGACCACAGGTTAACAGGGACCATACTGTAACAGGGACCACAGGGTAACAGGGACCATACTGTAACAGGGACCACACTGTAACAGGGACCACGGTGTAACAGGGACCACAGGGTAACAGGGACCACAGGGTAACAGGGACCACAGTGTAACAGGGACCACGGTGTAACAGGGACCACAGGGTAACAGGGACCACAGGGTAACAGGGACCACAGTGTAACAGGGACCACAAGGTAACAGGGACCACGGTGTAACAGGGACCACAGGTAACAGGGACCAACTGTAACAGGGACCACAGTGTAACAGGGACCACGTGTAACAGGGACCACGGGTAACAGGGACCACAGTTTAACAGGGACCACATGTAACAGGGACCACGGTGTAACAGGGACCACGGTGTAACAGGACCACACTGTAACAGGGACCACGGTGTAACAGGGACCACAGGGTAACAGGGACCACAGTGTAACAGGGACCACACTGTAACAGGGACCACAGTGTAACAGGGACCACAGGGTAACAGGGACCACAGGGTAACAGGGACCACAGTGTAACTGGACCATACTGTAACAGGGACCACGGTGTAACAGGGACCACGGTGTAACAGGGACCACAGGTAACAGGGACCACAGTGTAACAGGGACCACGGTGTAACAGGGACCACAGGGTAACAAGGACCACAGTAACAGGGACCACATCGTAACAGGGACCACGGTGTAACAGGGACCACGTGTAACAAGGACCACACTGTAACAGGGACCACGGTGTAACAGGGACCACAGGGTAACAGGGACCACAGTGTAACAGGGACCATACTGTAACAGGGACCACGGTGTAACAGGGACCACAGGGTAACAGGGACCACAGGGTAACAGGGACCACAGTGTAACAGGGACCACAGGGTAACAGGGACCACGGTGTAACAGGACCACAGGGTAACAGGGACCATACTGTAACAGGGACCACGGTTGTAACAGGGACCACAGTGTAACAGGGACCACGAGTGTAACAGGGACCACAGTGTAACAGGACCACGTGTAACAGGGACCACAGTGTAACAGGGACCACGGTGTAACAGGGACCACAGGGTAACAAGGACCACAGTGTAACAGGGACCACGGTGTAACAGGGACCACGGTGTAACAGGGACCACAGGGTAACAGGGACCACAGTGTAACAGGGACCACAGGTAACAGGGACCACGGTGTAACAGGGACCACAGGTAACAGGGACCACAGTGTAAAGGGACCAGTGTAACAGGACCACAGTGTAACAGGGACCACAGGTGTAACAGGGACCACAGTGTAACAGGACCACGGTGTAACAGGGACCACAGGGTAACAGGGACCACAGTGTAACAGGACCACATGTAACAGGGACCACGTGTGTAACAGGGACCACGGTGTAACAGGGACCACACTGTAACAGGGACCACGGTGTAACAGGGACCACAGTGTAACAGGGACCACAGTAACAGGGACCACATGTAACAGGACCACAGGTAACAGGGACCACGGTGTAACAGGGACCACAGGGTAACAGGGACCACAGTGTAACAGGGACCACATGTAACAGGGACCACGTGTAACAGGGACCACAGGGTAACAGGACCACAGTTAACAGGACCACATCGTAACAGGGTCCACGGGTGTGTAACAGGGACCACAGGGTAACAGGGACCACAGTTAACAGGGACCACATGTAACAGGGACCACGGTGTAACAGGGACCACAGGGTAACAGGGACCACAGCTTAACAGGGACCACGGTGTAACAGGGACCACGGTGTAACAGGGACCAAGGTGTAACAGGACCACAGTGTAACAGGGACCACGTGTAACAGGGACCACGGTGTAACAGGGACCAAGGTGTAACAGGGACCACAGTGTAACAGGGACCACGGTGTAACAGGGACCACAGGTAACAAGGACCACAGTGTAACAGGGACCACATGTAACAGGGACCACGGTGTAACAGGGACCACGTGTAACAGGGACCACAGTGTAACAGGGACCACGGTGTAACAGGGACCACAGGGGTAACAGGGACCACAGGGTAACAGGACACAGTGTAACAGGGACCACAGGGTAACAGGGACCACGGTGTAACAGGGACCACAGGGTAACAGGGACCATACAGTAACAGGGACCACAGGTAACAGGGACCAGGTGTAACAGGGACCACGGTGTAACAGGGACCACAGTGTAACAGGGACCACGGTGTAACAGGACCACACTGTAACAGGGACCACGTGTGTAACAGGGACCACAGTGTAACAGGGACCACAGTGTAACAGGACCACACTGTAACAGGGACCACGGTGTAACAGGGACCACAGGGTAACAGGACCACAGTGTAACAGGGACCACACTGTAACAGGGACCACAGTGTAACAGGGACCACAGGTAACAGGACCACAGGGTAACAGGGACCACAGTGTAACAGGGACCATACTGTAACAGGGACCACGGTGTAACAGGGACCACGTGTAACAGGGACCACAGGTAACAGGGACCACAGTGTAACAGGGACCACAGGGTTAACAGGGACCACAGGTAACAGGACCACAGTGTAACAGGGACCACAGTGTAACAGGGACCACGGTGTAACAGGGACCACAGGTGTAACAGGACCACAGTTAACAGGGACACACGTAACAGGGACCACGGTGTAACAGGGACCACGTGTAACAAGGACCACACTGTAACAGGGACCACGGTGTAACAGGGACCACAGGTAACAGGGACCACAGTGTAACAGGGACCACACTGTAACAGGGACCACAGTGTAACAGGGACCACAGGGTAACAGGGACCACAGGGTAACAGGGACCACAGTTTAACAGGGACCATACTGTAACAGGGACCACGGTGTAACAGGGACCACGGTTAACAGGGACCACAGGGTAACAGGACCACACTTGTAACAGGGACCATACTGTAACAGGGACCACGGTGTAACAGGACCACAGGGTAACACAGACCACAGGGTAACAGGGACCATACTGTAACAGGGACCACGGTGTAACAGGACCACAGGTGTAACAGGGACCACGGTGTAACAGGGACCACAGTGTAACAGGGACCACAGGTAACAGGACCACAGGGTAACAGGGACCACAGTGTAACAGGGACCATACTGAAACAGGACCACAGTGTAACAGGGACCACGGTGTAACAGGGACCACAGGTGTAACAGGGACCACAGTGTAACAGGGACCACATCGTAACAGGGTCCACGGTGTAACAGGACCACGGTGTAACAAGGACCACACTGTAACAGGGACCACGGTGTAACAGGGACCACAGGGTAACAGGGACCACAGTGTAACAGGGACCACAGTGTAACAGGACCACAGGGTAACAGGGGACACAGGGTAACAGGACCACAGTAACTGGGACCATACTGTAACAGGGACCACGGTGTAACAGGGACCACGGTGTAACAGGGACCAAGGTGTAACAGGACCACAGTGTAACAGGGACCACGTGTGTAACAGGGACCACAGGGTAACAAGACCACAGTTTAACAGGGACCACATGGTAACAGGGTCCACGGTGTAACAGGGACCACGGTGTAACAAGGACCACAGTGTAACAGGGACCACAGGTTAACAGGACCATACTGTAACAGGGACCACAGGTAACAGGGACCATACTGTAACAGGGACCACACTGTAACAGGGACCACAGGTAACAGGGACCACAGGGTAACAGGGACCACACTGTAACAGGGACCACGGTGTAACAGGGACCACAGGGTAACAGGACCACAGGGTAACAGGGACCACAGTGTAACAGGGACCACAGGGTAACAGGGACCACGGTGTACAGGGACCACAGGGTAACAGGGACCACACAGTAACAGGGACCACAGGTAACAGGGACCACAGTGTAACAGGGACCACGGTGTAACAGGGACCACAGGGTAACAGGGACCACGGTGTAACAGGGACCACAGTGTAACAGGACCACGGGTAACAGGGACCACAGGGTAACAGGACCACATGTAACAGGGACCACTGTAACAGGGACCACGGTGTAACAGGGACCACGGTGTAACAGGACCACACTGTAACAGGACCACGGGTATAACAGGGACCACAGGGTAACAGGACCACAGTTGTAACAGGGACCACACTGTAACAGGGACCACAGTGTAACAGGGACCACAGGGTAACAGGGACCACATGTAACAGGGACCACAGTGTAACAGGGACCACAGTGTAACAGGGACCACGTGTAACAGGGACCACGGTGTAACAGGGGCCACAGTGTAACAGGGACCACAGTGTAACAGGGACCACGGTAACAGGCCACAGGGTAACAGGGACCACAGTGTAACAGGGACCACAGTGTAACAGGACCACGGTGTAACAGGGACCACGGTGTAACAGGGACCACAGTGTAACAGGGACCACAGTGTAACAGGGACCACAGTGTAACAGGGACCACATGTAACAGGGACCACGGTGTAACAGGGACCACAGGGTAACAGGGACCACTGTAACAGGGACCACGGTGTAACAGGGACCACAGGGTAACAGGGACCACAGTGTAACAGGGACCACAGGGTAACAGGGACCACAGTGGTAACAGGACCACAGTGTAACAGGGACCATACTGTAACAGGGACCACGTGTAACAGGGACCACGGTGTAACAGGGACCAAGTGTAACAGGACCACAGTGTAACAGGGACCACGGTGTAACAGGGACCACAGGGTAACAGGGACCACAGGTGTAACAGGGACCACAGTGTAACAGGGACCACAGGTAACAGGACCACGGGAACAGGGACCACGGTGTAACAGGGACCACGGTGTAACAGGGACCAAGTGTGTAACAGGGACCACAGTTAACAGGACCACAGGTAACAGGGACCACAGTGTAACAGGGACCATACTGTAACAGGGACCACAGTGTAACAGGGACCACGGTGTAACAGGACCACAGGGTAACAGGGACCACAGTGTAACAGGGACCACAGGGTAACAGGGCCACAGGGTAACAGGGACCACAGTGTAACAGGGACCCACGTAACAGGGACCACAGTGTAACAGGGACCACGTTGACACAGTGTAACAGGGACCCAAGTTGTAACAGGGACCACAGTGTAACAGGGACCACGGTGTAACAGGGACCACAGGGTAACAGGGACCACAGTGTAACAGGGACCACATCGTAACAGGGACCACGGTGTAACAGGGACCACGGTGTAACAGGGACCACACGTAACAGGGACCACGGTTAACAGGACCACAGTAACAGGGACCACAGTGTAACAGGGACCACACTGTAACAGGGACCACAGTGTAACAGGGACCACAGGGTAACAGGGACCACAGGTAACAGGGACCACAGTGTAACTGGGACCATACTGTACAGGGACCACGTGTAACAGGGACCACAGTTGAACAGGGACCAAGGTGTAACAGGACCACAGTGTAACAGGGACCACGGTGTAACAGGGACCAGGTGTAACAAGGACCACAGTGTAACAGGGACCACAGGGTAACAGGGACCATACTGTAACAGGGACCACAGGGTAACAGGGACACACTGTAACAGGGACCATACTGTAACAGGACCACGGTGTAACAGGGACCACGTGTGTAACAGGGACCACAGTGTAACAGGGACCACAGTGTAACAGGGACCACGGTGTAACAGGGACCACAGGGTAACAAGGACCACAGTGTAACAGGGACCACATGTAACAGGTCCACAGTGTAACAGGGACCACGGTGTAACAAGGACCACACTGTAACAGGACCACAGTTAACAGGGACCACAGGGGTAACAGGGACCACAGTGTAACAGGGACCACAGTGTAACAGGGACCACAGTGTACAGGGACCACAGGGTAACGGACCACAGGGTAACAGGGACCACAGTGTAACAGGGACCATACTGTAACAGGGACCACAGTAAACAGACCACGGTGTATGTAACAGGGACCACAGGGTAACAGGACCACAGTTTAACAGGACCACATGGTAACAGGGACCACGGTGTAACAGGGACCACGGTGTAACAAGGACCACAGTGTAACAGGACCACAGGTTAACAGGGACCACACTGTAACAGGGACCACAGTGGTAACAGGGACCACACTGTAACAGACCATACTGTAACAGGGACCACGGGTGTAACAGGGACCACAGGGGTAACAGGGACCACGGTGTAACAGGGACCACAGAGGTAACAGGGACCACGTGTAACAGGACCACAGTGTAACAGGGACCACAGGTGTAACAGGGACCACAGTGTAACAGGGACCACAGGTAACAGGGACCACAGTGTAACAGGGACCACACTGTAACAGGGACCACGGTGTAACAGGGACCAAGGTGTAACAGGGACCACAGGGTAACAGGACCATACTGTAACAGGGACCATACTGTAACAGTAACCACGGTGTTGTAACAGGGACCACAGGTAACACAGACCACAGGGGTAACAGGACCATACTGTAACAGGACCACGTTTGTAACAGGGACACAGGTAACAACCACAGGGTAACAGGGACCACAGTGTAACAGACCACAGGGTAACAGGGACCACAGGGTAACAGGGACCACAGTGTAACTGGGACCATACGAAACAGGGACCACGGTTGTAACAGGACCACGGTGTAACAGGGACCAAGGTGTAACAGGACCACAGTGTAACAGGGACCACATCGTAACAGGGTCCACATTTAACAGGGACCACGGTTGTAACAGGACCACACTGTAACAGGACCACGGTGTAACAGGGACCACAGGGTAACAGGACCACAGTGTAACAGGGACCACAGTGTAACAGGACCACAGGGTAACAGGGACCACAGGGTAACAGTGACCACAGTGTAACTGGGACCAACTGTAACAGGGACCACGGTGTAACAGGGACCACGGTGTAACAGGGACCAAGTGTAACAGGGACCACAGTGTAACAGGGCCACGGTGTAACAGGGACCACAGGGTAACAAGGACCACAGTTTAACAGGGACCACATGTAACAGGGTCCACGGTGTAACAGGACCACGTTACAGTTGGTAACCAAGGTGACCACAGGTGTAACAGGACCACAGGTTAACAGGGACCATACTGTAACAGGGACCACAGGTAACAGGGACCATACTTAACAGGGACCTACTGTAACAGGGACCACAGGGTAACAGGGACCACGGTAACAGGGACCATACTGTAACAGGGACCACGGTGTAACAGGACCACAGGGTAACGGGACCACAGTGGTAACAGGGACCACAGTGTAACAGGGACCACAGGGTAACAGGGACCACGGTGTAACAGGAACCACAGGTTAACAGGACCATACAGTAACAGGGACCACAGGTAACAGGGACCACAGGTGTAACAGGGACCACGGTGTAACAGGACCACAGTGTAACAGGGACCACGTGTAACAGGGACCACAGTGTAACAGGGACCACGGTGTAACAGGACCACAGTAACAGCGACCACAGTTTAACAGGGACCACATCGTAACAGGGTCCACGGGTGTAACAGGGACCACGGTTAACAAGGACCACACTGTAACAGGGACCACGGTACATATAACAGGGACCACAGGTAACAGGGACCACAGTGTAACAGGGACCACACTGTAACAGGACCACAGTGTAACAGGGACCACAGGGTAACAGGGACCACAGGGTAACAGGGACCACAGTGTAACTGGACCATACTGTAACAGGACCACGGTGTAACAGGGACCCGGTGTAACAGGACCAAGGTGTAACAGGGACCACAGTGTAACAGGACCACAGTGTAACAGGGCCACAGGTAACAGGACCACAGTTTAACAGGGACCACAGGGTAACAGGGTCCACGGTGTAACAGGACCACGGTTTGTAACAAGGACCACAGGTGTAACAGGGACCACACTGTAACAGGGACCACATGGTAACAGGGACCACGGTGTTAACAGGGACCACAGGTAACAGAGACCACAGGGTAACAGGGACCATACTGTAACAGGGACCACGGTGTAACAGGACCACAGGGGTAACAGGGACCACAGAGTAACAGGACCACAGGGGTAACAGGGCCACAGGGTAACAGGGACCACCGTGTAACTGGGACCAACTGTAACAGGACCACGGTGTAACAGGGACCACGGTGTAACAGGGACCACGGTTTAACAGGACCACAGGGTAACAGGACCACGGTGTAACAGGGACCACAGTGTAACAGGGACCACAGTGTAACAGGGACCACAGGGTAACAGGGACCACAGTGTAACAGGACCACAGGGTAACAGGGACCAACGGTGTAACAGGGACCACGGTGTAACAGGACCAGGTGTAACAGGGACCACAGTGTAACAGGACCACAGGGTAACAGGGACCACAGTGTAACTGGGACCATACTGTAACAGGGACCACAGTGTAACAGGGACCACGTTGTAACAGGGACCACAGGGTAACAGGGACCACAGTGTAACAGGGACCACAGGGTAACAGGGACCACAGGGTAACAGGGACCACAGTGTAACTGGGACCATACTGTAACAGGACCACGGTTGTAACAGGGACCACGGTGTAACAGGGACCAAGTTGTAACAGGGACCACAGTGTAACAGGACCACGGTGTAACAGGGACCACAGGGTAACAAGGACCACAGTTTAACAGGACCACATCGTAACAGGGTCCACGGTTTGTAACAGGGACCACGTTTGTAACAAGGACCACACTGTAACAGGGACCACGTATGTGTAACAGGGACCACAGGTAACAGGGACCACAGTGTAACAGGACCACACTGTAACAGGGACCACAGTGTAACAGGGACCACAGGGGTAACAGGGACCACAGGGTAACAGGGACCACAGTTGTAACTGGGACCATACTGTAACAGGACCACGGTGTAACAAGGACCACGGTGTAACAGGGACCAAGGTATTGTAACAGGGACCACGTGTAACAGGACCCACGGTGTAACAGGGACCATGGTTTAACAAGGACCACAGTGTAACAGGGACCACAGGTGTAACAGGGACCACACTGTAACAGGACCACAGGGTAACAGGGACCATACTGTAACAGGACTACTGTAACAGGGACCACGGTGTAACAGGGACCACGGTGTAACAGGGACCAATGTGTAACAGGACCACAGTGTAACAGGACCACGGTGTAACAGGGACCACAGGGGTAACAAGACCAGGTTTAACAGGACCACATCGTAACAGGGTCCACAGTGTGGTAACAGGACCACGGTGTTAATGTGTAACAGGGACCACACTGTAACAGGACCACGGTGTAACAGGGACCACAGGTAACAGGGACCACAGTGTAACAGGGACCACAGGGTAACAGGACCACAGTTAACAGGACCACAGGGTAACGGGACCACAGGGTAACAGGACCACAGTGTAACTGGGACCATACTGTAACAGGGACCACAGTGTAACAGGGACCACGGTGTAACAGGGACCACAGGGTAACAAGACCACAGTTTAACAGGGACCACATGGTAACAGGTCCACGGTGTAACAGGGACCACGGTGTAACAAGACCCACATGTAACAGGGACCACAGGTTAACAGGGACCATACTGTAACAGACCACAGGTAACAGGGACCACACTGTAACAGGGACCATACTGTAACAGGGACCACGGTGTAACAGGGACCACAGGGTAACAGAGACCACAGGTGGTAACAGGACCATACTGTAACAGGACCACGGTGTAACAGGGACCCGGTGTAACAGGGACAATGTGTAACAGGGACCACAGTGTAACAGGGACCACGGTGTAACAGGGACCACAGGGTAACAAGGACCAGAGTTTAACAGGGACCACATCGTAACAGGGTCCACAGTGTAACAGACCACGGTGTAACAAGGACCACAGTGTAACAGGGACCACGTGTAACAGGGACCACAGGGGTAACAGGGACCACAGTGTAACAGGGACCAACTGTAACAGGGACCACAGTGTAACAGGGACACAGGGTAACAGGACCACAGTGTAACAGGGACCACAGTGTAACTGGGACCATACTGTAACAGGGACCACGGTGTAACAGGGACCACGGTGTAACAGGGACCAAGGTGTAACAGGGACCACAGTGTAACAGGGACCAAGGTGTAACAGGACCACAGTGTAACAGGGACCACGGTGTAACAGGGACCACAGGGTAACAGGGACCACGTTGTAACAGGGACCACATGGTAACAGGTCCACAGTGTAACAGACACCACATGTTAACAAGGACCACAGTGTAACAGGGACCACAGGTTAACAGGGACCATACTGTAACAGGGACCACAGGGTAACAGGGACCATACTGTAACAGGGACCATACTGTAACAGGGACCACGGTGTAACAGGGACCACAGGGTAACAGAGACCACAGGGTAACAGGGACCATACTGTAACAGGGATCACGGTGTAACAGGGACCACAGGGTAACAGGGACCACAGGGTAACAGGGACCACAGTGTAACAGGGACCACAGGGTAACAGGGACCACAGGGTAACAGGGACCACAGTGTAACAGGGACCACAGGGTAACAGGGACCACGGTGTAACAGGAACCACAGGGTAACAGGGACCATACAGTAACAGGGACCACAGGGTAACAGGGACCACAGTGTAACAGGGACCACAGGGTAACAGGACCACGGTGTAACAGGAACCACAGGGTACCAGGGACCATACAGTAACAGGGACCACAGGGTAACAGGGACCACGGTGTAACAGGGACCAACGGTGTAACAGGGACCACAGGGTAACAGGGACCACGGTGTAACAGGGACCACAGGGTAACAGGGTCCACGGTGTAACAGGGACCACAGTGTAACAGGGACCACAGTGTAACAGGGACCACAGTGTAACAGGGACCACAGTGTAACAGGGACCACGGTGTAACAGGGACCACAGTGTAACAGGGACCACGGTGTAACAGGGACCACAGTGTAACAGGGACCACAGTGTAACAGGGACCACGGTGTAACAGGGACCACAGTGTAACAGGACCACGGTGTAACAGGGAACCACAGTGTAACAGGGACCACGGTGTAACAGGGACCACAGTGTAACAGGGACCACAGTGTAACAGGGACCACGGTGTAACAGGGACCACAGTGTAACAGGGATCACGGTGTAACAGGGACCACAGGGTAACAGGGACCACAGGGTAACAGGGACCACAGTGTAACAGGGACCACAGGGTAACAGGGACCACGGTGTAACAGGAACCACAGGGTAACAGGGACCATACAGTAACAGAGACCACAGGGTAACAGGGACCACAGTGTAACAGGGACCACAGGGTAACAGGGACCACGGTGTAACAGGAACGCACAGGGTAACAGGACCATACAGTAACAGGACCACAGGGTAACAGGGACCACGGTGTAACAGGGACCACGGTGTAACAGGGACCACAGGGTAACAGGGGACCACGGTGTAACAGGGACCACAGGGTAACAGGGTCCCGGTGTAACAGGGACCACAGTGTAACAGGGACCACAGTGTAACAGGGACCACAGTGTAACAGGGACCACAGTGTAACAGGGACCACGGTGTAACAGGGACCACAGTGTAACAGGGACCACAGGGTAACAGGGACCACAGTGTAACAGGGACCACAGTGTAACAGGGACCACGTGTAAAGGACCACAGGTACACAGGGACCACAGTGTAACAGGGACCACAGTGTAACAGGGACCACGGTGTAACAGGGGACCACGGTGTAACAGGGACCACGGTGTAATCAGGGACCACGGTGTAACAGGGACCACAGTGTAACAGGGACCACAGGTGTAACAGGGACCACGGTGTAACAGGGACCACAGGTGTAACAGGGACCACGGTGTAACAGGGACCGCGGTGTAACAGGGACCACAGTGTAACAGGGACCACAGTGTAAGCAGGGACCACAGTGTAACAGGGACCACAGTGTAACAGGGACCACGGTGTAACAGGGACACGGTGTAACAGGACCACGGTGTAACAGGACCACAGTGTAACAGGGACCACGGTGTAACGGGACCACAGTGTAACAGGACCACAGTGTAACAGGGACCACAGTGTAACAGGGACCAAACGTGTAACAGGGACCACGGTGTAACAGGGACCACAGTGTAACAGGGACCACAGTGTAACAGGGACCACAGTGAACAGGGACCAGGTGTAACAGGGACCACGGTGTAACAGTGTAACAGGGACCACAGTGTAACATGGACCCACGTGTAACATGGACCACAGTGTAACAGGACCACGGTGTAACAGGGACCACGGTGTAACAGGGACCACGGTGTAACAGGGACACGGTGTAACAGGGACCACGGTGTAACAGGGACCACGGTGTACAGGGACCACGGTGTAACAGGGACCACGGTGTAACAGGGACCACGGTGTAACAGGGACCACGGTTACAGGACCACTGTGTAACATGGACCACGTGTAACAGGGACCACAGTGTAACAGGGACCACAGTGTAACATGGACCACAGTGTAACAGGGACCACAGGTGTAACAGGGACCACAGGTGTAACAGGGACCACGGTGTACAGGGACCACGGTGTAACAGGGACCACTGTGTAACAGGACCACGGTGTAACAGGGACCACGGTGTAACAGGGACCACAGTGTAACAGGGACCACAGTGTAACAGGGACCACAGTGTAACAGGGACCACTGTGTAACAGGGACCACGGTGTAACAGGGACCACGGTGTAACAGGGACCACGGTGTAACAGGGACCACGGTGTAACAGGGACCACGGTGTTAACAGGGACCACGGTGTAACAGGGACCACGGTGTAACAGGGACCACGTGTAACAGGGACCACAGTGTAACAGGGACCACAGTGTAACAGGGACCACAGTGTAACAGGGACCACAGGGTAACAGGGACCACAGTGTAACAGGACCACAGTGTAACAGGGACCACAGTGTAACAGGACACAGTGTAACAGGGACCACAGTGTAACGGGACCACGGTGTAACAGGGACCACAGTGTAAACAGGGACCACGGTGTAACAGGGACCACAGTGTAACAGGGACCATACTGTAACAGGGACCACAGGGTAACAGGGACCATACTGTAACAGGGACCATACTGTAACAGGGACCACGGTGTAACAGGGACCACGGTGTAACAGGGACGCAATGTGTAACAGGGACCACAGTGTACAGGGACCACGGTGTAACAGGGACCACAGGGTAACAAGGACCAGAGTTTAACAGGGACCACATCGTAACAGGGTCCACAGTGTAACAGGGACCACGGTGTAACAAGGACCACACTGTAACAGGGACCACGTGTAACAGGGACCACAGGGTACAGGGACCACAGTGTAACAGGGACCACACTGTAACAGGGACCACAGTGTAACAGGGACCACAGGGTAACGGGGACCACAGGGTAACAGGGACCACAGTGTAACTGGGACCATACTGTAACAGGGACCACAGTGTAACAGGGACCACGGTGAACAGGGACCACAGGGTAACAAGGACCACAGTTTTAACAGGGACCACATGGTAACAGGGTCCACGGTGTAACAGGGACCACGGTGTAACAAGGACCACAGTATAACAGGGACCACAGGTTAACAGGGTCCATACTGTAACAGGGACCACAGGGTAACAGGGACCATACTGTAACAGGGACCATACTGTAACAGGGACCACGGTGTAACAGGGACCACAGGGTAACAGAGACCACAGGGTAACAGGGACCATACTGTAACAGGGACCACGGTGTAACAGGGACCACGGTGTAACAGGGACCAATGTGTAACAGGGACCACAGTGTAACAGGGACCACGGTGTAACAGGGACCACAGGGTAACAAGGACCAGAGTTTAACAGGGACCACATCGTAACAGGGTCCACAGTGTAACAGGGACCACGGTGTAACAAGGACCACACTGTAACAGGGACCACGGTGTAACAGGGACCACAGGGTAACAGGGACCACAGGTAACAGGGACCACACTGTAACAGGGACCACAGTGTAACAGGGACCACAGGGTAACAGGACCACAGGGTAACAGGGACCACAGTGTAACTGGGACCATACTGTAACAGGGACCACGGTGTAACAGGGACCACGGTGTAACAGGGACCAAGGTGTAACAGGGACCACGGTGTAACAGGGACCAAGGTGTAACAGGGACCACAGTGTAACAGGGACCACGGTGTAACAGGGACCACAGGGTAACAAGGACCACAGTTTAACAGGGACCACATGGTAACAGGGTCTACGGTGTAACAGGGACCACGGTGTAACAAGGACCACAGTGTAACAGGGACCACAGGTTAACAGGGTCCATACTGTAACAGGGACCACAGGGTAACAGGGACCATACTGTAACAGGGACCATACTGTAACAGGGACCACGGTGTAACAGGGACCACAGGGTAACAGAGACCACAGGGTAACAGGGACCATACTGTAACAGGGATCACGGTGTAACAGGGACCACAGGGTAACAGGGACCACAGGGTAACAGGGACCACAGTGTAACAGGGACCACAGGGTAACAGGGACCACAGGGTAACAGGGACCACAGTGTAACAGGGACCACAGGGTAACAGGGACCACGGTGTAACAGGAACCACAGGGTAACAGGGACCATACAGTAACAGGGACCACAGGGTAACAGGGACCACAGTGTAACAGGGACCACAGGGTAACAGGGACCACGGTGTAACAGGAACCACAGGGTAACAGGGACCATACAGTAACAGGGACCACAGGGTAACAGGGACCACGGTGTAACAGGGACACGGTGTAACAGGGGACCACAGGGTAACAGGGACCACGGTGTAACAGGGACCACAGGGTAACAGGGTCCACGGTGTAACAGGGACCACAGTGTAACAGGGACCACAGTGTAACAGGGACCACAGTGTAACAGGGACCACAGTGTAACAGGGACCACGGTGTAACAGGGACCACAGTGTAACAGGGACCACGGTGTAACAGGGACCACAGTGTAACAGGGACCACAGTGTAACAGGGACCACGGTGTAACAGGGACCACAGTGTAACAGGGACCACGGTGTAACAGGGACCACAGTGTAACAGGGACCACGGTGTAACAGGGACCACAGTGTAACAGGGACCACAGTGTAACAGGGACCACGTGTAAACAGGGACCACAGTGTAACAGGGATCACGGTGTAACAGGGACCACAGGGTAACAGGGACCACAGGGTAACAGGGACCACAGTGTAACAGGGACCACAGGGTAACAGGGACCACGGTGTAACAGGAACCACAGGGTAACAGGGACCATACAGTAACAGAGACCACAGGGTAACAGGGACCACAGTGTAACAGGGACCACAGGGTAACAGGGACCACGGTGTAACAGGAACCACAGGGTAACAGGGACCATACAGTAACAGGGACCACAGGGTAACAGGGACCACGGTGTAACAGGGACCACGGTGTAACAGGGACCACAGGGTAACAGGGACCACGGTGTAACAGGGACCACAGGGTAACAGGGTCCACGGTGTAACAGGGACCACAGTGTAACAGGGACCACAGTGTAACAGGGACCACAGTGTAACAGGGACCACAGTGTAACAGGGACCACGGTGTAACAGGGACCACAGTGTAACAGGGACCACAGGGTAACAGGGACCACAGTGAACAGGGACCACAGTGTAACAGGGACCACGGGTAACAGGGACCACAGGGTAACAGGGACCACAGTGTAACAGGGACCACAGTGTAACAGGGACCACGGTGTAACAGGGACCACGGTGTAACAGGGACCACGGTGTAACAGGGACCACAGTGTAACAGGGACCACAGGGTAACAGGGACCACAGTGTAACAGGGACCACGGTGTAACAGGGACCACGGTGTAACAGGGACCACGGTGTAACAGGGACCACGGTGTAACAGGGACCGCGGTGTACCAGGGACCACAGTGTTACAGGGACCACAGTGTAACAGGGACCACAGTGTAACAGGGACCACAGTGTAACAGGGACCACGGTGTAACAGGGACCACGGTGTAACAGGGACCACGGTGTAACAGGGACCACAGTGTAACAGGGGACCACGGTGTAAACAGGGACCACAGTGTAACAGGGACCACAGTGTACAGGGACCACAGTGTAACAGGGACCACGGTGTAACAGGGACCACGGTGTAACAGGGACCACAGTGTAAACAGGGACCACAGTGTAACAGGGACCACAGTGTAACAGGGACCACGGTGTAACAGGGACCAGACACGGTGTAACAGTGGTAACAGGACCACAGTGTAACAGGGACCACAGTGTAACAGGGACCACAGTGTAACAGGGACCACGGTGTAACAGGGACCACGGTGTAACAGGGACCACGGTGTAACAGGGACCACGGTGTAACAGGGACCACGGTGTAACAGGGACCACGGTGTAACAGGGACCACGGTGTAACAGGGACCACAGTGTAACAGGGACCACAGTGTAACAGGGACCACAGTGTAACAGGGACCACAGGGTAACAGGGACCACAGTGTAACAGGGACCACAGTGTAACAGGGACCACAGTGTAACAGGGACCACGGTGTAACAGGGACCACGGTGTAACAGGGACCACGGTGTAACAGGGACCACGGTGTAACAGGGACCACAGTGTAACAGGGACCACGGTGTAACAGGGACCACAGTGTAACAGGGACCACAGTGTAACAGGGACCACAGTGTAACAGGGACCACTGTGTAACAGGGACCACGGTGTAACAGGGACCACGGTGTAACAGGGACCACGGTGTAACAGGGACCACGGTGTAACAGGGACCACGGTGTAACAGGGACCACGGTGTAACAGGGACCACAGTGTAAAACAGTGTAACAGGACCACGGTGTAACAGGGACCACAGTGTAACAGGGACCACAGTGTAACAGGGACCACAGTGTAACAGGGACCACAGTGTAACAGGGACCACAGTGTACAGGGACCAGTAACAGGGACCACAGTGTAACAGGGACCACAGTGTAACAAGGGACCACAGTGTAACAGGGACACAGTGTAACAGGGACGCACGGTGTAACAGGGACCATGTTGTAACAGGGACCACAAGTGTACAGGGACCACAGTGTAACAGGGACCACAGTGTAACAGGGACCACGGTGTAACAGGGACCACGGTGGTAACAGGGACCACGGTGTAACAGGGACCATGTTGTAACAGGGACCACAGTGTAACAGGGACCACAGTGTAACAGGGACCACAGTGTAACAGGGACCACGGTGTAACAGGGACCATGTTGTAACAGGGACCACAGTGTAACAGGGACCACAGTGTAACAGGGACCACAGGGTAACAGGGACCACAGTGTAACAGGGACCACAGTGTAACAGGGACCACGGTGTAACAGGGACCACAGGGTAACAGGGACCACAGTGTAACAGGGACCACAGTGTAACAGGGACCACGGTGTAACAGGGACCACAGTGTAACAGGGACCACAGGGTAACAGGGACCACGGTGTAACAGGGACCACGGTGTAACAGGGACCACGGTGTAACAGGGACCACAGTGTAACAGGGACCACGGTGTAACAGGGACCGCGGTGTAACAGGGACCACAGTGTAACAGGGACCACAGTGTAACAGGGACCACAGTGTAACAGGGACCACAGTGTAAACAGGGACCACGGTGTAACAGGGACCACGGTGTAACAGGGACCACGGTGTAACAGGGACAACAGTGTAACAGGGGACCACAGTGTAACAGGGACCACAGTGTAACAGGGACCACAGTGTAACAGGGACCACAGTGTAACAGGGACCACGTGTGACAGGGACCACAGTGTAACAGGGACCACAGTGTAACAGGGACCACAGTGTAACAGGGACCACAGTGTAACAGGGACCACAGTGTAACAGGGACCACGGTGTAACAGGGACCACGGTGTAACAGGGACCACGGTGTAAACAGGGACCACGGTGTAACAGGGACCACAGTGTAACAGGGACCAGGTGTAACAGGGACCACAGTGTAACAGGGACCACAGTGTAACAGGGACCACAGTGTAACAGGGACCACAGTGTAACAGGGACCACAGTGTAACAGGGACCACATGTAACAGGGACCACGGTGTAACAGGGACCATGTTGTAACAGGGACCACAGTGTAACAGGGACCACAGTGTAACAGGGACCACAGTGTAACAGGGACCACGGTGTAACAGGGACCACGGTGTAACAGGGACCACGGTGTAACAGGGACCATGTTGTAACAGGGACCACAGTGTAACAGGGACCACAGTGTAACAGGGACCACAGTGTAACAGGGACCACGGTGTAACAGGGACCATGTTGTAACAGGGACCACAGTGTAACAGGGACCAACAGTGTAACAGGGACCACAGGGTAACAGGGACCACAGTGTAACAGGGACCACAGTGTAACAGGGACCACGGTGTAACAGGGACCACAGGGTAACAGGGACCACAGTGTAACAGGGACCACAGTGTAACAGGGACCACGGTGTAACAGGGACCACAGTGTAACAGGGACCACAGGGTAACAGGGACCACGGTGTAACAGGGACCACGGTGTAACAGGGACCACGGTGTAACAGGGACCACAGTGTAACAGGGACCACGGTGTAACAGGGACCGCGGTGTAACAGGGACCACAGTGTAACAGGGACCACAGTGTAACAGGGACCACAGTGTAACAGGGACCACAGTGTAACAGGGACCACGGTGTAACAGGGACCACGGTGTAACAGGGACCACAGTGTAACAGGGACCACGGTGTAACAGGGACCACAGTGTAACAGGGACCACAGTGTAACAGGGACCACAGTGTAACAGGGACCACGGTGTGACAGGGACCACAGTGTAACAGGGACACAGTGAAAGGGACCACAGTGTAACAGGGACCACAGTGTAACAGGGACCACAGTGTAACAGGGACCACGGTGTAACAGGGACCACGGTGTAACAGGGACCACGGTGTAACAGGGACCACGGTGTAACAGGGACCACGGTGTAACAGGGACCACAGTGTAACAGGGACCACGGTGTAACAGGGACCACAGTGTAACAGGGACCACAGTGTAACAGGGACCACAGTGTAACAGGGACCACGGTGTGACAGGGACCACAGTGTAACAGGGACCACAGTGTAACAGGGACCATAGTGTAACAGGGACCACAGTGTAACAGGGACCACGGTGTAACAGGGACCACAGTGTAACAGGGACCACAGTGTAACAGGGACCACAGTGTAACAGGGACCACAGTGTAACAGGGACCACAGTGTAACAGGGACCACGGTTCTTTTTTATTTTTTTTATTTTTTATTTAACCTTTATTTAACCAGGTAGGCATGACCGGCTCGGAAACCAGATTGCACTGCGGAGAAGGTACGGTGGGATTCGAGATGGTCAGTGACCTGTTTGTTGACTTGGCTTTCGAAGACCTTAGATAGGCGGGGCAGGATGGATATAGGTCTGTAACAGTTTGGGTCCAGGGTGTCTCCCCCTTTGAAGAGGGGGATGACTGCGGCAGCTTTCCAATCCTTGGGGATCTCAGACGATATGAAAGAGAGGTTGAACAGGCTGGTAATAGGGGTTGTGACAATGGTGGCAGATAGTTTCAGAAATAGAGGGTCCAGATTGTCAAGCCCAGCTGATTTGTATGGGTCCAGGTTTTGCAGCTCTTTCAGAACATCTGCTATCTGGATTTGGGTAAAGGAGAACCTGGAGAGGCTTGGGCGAGGAGCTGCGGGGGGGGCTACAGGATGCAAACTTCTGCCTGAAGAAGCTGGCCTTAGCTTTCCTGACTGACTGTGTGTATTGGTTCCGGACTTCCCTGAACAGTTGCATATCACGGGGACTATTCGATGCTATTGCAGTCCGCCACAGGATGTTTTTGTGATGGTCGAGGGCAGTCAGGTCTGGTGTGAACCAAGGGCTGTATCTGTTCTTAGTTCTGCATTTTTTGAACGGAGCATGCTTATCTAAAATGGTGAGGAAGTTACTTATAAAGAATGACCAGGCATCCTCAACTGACGGGATGAGGTCAATGTCCTTCCAGGATACCCGGGCCAGGTCGATTAGAAAGGCCTGCTCACAGAAGTGTTTTAGGGAGCGTTTGACAGTGATGAGGGGTGGTCGTTTGACTGCGGCTCCGTAGCGGATACAGGCAATGAGGCAGTGATCGCTGAGATCCTGGTTGAAGACAGCAGAGGTGTATTTGGAGGGCCAGTTGGTCAGGATGACGTCTATGAGGGTGCCCTTGTTTACAGAGTTAGGGTTGTACCTGGTGGGTTCCTTGATGATTTGTGTGAGATTGAGGGCATCTAGCTTAGATTGTAGGACTGGCGGGGTGTTAAGCATATCCCAGTTTAGGTCACCAAACAGAACAAACTCTGAAGCTAGATGGGGGGCGATCAATTCACAAATGGTGTCCAGGGCACAGCTGGGAGCTGAGGGGGGTCGGTAGCAGGCGGCAACCGTGAGAGACTTATTTCTGGAGAGAGTAATTTTCAAAATTAGTAGTTCGAACTGTTTGGGTATGGACCTGGAAAGTATTACATTACTTTGCAGGCTATCTCTGCAGTAAACTGCAACTCCTCCCCCTTTGGCAGTTCTATCTTGACGGAAGATGTTATAGTTGGGTATGGAAATCTCTGAATTTTTGGTGGCCTTCCTGAGCCAGGATTCAGACACAGCAAGGACATCAGGGTTAGCAGAGTATGCTAAAGCAGTGAGTAAAACAAACTTAGGGAGGAGGCTTCTGATGTTGACATGCATGAAACCAAGGCTTTTTCGATCACAGAAGTCAACAAATGAGGGTGCCTGGGGACATGCAGGGCCTGGGTTTACCTCCACATCACCCGCGGAACAGAGAAGGAGTAGTATGAGGGTGCGGCTAAAGGCTATCAAAACTGGTCGCCTAGAGCGTTGGGGACAGAGAATAAGAGGAGCAGGTTTCTGGGCATGGTAGAATATATTCAGGGCATAATGCGCAGACAGGGGTATGGTGGGGTGCGGGTACAGCGGAGGTAAGCCCAGGCACTGGGTGATGATGAGAGAGGTTGTATCTCTGGACATGCTGGTAGTAATGGGTGAGGTCACGGTGTAACAGGGGTCATGGTAACAAAGCACAGTAATATCTCTTATTGCTAAAATCACCCCAAACAAAAGATAAAACCCAGAGCAAACCCGTTCCAGCGAGGCAGCTCCTGCCGTGACATGGCGATTGAGGGGGTGGGGGGGGCAAATTGGAAATGTGCTGTGTAGTTTAAATAATTACACAGTTATTATATCATTGCATTTTTTCCTGATGGGGCTAATCCAGTGGAACTGTCTATCAATGATTAAACGACTGAAACATCCCTGAGCCTTGGCTATAATACATCTGTCTGGATCCCTGACACAGATCACTGTCAGACTGAGTAAGTAGGCCTTGGACCAGTAAGCCTTGGACCAGTAAACCTTGGACCAGTAAGCCTTGGACCAGTAAGCCTTGGACCAGTAAGCCTTGGACCAGTAAGCCTTGGACCACTAAGCCTTGGACCACTAAGCCTTGAACCTGTAAGCCTTGGACCAGTAAGCCTTGGACCACTAAGCCTTGGACCTGTAAGCCTTGGACCAGTAAGCCTTGGACAACTAAGCCTTGGACCAGTAAGCCTTGGACCAGTAAGCCTTGGACCAGTAAGCCTTGGATCAGTAAGCCTTGGACCTGTAAGCCTTGGACCTGTAAGCCTTGGACCTGTAAGCCTTGGACCAGTAAGCCTTGGACCAGTAAGCCTTGGACCTGTAAGCCTTGGACCAGTAAGCCTTGGACCACTAAGCCTTGGACCTGTAAGCCTTGGACCAGTAAGCCTTGGACCAGTAAGCCTTGGACCACTAAGCCTTGGACCTGTAAGCCTTGGACCAGTAAGCCTTGGACCAGTAAGCCTTGTCGGAGCCCGAACGGACCATACAGTAAGACGGGGAACTCCTTATTCATATTGGTACTGTGGAACAGACCGGATTAGAACAGATTTTAGAGTAAAAATAGCGTTGGTTCTGGGATTCGATCCCTCGTGGACTTGGTCGATCATATCCGTGCTAAAGGGCATTAGTGTGTCATCCAACTAGACCAAGGGTGTGAAACTCATTCATATACAACACATTTAATATACAATAAAACAATATATTTCTGCATTCCTAAAGGGTCTACCGTTTCGAATGCAGGTACGGGTCACGGCCATAGTTTGTGATTGTAGTGATATTGGGACACGGCTATAGTCCGTTATTTTAGGGGTATTGGGTCACGGCCATAGTCTGTTATTTTTGGGGTATTGGGACACGGACATAGTTTGTGATTGTTAGGGTATTGGGACAAGACCATAGCCCGTGATTAAATACTCAACCTTTCCTTATCGCCTCTGGACCATATTCACAAAGAGTCTCAGAGTGCTGCTATATGACCAGGTTTGCTTTTTAGATTATAATGATATGGACAGGGGGAATCTGATCCTACAGGGAGGACCTGATCTCTCTCTCTCTCTCTCTCTCTTTCTCTCTCTATCTCACCCAGGGTATTGTGGTTTTTCTAAACAAATTAGGATTATTATTAGGATTAAGTAAATCCACTCCCTCTGACTTGAAATCCCTCTCCTCTCCTTCCCACCTACTGCATGAGACAATCCACAGGAGGAGAGATCCAGTTCACAGGGGGAAAAAAATCAATAACTGCTACTTTATAAGTGGGCTGAGTCCTAGAGAGGAGAGGAAAGGAACGGAGGGGAGATGGAGAGGTGGGGAGGGGGAGAGGAAAAGGGAGGAGAGGATATAAGACCAGGGATCTACCTAATGAGGAATGGGTCACTCAGTATTAGAGGGATTACCCCATACAAGAAGAAGACAACAGTCACTGAAAAGAGAAAGGAAGTGAATGAGTCAGAGAGGTGAGGAGAGGAGAGAGCAAGACAGAGAGATGGACCCTCTTCAACCAGAGAGGAGGCTACTGAGGGGAGAACGGCTTATCAAAATGGCTGGAATGGAGCAAAATGGCATCAAACGCAGGGAAAGTATTAGCTGACTTTGACATTACTTTAGCTAATATGGTGACAATGATGTTGGCTGTGTGTAGCGGTTTGGCTTGGAAAGTTTTTGTTTTCTCCTGGTCATTAAAGGCCAACAAGCGAAGGGAAGACGTGGAAGGAGGAGAGCGCACAACGTGGCTGCTATGAAAACTGTGAACTGTGTTTACGTGTGATCTGGGGTGTATTCATCCCACCGATTCTGTTGAAAGAATTTCATAAACCGAAGCAAATAGGAACAAAGCGGGAATTAATTAATAACCCTTAAGACCTCAGCTGCTAATTTTCAAATTTACACCATTTTCACTGGGCTATTTGTTCCTGCCAAGTCATGATTTCCCTGGGGGTTTAGCCTTGCAATAGCCAAGTGGTGAGACACATAGCCCTCTATATTTAAATGTTTCAGGTACACTCTGATAGGTGTCTGCGTCACATACAGTATGTTCTATTGTTGTCACACAGACATATCAGTCTCTCTTCATCACGTCACCCCTCTCCCCCTTCTCCCTAAATCATCTAGGTTATATCAGCTGTTTTGATGAACTCCTCCTGCTTCTGTACTGGCAGAGGGAACAGCATGATCATAGGTGAGATGTCAGATCAACAGGAAGTATTATTAAAGATAGGATGTACATTGAAATACAGACAGAGATGTAGTTGTCTGAGAGTTAATGATCCAATGTCAATTTTGCATTTCACCTCCTGCTGATTATGATGACTGACTATGTTAGAATATTTTTTTTTATAATTATGTAATGATATGCTATGTGGTTTGTAAGTACAGCGTAGCTAACAAATTGTCAGCAAACATAACGTGTAAGGTAATTTATTTGAAAAGTCATTACCTGAGTAGCAAGCTACGCCTTGGTCGTTAGAGCAAATCTGGTATGTGATAGAAGGTGGGGGGTTTCACACCTAGCTCAGCTATTAGACTATTCTTTAGTAAAGGTTGATTAGTCTATTGTTCAGCTATTAACCCCCCTCCACAACTTGCAACAAATTGTTGTTGTTGCCATCTAGTTCCTTTCCCTCTTCCATGCTCTCTCTCTCTATTCATCTGTCAATCGTATGTAGGTATGTTTTGATATGAGAGAGGAAGCCAGTCCCATCATCACCACCTCACCCGCGCTTAAGATAACCTTCGGGCCAACTGGGGGCCCAAGGCTGGTAAGGAGACGCCGCAATTGTGACGAACTGAGAGAATATTAGGGTAGCACTGTAATTCATTAATCATATGCTGTCTGCCTCTGTTCTTACCTCTTTCTCTTTCTGTCTTCTACACCTCTCTCCCCACCTCGTCTTTCTGTCTTATACACCTCTCTCCCCACCTCGTCTGTCTTCCTCGTTTTATAATGCACACCATATGTATAGATTCAACTTGTATTTATAATATAATATTACAATTATCATAATTAGAATGCATTTATTTATTTATAATACCTGGATAATGAACTTCTTTCAATAAAGCGTTTCACATTCTCCACTGGTTGAAATTAAGTATCTCATTGAAATATTATCCTGTGTCCTCAGATTAATGCAGACGAAGGGAGTTAAATATGAAAAGTTTTTTTTCTGTATATATGAATTACAAATCAATCATGTTTCTAGTCTATTGCATAGTTACAATGTGTAATCATTGATGTCCCAGGAGCAGGAGTGGTAAACACTGTTGAAGTGTACAATTGTAATACATACATGGAGACACAGCATCATTCAAATAATGAAGTTTGATATGACTGAAAAAGAATGTCTCAGAGATTCATACCTGAAACGCACCTTTATTTGCCAAGGAAGAGTACATGATCAGTGAATATATTCAATGTACAGGCAACAATGTGAGAATTTTGGTCTCTAACTAACATATTCCTCTCAATTGTATTTGTTTTTTGCTTGACTCGTTATGACGTTATAAATACTTTAATTTTTGTTTCACCGTAATGTTTTGTCAGCCATCTTTGCTGAAGAAAGTCACCAGGCACAGGTGGCTCACATCCTTGGAACCACTCGATATGATTGGTCATATATAAAATCTTGGGACACAAATGCATAATGAGTGCTCTAACTCCCCCTTGTGGTGGTCTGGAGCAATTGAAGCAGTGACGCTGCTGTACCTCTATGTCCCGCGGTGCAACTTTTAAAGGAGGAACCACTGTTATATAGACAGGTGTGTCTTTTCCAAGTAATGTCCAATCAATTGAATTTACCACAGGTGGACTACAATTAAGTTGTAGAAACATCTCAGGGATGATCGATGGAAACAGGATGCACCTGAGCTCAATTTCGAGTGTCAAATTTGCAAATAATTCACAAAAAAAAACATGTTTTCTCTTTGTCATTACGGGGCATTGTGTGTAGATTGCTGATCTTTTTTTATTTATTTTGTATACATTTTAGAATAAGGCTGCAACTTAATAACAAAACGTGAAAAAAATCTACGCTTCTGAATACCTTCCGAAGGTACTGTATATATCAATGAACTAAAACAGTCTAGAACAGTCTGCAGCACTCGGCCTCACCCTACTGGACTCTGAAATCAAATGTCTACTCTCTCTCTCTCTCAGGCACAAATGACCAGAGAGCCCAGAAGGAAAAGGTGGGCCACAGCACTCAAGGGCGTGATTAAAAAACGACTCTTCCTCTTTCCCCAACGCACAAGTGGTTATCTCCATCTTGCTACCACCCAAAAAAATATTTGACACCATACAGCGGATGAATGTAAACTGTACCTCAAAACCAAATGTTTACCTGGCCTACCACTACGAGGCAGCTGTCAGCACCCTGAAGAACATCATCCTCAACCCCAGTACACAAGGCTGTTGTATCTTCAAACTAAGTGCAACCATGGCATTGATGACAGTGGGAGAAGCGTTCACCCATGTATACGGACGGGCAAGTGTCCAGCTCAATTTTCTGATGTTATACGTTTCATATTTTGTCAGAAAGTCATTTTTAATGCAAGTTAAAGCGTACCGTTAGCTAGCTAGCTAACGTTAGCTGGATGATCTGTGTAGGAGTTGGATGACTGTTCAAATAAAACATTTCTAGTCTGTTTTTTATTTTATTTTTAGTTGGTTTGAACTCTGCATTACAGTTGGGGTTGGGATTGTGGTTAATTGTTTAGCTAGGTAGCTACATGTCTAAACAAAAAGACTCATATATGCAAATAACTATTTCACTGTACCGTTTACACCTCAGTATCTGTGCATGTGATAAATAAACATAGATTTCATTTGATACAGTGTGTTTAGCAGAGACGGAATGTGAAGAACAACATGACCGGCACCAAAGTCAGATTAGGAGAAGGACTAGTTGAAGTGCATGTTTCCCTGGAGTTCTTCCTTATTGTAGGTGGGACTAAGGCTTGAGAGGGTGTGAATGATCCGGAATGGGTGTAGACAAAGAGGAGTCTCCTCTTATTGTAGGTGGGACTAAGGCTTGAGAGGGTGTGAATGATCCGGAATGGGTGTAGACAAAGAGGAGTCTCCTCTTATTGTAGGTGGGACTAAGGCTTGAGAGGGTGTGAATGATCCGGAATGGGTGTAGACAAAGAGGAGTCTCCTCTTATTGTAGGTGGGACTAAGGCTTGAGAGGGTGTGAATGATCCGGAATGGGTGTAGACAAAGAGGAGTCTCCTCTTATTGTAGGTGGGACTAAGGCTTGAGAGGGTGTGAATGATCCGGAATGGGTGTAGACAAAGAGGATTCTCCTCTTATTGTAGGTGGGACTAAGGCTTGAGAGGGTGTGATTGATCCGGAATGGGTGTAGACAAAGAGGAGTCTCCAGTAGCTGTACCAAAACATTCATGGGCAATATTCTCAAAAGTGAGTTTACAAGTTTATCAACTTTCAATGCAGAATTACTTTCCCCTTTACATTGTTCCTCAACTGCAGTATATGATATACCATTTTCTAGCTCTGAGTCTCTACATTTATCCAATGTAAAAAACACATTTTCAAATGTTGCTACGCAGGACCGAATCGAGGTGGTGGGTCACATATATTAATGAATTGGTGAGGGCGCTAGCATAGTCTGCAGCACCCGGCCTCACCCTACTATACTCTGAAGTCAAATGTTTACTTTTAACTGATGATCTAGTGCTTCTGTTCCCAACCAAAGAAAACCTGCATTATCACCTAGATCTTCTGCACAGATGCTGTTTTATTTGGGCCCGGACAGTAACTCGCAGTAAGAGAACAAGAATGGTGTTCCAAAAAAAGGTCAAGTTGCCAGGACCATAAATACAAATACCACCTAGACACCGTTTCCCTAGAGCACACCAAAAAATGATATCTACCTTGGCTTAAACATCAGCACCACAGGTAACTTCCACAAAGCTGTGAACGATCTGATGGCAAGAATGGCAAGAATGGCCATCAAAAACGAACATAAAATGTGACATTCCAATTAGGATCTGTCTTAAAATACTTTAATCAGTTATAAAACCCACTGCCCTTTATGGTTGTTAGGTCTGGGGTCTGCTCAGCAAACAACAATTCAGAAAATGGGACAACCACCAAATTGAGACCGCATCCAGAAATCTGCAAAAACATCATCTATGAACAACGTAAAACATCAAATAATGCATGCAGAGCAGAATTAGGACGATTCCAGCTAATGATTTAAATCCAGAAAAGAGCAATTAATTTCTACAACCACTTAAAAATAAGTGATTCTCAAACCTTCCATAACAAAGCCATCACCTACAGAGAGATGAACCTGGAGAAGAGTCTGCTGGTGCTGGGACTCTGTTCACAAACACAAACAGACCCCACAGAGCCCCAGAACAGCAAGCCAATTAGACCCAAACAAATGATTAAAAAACTAAAAGATAATTACTTGACCCATTGGAAAGAATCAACAAAAAACAAAGCCAACAGGAATGTTATTTCACATTAAACAGAGTACACAGTGGCAGAATACCTGACCACTGTGACTGGCCCAAAATTAAGGAAAGCTTTGGCTATGTGCAGACCTGGCTCTCGGGAGAAGACAGGCTATGTGCTCACTGCCCACAAAAGGAGGTGGAAACTGAGCTGCATTTACTAACCTTCTGCCCAATGTATAACCATATCAGAGACAGAGAGGTAGAGATAGACACAGATTACACAGATCCACAAAGAATTCGAAAACAAATCACATTTTGAAAAACTCCCATATCTACTGGGTGAAATTTCACAGTGTGCGATCACAGCAGCAAGATTTGTGACCTGTTGCCACGAGAAAAGGGCAACCAGTGAAGAACACACACCATTGTAAATACAACCCATATTTATGCTTATTTATTTTATCTTGTATCCTTTAACCATTTGTACATTGTTAAAACACTGTATATATATAACATGACATTTGGATTGTCTTTATTGTTTTGAAACTTCTGTATGTGTAATGTTTACTGTAAATTTGTATTGTTTATTTCACTTTATATATTCACTTTATATATTATCTACCTCACTTTCTTTGGCAATGTTAACACATGTTTCCCTTGCCAATAAAGCCCTTGAATTGAATTGAATTGAATTGAATTGATAGACATACTGCAGACATATATAAATAAATATATATATATATATTCTGATTCATACATGTGATCCCAGTCCCACAGAGATTTAAATTCCCTTCTATAAGTCATAAAACTGCCTGATGTTGATGCTGACGTCCATTGTGGTTTCAGTGCTGCAGTAAAAATGAGTAGACTAGACAGTGGAGAGTCTGGAGACTTCAAAGTTGTTGATATTCTTCCTTCCTATTGTCTGTCTAGAAATGAAGGATGGATTCTATCTCTAAACCCCATGGAACTGTCTATGTGCAGCTGCTGAGTTCTCACCAGTTTGAGGACAAGACATGAAATTGGTTTAGGATTGTATGTATTGAGAAAATGAAAGATCCTTCATGAAACCTAAGTAAAAAGGAGTAAGAAGTTGGAGAAGAAGAATGAAGGGTGCAATGCGAAACAGAGAGGAGGAAATCTTTTTTGGTCAGATTTAAGGGGGGGGGGGGGTTATACCAAGGATCATTTAGCTATTTGATCTAGAATTTGAACACCCCTTTAAAGTATAAATAAAGAAGAATAATAAATATATATACATAACAATAATTATCTGATGAAAGAAAAGTGCTAGTAGCTATTAGCCCATACAAACTCATTAAACAACGGATTCACTACATGGAACAACAGATAGCCACTTCCTTTAGATTTTATTTTGGGACTAAGTGTAACATGCAAGTCTGGTCCTCTTGAATATTAGGTCATCCCTAACACGATTTCACTTCTTTAATGACCAGACATGAAATGGGTTTAGAATATTTATTGAGGAAACGGGGAATAGATGTAAGAATGAGGATTCAAAGGGGAAAGGAGAATGGACCGGATGAAGCCAAAGGCTGCAGGTGATGGATCCGGAGGGGTTGACTCTGTCAGGGTTTGGCTTGGAGTCTCAGGTAGACATCACGGTCAGGTCGTGGTAGTTAAAAGATGCTGTGGTGAAAGCATTCCCCCCAAAAAAGATAACTCTAAGTTAGTCGGACCCTATAGAGGAGGTGAGCTGTTCAGGACTGCAGGTGATGAATGGTTGGCGATACGGCTGAGTATTACAGGCCTGTGGACAAGATGCCCATGGAGTGAGCCAATCTTAGACCCCAGGAGAGCGAGCAGAAGCGACGGTGGCAAAGAAAAAACTCCCTTGAAGGAAGAAAACAGTTAGATGAATCAGGCTCAGCTGGGGAGCTAATCCTCTTTTGGTTGGTTGGGTATGATACTGTGCGGGAGGTAGATGGTCCATGAAATAAGGCAAGGACAGGAACACTGTGCCTGAGATAATGCAGGTTCTGAGAGGTGAGCATGTTGTGGGCTGTCCTTATGTTGCTGATGTCAGAATTGGTCTTGGAAAGAGAAACTTGAAAGGACTAGCGGCCGAGGAGTTGTACGTTGTGGTCTTGGATGCCATGACGGGAAGTGGCTCTGATGCGGAAGGGGTGTCCAGCGAATTGGTCAGCAGAATAGCTGGACAGAGATAGTGTTTGTCTCAAATGGATATGGAACCACTGGCGAGAGGCGTGGGAACCAGAATCGATGATGAATAGCGAATTGGATGGAGAAGCATATTGAGATTGTCTGGACTGCAGGAAGATTGTGAGTGGTTTGTAATGGCTGAGGGTAGATGGTAGCTGGAACAGCCAATCTAGAGGCGAATGAAACGCACACCTATTTAGGCGAGGTGCTGGCTAGTGGAGTAGAACACTTAGAAAAATAAAGGAGAACTGCACCCTCTAGGAGCAAAAATATTTACGTCCAACGTTTCTATAGACAAGATGTCTTCATCAGTGTATGATGATAAACACTGCGAGATGACTCATTTATATAGTGTCAAAGGACACACAGGTGTCTGTAATCATGGCCAGGTGTGGCCTGATATCATTGGTTCATTTTCATATTCAAATAGCATAAAAAAAACATAAATGGAAAAATAAATGAATGAAAAACATAAATGGATGCTTACTATCATAGATCGGAACAGGTAGATTGGTGTGGTTCTTCCAAACTGATCGGTTTTGCTGTGTTTCATAGTTTGATAGTGAAGATGAGGGTATCTTTGTCAAGGATGGTGAAAGCAGATGGGGGTGTAAACTCAGAACATCGTAACAAGTCCCAAAACTGCCAAAGTAAACATTGGGTCTAGGGTGGATGAGATTGCTATTGAGATGTAAACAGACCACTGCGTCTGGATGCAGGAAGACAGGATGTTGAAAGTGATAGGGGGTGGTTGGAGACGCTTGAGGAGAAGGGAGAATTGTGGGTGACAGGAGGAACATGAAGGCCCAGTAAGCAACTTGAGAAAGAAGTTGATCCCTGCCAGGTACGTCTGGATATGTTGTGATGGCACTGGAGGGGAGGGCTACCATCTGATCGGCTCTTGGCCAATCATGCTATTTTTATTTTTAATTTTTTCACGTTGTTCGGAACGTGTTTTGTACATAATGTTGCTGCTACCGTCTCTTATGACCGAAAATAGCTTCTGAACATCAGCAAGCTTCCAGAAAATTGGAACGGAAATGGCGCCACACCAAACTGTAAGTCTTCCGACTAGCTTGGAACGACAGTACCGTGCAGTATCGAAGAGCCCTTACTGCTGCTCGACCATCCGATTTTCCCAACTTAATTGAGGAAAATAAGAACAATCCGAAATTCCTTTTTGATACTGTCACAAAGCTAACTAAAAAGCAGCATTCCCCAAGAGAGGATGGCTTTCACTTCAGCAGTGATCATTTCATGAACTTCTTTGAGAAAAATATCATGATTATTAGAAAGCAAATTACGGACTCCTCTTTAAATCTGCATATTCCTTCAAAGCTCAGTTGTCCTGAGTCTGCACAACTCTGCCAGGACTTAGGATCAAGAGAGACGCTCAAGTGTTTTAGTACAATATCTCTTGACACAATGATGAAAATAATCATGGCCTCTAAACCTTCAAGCTGCATACTGGACCCTATTCCAACTAAACTACTGAAAGAGCTGCTTCCTGTGCTTGGCCCTCCTATGTTGAACATAATAAACGTCTCTCTATCCACCGGATGTGTACCAAACTCACTAAAAGTGGCAGTAATAAAGCCTCTCTTGAAAAAGCCAAACCTTAACCCGGAAATTATAAAAAACTTAGAACTTAGAAAAAAAACTTAGAAAAAGCTGTTGCACAGCAAGTCACTGCCTTCCTGAAGACAAACAATGTATACGAAATGCTTCAGTCTGGTTTTAGACCCCATCATAGCACTGAGACTGTACTTGTGAAGGTGGTAAATGACCTTTTAATGGCATCAGACCGAGGCTCTGCATCTGTCCTCGTGCTCCTAGACCTTGTGTTGCTTTTGTGCTGCTCTTGTGCTGCTTTTGATACCAGCTTTTGATACCGTGGTCTACACGGACACGTTCTGGCCTGGTTTAGATCGTATCTGTCGGAAAGATATCACTTTGTCTCTGTGAATGGTTTGTCCTCTGACAAATCAACTGTAAATGTCAGTGTTCCTCAAGGTTCTGTTTTAGGACCACTATTGTTTTCACTATATATTTTACCTCTTGGGGATGTCATTCAAAAACATAATGTTAACATTCACTGCTATGCAGATGACACACAGCTGTACATTTCAATGAAACATGGTGAAGCCCCAAAATTGCCCTCGCTAGAAGCATGTGTTTCAGACATAAGGAAGTGGATAGCTGCAAACGTTCTACTTTTAAACTCGGACAAAACAGAGATGCTTGTTCTAGGTCCCAAGAAACAAAGAGATCTTCTGTTGAATCTGACAATTAATCTTAATGGTTGTACAGTTGTCTCAAATAAAACTGTGAAGGACCTCGGCGTTACTCTGGACCCTGATCTCTCTTTTGAAGAACATATCAAGACCATTTCGAGGACAGCTTTTTTCCATCTATGTAACATTGCAAAAATCAGAACCTTTCTTTCCAAAAATGATGCAGAAAAAGTAATCCATGCTTTTGTCACTTCTAGGTTAGACTACTGCAATGCTCTACTTTCCGGCTACCCGGATAAAGCACTAAATAAACTTCAGTTAGTGTTAAATATGGCTGCTAGAATCCTGACTAGAACCAAAAAATGGTATCATATTACTCCAGTGCTAGCCTCCCTACACTGGCTTCCTGTCAAGGCAAGGGCTGACTTCAAGGTTTTACTGCTACCCACAAAGCATTACATGGGCTTGCTCCTACCTATCTCTCTGATTTGGTCCTGCCGTACATATCTACACGTACGCTACGGTCACAAGACTCAGGCCTCCTAATTGTCCCTAGAATTTCTAAGCAAACAGCTGGAGGCAGGGCTTTCTCCTATATAGCGCCATTTTTATGGAATGGTCTGCCTACCCATGTGAGAGACGCAAACTCGGTCTCAACCTTTAAGTCTTTACTGAAGACTCATCTCTTCAGTGGGTCATATGATTGAGTGTAGTCTGGCCCAGGAGTGTGAAGGTGAACGGAAAGGCTCTGGAGCAACGAACCGCCCTTGCTGTCTCTGCCTGGCCGGTTCCCCTCTTTCCACTGGGATTCTCTGCCTCTAACCCCATTACAGGGGCTGAGTCACTGGCTTACTAGGGCTCTTTCATACCGTCCCTAGGAGGGGTGCGTCACTTGAGTGGGTTGAGTCACTGATGTGATCTTCCTGTCTGGGTTGGCGCCCCCCCCCCTTGGATTGTGCCGTGGCGAAGATCTTTGTGTGCTATACTCGGCCTTGTCTCAGGGTGGTAAGTTGGTGGTTGAAGCTTTACCTCTAGTGGTGTGGGGGCTGTGCTTTGGCAAAGTGGGTGGGGTTATATCCTTCCTGTTTGGCCCTGTCCGGGGGTGTCCTCGGATGGGGCCACAGTGTCTCCTGACCCCTCCTGTCTCAGCCTCCAGTATTTATGCTGCAGTAGTTAATGTGTCGGGGGGCTAGGGTCAGTTTGTTATATCTGGAGTACTTCTCCTGTCCTATCCGGTGTCCTGTGTGAATTTAAGTATGCTCTCTCTAATTCTCTCTTTCTCTCTTTCTTTCTCTCTCTCGGAGGACCTGAGCCATAGGACCATGCCTCAGGACTACCTGACATGATGACTCCTTGCTGTCCCCAGTCCACCTGGCCGTGCTGCTGATCCAGTTTCAACTGTTCTGCCTGTGATTATTATTATTTGACCATGCTGGTCATTTATGAACATTTGAACATCTTGGCCATGTTCTGTTATAATTTCCACCCGGCACAGCCAGAAGAGGACTGGCCACCCCACATAGCCTGGTTCCTCTCTAGGTGTCTTCTTAGGTTTTGTCCTTTCTAGGGAGTTTTTCCTAGCCACCGTGCTTCTACACCTGCATTGCTTGCTGTTTGGGGTTTTATGCTGGGTTTCTGTACAGCACTTTGAGATATCAGCTGATGTACGAAGGGCTATATAAATACATTTGATTTGATTTAATTTGAACCGGGATAACTCACCTCAAACTGGACAAAGAGATGTTCTTCAATGAGTCAGACAGGAGGGAGATACTACAGACAGCCGACCAGGCCCAGATCCCCGTGATTCGCTGGAGAAGGAAACAGTGATTTCAAAAGAGCAGGGTGCCTTGTGAAGATCAGGCAACGAGTGGCTAATCTGCCCTACGTCCTGCTTGCTAACTTTCAGTTGCTGGAAAATAAATGGGACGAACGAAAAACACTTATATCCGACCAACGGGACATTGAAAACTGTAATATCTTATGTTTCACAGAGTCGTGGCTAAACGACGACATTAAGAACATACAGCTGGACACTCCATCGGCAGGACAGAACAGCAGCCACTGGTAAGACACGGGGCCTATGCATATATTTAAACAACAGCTGGTGCACAATATCTAAGGAAGTCTCTAGGTCTCTAGTCCCTAGATTTAATACCAAAGAGTATCTCATGATAAGCTGTAAACCACACTATCTACCTAGAGAGATTACATCTGTATTTTTCATTGCTGTCAACATACCTCAACAGACCGATGCTGGCACTAAAACCATGTTCAAAGAGCTGTATATTTAGGCAAACAGGAAATCCCTCACCCAGAGGCGGCATTCCTAGTGGCCGGGGACTTTAATGCAGGGAAACTTAAATCAGTTTTACCTCATTTCTACCAGCATGTCACATGTGCAACCAGAGGGAAAACAAATTCTAGACAACCATTATTCCACACACAGAGACAGCAACATAATTAACACGTCTCTGTGACGAAACAGCTAATTAATGATAGAGGGATTGTGTTATCTGTGTTATATTCCCTTCAGATAGTTGGATAGTCTCCAGGGAAAGAAGGAAGGATAATATTATTTATTTATACAAATTCAAATGGAATTAATTATTGTATTTATAGGCTACTGTTAGGTAGCCCACTCAAATCAAGTCAATCAAATCAAATGTTATATGTCACATGCTTTGTAGACAACAGGTCTAGACTAACAGTGAAATGCTTTGTAGACAACAGGTGTAGACTAACAGTGAAATGCTTTGTAGACAACAGGTGTAGACTAACAGTGAAATGCTTTGTAGACAACAGGTGTAGACTAACAGTGAAATGCTTTGTAGACAACAGGTGTAGACTAACAGTGAAATGCTTTGTAGACAACAGGTGTAGACTAACAGTGAAATGCTTTGTAGACAACAGGTGTAGACTAACAGTGAAATGCTCACCCTCTATTTGGCAAATCTGATCATAGTTGTATCATCCTGATTCCTGCGTACAAGCAAAAATGTATCAAGGAACCACCAGTGACCCAGTCTATAAAAAAAGTGATCTGATGAAGCAGATGATAAACTACAGGGCACAGACTGGAATATGTTCCGCGATTCCTCTGATGACATTGAGGAGTACACCACATCCGTCATTAGCTTTATCAATAAGTGCATCGACTTCATCCCCTCAGTGACTATATGTACATACCCCAATCCGAAGCCATGGATTACAGGCAACATCCGCACTGAACTAAAGGCTAGAGCTGCCTCTTCAAGTAGCGGGACTCTAACCTGGAAGCTTAAAAGAAATCTCACTATGCCCTCTGACGAACCATCAAACAGGCAAAGTGTCAATACAGGACTAAGATCGAATCATATCATACTACACCGGCTCCGATGCTCTTCGGATGTGGCAGGGCTTGCAAACTATTACACACTACAAAGGGAAGCAAAGGTGAGCTGCCCAGTGACACGAGCCTACCAGATGAGCTAAATAACTTCTATGCTCGCTTCGAAGCAAGTAACACTGAAACATGCATGAGAGTGTTCTGGAATACTGTGTGATCACGCTCTCCACAGCCGACGTGTGTAAGACCTTCAAATAGGTCAACATTCACAAAGCCGCAGGGTCAGACGGATTACCAAGATGTGTACTCTGAGCATGCGCTGACCAACTAGCAAGTGTCTTCACTGACATTTTCAACCTCTCCCTGTCTGAGTCTGTAATACCAACATGTTTCAAGCAGACCACCATAGACCCTGTGCCCAAGAACACTAAGGTAACCCGCCTTAAAGACTACCGACCCGTAGCACTCACGTCGGTAGCAATGAAATGCTTTGAAAGGCTGGTCATGGCTCACACCAACACAATTATCCCAGAAACCCACCCCTAGACCCACTCCAATTTGCATACCGCCCCAAAAGATCCACAGATGATTAAATCTCTATTGCACTCCACACTGCCCTTTCCCACCTGGACAAAAGGAACACCTATGTGAGAAAGCTATTCATTGACTTCAGCTCAGCGTTCAACACCATAGTGACCTCAAAGCTCATCAGTGAGCTAAGGACTCTGGGACTAAACACCTCCCTCTGCAACGGGACCCTGGACTTCCTGACGGGCTGCCCCCAGGTGGTAAGGGTAGGTCACAACACATCCACCACGCTGATTCTCAACACGGGGGAACCTCAGGGGTGCGTTCTCGGTCCCCTCCTGTACTCCCTGTTCACTCCTATTCACGACACCAACACCATCATTAAGTTTGCTGATGACACAATATTGGTAGGCCTGATCACCGACAACGATGAGACAGCCTATAGGGAGGAAGTCAGAGACCTGACCATGTGGTACAAGGACAACAACCTCTCCCTCAACGTGATCAAGCCAAAGGAGACAATTGTGGACTACAGGAAAAGGAGAACCAAGCATGCCCCCATTCTCATTGTCGGAGCTGTAGTTGAGCAGGTCGAGAGCTTCAAATTAAAAAAACTACACACCAAGACAGTCATGAAGAGGACACGAAAAAACCTATTCCCCCTCAGGAGACTGAAAATATTGTGCCTGTGTCCTCAGATCCTCAAAAGGTTGTCGTGATGTTGTATTGATTAATGTTACGACTATTGCTCATCGAATGATTATAAGTTTCTAAATACGTGATTAACTGAATCTAGCAAGTTTCTATTTCCCAAATTGACTCAAAGAATATCAAAATATCGATTTTACAACAGCCGCTAATTAACCAGTTTCAGTCTCATAATCTGAACGTTGTATTGGTCCTTTGAATCTGCACGGACCCGGGACCCACTAATGAATTCGTACCACACCAATCTTAGTTGAATATTTATTTACTAAAAAGCTAAAATGATGATAAAAGATACACATAGACAAAACACATTATAGGCTATTGATTAGAACTTAGTATAACGGGCCAACACACTATGGCGCGTGTTACCCACAATGGGGATTTCAAAGAGAGAGAAAAAGTACACAAGAGAAATATACATTTGGGTGAATTTGTCAGCTATGCTAATCTAACCCTAGCCTTGCCTCAAACTGAAGGCCTCATGGGTCAGAATATATAATGATGTAATTACGTGGGAGGTGATCTCCGGGGATTCCCTGCATGGGCCATTCTGTTGTTCGATGACGTTCTTCTCCTGCGCAACTCGTTGCTCGTCCTCCCGGTATCCGTGTCCTTTTTGGCTTAGGAGTCTGTTCCCTCACCCCTTTCTCTGGAAGGGGTCTTCTGAGGCCAGACAGCTCTGTAGCTCAGAGCTCCCAGCATAGGAATGAAACCCTTTAGATACCACGATTTGATGGGAGATGGAGGCTAGGTGGTTCGACTTGAATTCACCCGCTTAGACACAGCTACTCATCCGTAGCTTGGGTAGAAAAGGATTTCTTTGTCCTCAAACTTGCGTTGCGTTCTGGGTTATTTGACTTCTCAGACCCTGCTGCAGCTGGGGTCACATAATCTTGCCGTAAATTCTATACTCACAGGTTTTATACCCTTGGGTCAGAAGTGGGCGTAACCTCCTTCAGGGCAATTCTCTGGGCGTACCAAGTTAATGAGGCAATTCTAGATTTTCTCAAATCCCATTTTAGACAACTACCTTCACATTTCATCTTCCCCAAAACATTCTCTTTGATTTGGATATTTTCCATACAACGTACAATGTATAAACATCAGACATATATTAGGAAAACTCTTCACATTACAATGTTTTCGTAATAACGTAATCTATTAACATTTAATAACAGAACAAAAATGACATACATGTTCATATTCCATCTATCGTCATGAACACCATTGTGGCTGACGGAAACCATTGTTCCAAAGTCCCTTTATTTCATGTTTAATGTTCTGAGGCTGGTTCTCCATAGTAACAGGACAAAGGAATTTGTCTGTGGCCTGAGATTTACCAGGGGAGTGGGGGCAATAAACCCCCCCCCCACGTCTTCAGACCCACAGATCTCTCCTCCTCTGTGGTTGAGAGATAATCTGTAGGGTTGTGGTCTCCTGTAACCTGACCTGATCAAGATAGTCATGACAAGGTTCTACAGCTGCACCATCGAGAGCATCCTGACAGGTTGCATCACTGCCTGGTATGGCAACTGCTCGGCCTCCGACCGCAAGGCACTACAGAGGGTAGTGCGTACAGCCCAGTACACCCCCGGGGCCAAGCTTCCTGCCATCCAGGACCTCTATACCAGGTGTTGTCAGAGGAAGGACTCCAGTCAAAGAGTGTTCTCTCTGCTACTGCAGGGCAAGCGGTACCGGGACGCCAATTCTAGGTCCAAGAGGCTCTTAAATAGCTTTTACCCCTATGCCATAAGACTCCTGAACAGCTAATCAAATGGCTACCCAGACCATTTGCATTGCCCCCCCCCCCCCCCCCTCACTTTAGAACGCGGCTGCTACTCTCTTTTATTATCTATGGACAGTCACTTTAATAACTCTACCTACATGTACATATTACCTCAATTACATCGACCCCCTGTATATTTTATGAAAAAACTACATTGTTGGTTATGAGCTTGTAAGTAATCATTGTTGCACTGTAAAATCTACTACACCTGTTGTATTCGGGCGCATGCGACAAATAGAATTGGATTTGATTCGGGTGGAGGATGGAGGATATCCTCATGGAGAAGGATGAGTTAGCGTTAGCGATGAAGGCAGACATGGTGACCAAGTTGTCGGAGGGAAAAGGCCCAGTGATAGATGGTAGATGCTGGAAGTTCAGTAAGAGGACAGTGTACTTGGTGCTGATAGGATGGACTGGGACGCAAAGGAGCGGGAAAGGTCATCACGGAGGGACTAGGGGTTGGTAGGGGGTCTGACTACGGGTGCCTGAATTTCACATAAGGTTGCCGGAATGGATGAGTATGGCCTTTCTGGACCATTCAACGAGAAGAGCTGCAACTCATACAGGGCGAAGGAGGGGGGCTGCAGGATAGGAGGCAGCAAATCACAGACTGCTGTAGAAACCCCCAATACCGATGGAAGGTGCAACATCGGTAAACAGCTGAACGTCTTCAGGACAAGAGACACATTCATCATAGAGAAAGGTGATGCTGTTTCAATGACTGAAGAGAAGGTGCCAGGCCTGAGCTCGGAGACATGAGGAAGGTGCCAGGCCTGAGCTCGGAGACATGAGGAAGGTGCCAGGCCTGAGCTCGGAGACATGAGGAAGGCGCCAGGCCTGAGCTCGGAGACATGAGGAAGGTGCCAGGCCTGAGCTCTGAGACATGAGGAAGGTGCCAGGCCTGAGCTCTGAGACATGAGGAAGGTGCCAGGCCTGAGCTCGGAGACATGAGGAAGGTGCCAGGCCTGAGCTCTGAGACATGAGGAAGGTGCCAGGCCTGAGCTCTGAGACATGAGGAAGGCGCCAGGCCTGAGCTCTGAGACATGAGGAAGGTGCCAGGCCTGAGCTCGGAGACATGAGGATGGCGCCAGGCCTGAGCTCTGAGACATGAGGAAGGCGCCAGGCCTGAGCTCTGAGACATGAGGAAGGTGCCAGGCCTGAGCTCTGAGACATGAGGAAGGCGCTAGGCCTGAGCTCTGAGACATGAGGAAGGTGCCAGGCCTGAGCTCTGAGACATGAGGAAGGTGCCAGGCCTGAGCTCGGAGACATGAGGAAGGTGCTAGGCCTGAGCTCGGAGACATGAGGAAGGTGCCAGGCCTGAGCTCGGAGACATGAGGAAGGTGCCAGGCCTGAGCTCGGAGACATGAGGATGGCGCCAGGCCTGAGCTCTGAGACATGAGGAAGGCGCCAGGCCTGAGCTCTGAGACATGAGGAAGGTGCCAGGCCTGAGCTCTGAGACATGAGGAAGGCGCCAGGCCTGAGCTCGGAGACATGAGGAAGGTGCCAGGCCTGAGCTCGGAGACATGAGGATGGCGTCAGGCCTGAGCTCTGAGACATGAGGTAGGCGCCAGGCCTGAGCTCTGAGACATGAGGAAGGTGCCAGGCCTGAGCTCTGAGACATGAGGAAGGTGCCAGGCCTGAGCTCTGAGACATGAGAAAGGTGCCAGGCCTGAGCTCTGAGACATGAGGAAGGTGCCAGGCCTGAGCTCTGAGACATGAGGAAGGTGCCAGGCCTGAGCTCTGAGACATGAGGAGTTGAACCAGCTTGCCCAGCAGACTCAGAAGAGATACCATATGTGATTTTTGTCTTTCTTCTGAATCGCATGTGATCCCAGTCCCACAGAGTTTTGTGTGTGAGCAGGTGTGTGTGCCGATCTGTATGTGTGTATGTGCGAGAGTGTGTGTATGTGCGAGAGTGTCTGTGTGTGTGTGCGAGAGAGTGTGTGTCTGTATGTCTCTCTCTATGTGTGTGTGTGTGTGTGTGTGTGTCTGCAGCTGCTGAATATTCACAGAATGGTACAATTACCCAGCATGCCCCAGCAGCCCAACCCCAACTCCACTGCTCAACCTGATTACCAGGTTAATACCAATATTCCACATTTAGCCTGCTCTACCCTACAGAACTCTGTTGAAATTGTATTTTGTAATCTTTCAAACACTTTAGCTGTGCTTTGATGTAGATAGCCTGATGTAATAGAAACAATGGAATAGTCCCAAAAGTGCAACATTCCAACGTGTCCTATCTTGCACTCCATTGAACCCATCTCTCGTTCCCTCTAATATATGAAGCTAGAGCAAGATACAGTGTATCTGTCTCCCTGCTACTCTGTCCTCTAATGTACATCGTTGGAGCTTCTCCCCCCCTCTCTCTCTCTCTCTCTCTCTCTCTTCCCCCCCCTCTCTCTCTCTCTCTCTCTCTCTCTCTCGCTCGCTCGCTCTCCGTCCCTCCCTTCTCTCTCTCTCTCTTCCTCTCTCTCTCTCTCTCTCTCTCTCTTCCCCCCTCACTCTCTCTCTCTCTCTCTCCGTCCCTCCTTCTCTCTCTCTCTCTTCCCCCCTCTCTCTCTCTCTCTCTCTCTCTCTCTCTCTCTCTCTCTCTCTCTCTCTCTCTCGCTCTCCGTACCTCCCTTCTCTCTCTCTCTCTCTCTTCCCCTCTCTCTCTGTCCGGCCCTTCGCTCTCCCTCTCCCCCCTCTCTCTCTCTCCCTCTCCGTCCCTCCCTTCTCACTCTCTCTCTCTCCATCACTCCCTTCTCTCTCTCTTCCCCCCTCTATCTCTCTCTCTCTCTCTCTCTCTTCCCCCCCTCCCTTCTCGCTCTCTCTCTCCGTCCCTCCCTTCTCTCTCTCTCTTCCCCACCCCTTATCTCTGTCTCTCTCTGTCTCTCTCTCTCACTCTCCTTCCGTCCCTCCCTTCTCACTCTCTCTCTTCCCCTCTCTCTCTGTCCGGCCCTTCGCTCTCCCTCTCCCCCCTCTCTCTCTCTCCCTCTCCGTCCCTCCCTTCTCACTCTCTCTCTCTCCATCACTCCCTTCTCTCTCTTCCCCCCTCTATCTCTCTCTCTCTCTCTCTCTTCCCCCCCTCCCTTCTCGCTCTCTCTCTCCGTCCCTCCCTTCTCTCTCTCTCTTCCCCACCCCTTATCTCTGTCTCTCTCTGTCTCTCTCTCTCACTCTCCTTCCGTCCCTCCCTTCTCACTCTCACTCTCTCTTCCCCTCTCTCTCGCTGTCTCTCCCTCAGTCCCTCTCTTCTGTCCTTCTCTCTCTCTCCCTCCCTTCTCTCTCTCTCTCTCTGTCTCTCTCCCTCCCTTCTCTCTCTCTCTCTGTCTCTCTCTCTCTCTCTCCCTCACTCTCCCTCATCTCATATGCCCAGTGGAAAACGTCCTTACCATTGATGTGCCATGGGATGAGAGAGAATATTGGCTCTGCTACACATCACTTCACAATATAATGACTTCTCTTTCTGTCCTTCTTTCTAGCTGCTTTCTTATCATTGTGTTTTCACACCTGTCTGGTTAAGGCGATGTGGTCTGTACCTTTTTAATGACAACCATAACCTTAGACAGTCTTATAATAATAATCTTAGACAGTTATTTTTTGTTGTTATTGCTTTGGTACTATTTTCACAAGTATGTGTTGATTTTTCAAACTTCTCAAATAAAAAACCTCTAAACTGGTAACACAGCAAGTCTTCCATTCAAAATCTTACATTGTGTATTCATCTTTCACCACAAAACCATTCATTGGAAAATAGAGGTTAACTGTGAAATACAAGTATGTTGGTTTAAATCACCAAAACACAATGTAGTAAAACCATATTTATCACTGCATTGTTGGGTTTAGAGCTTGCAAGAAAGGCATTACATTGTATTACATGTGATCGTGACATGTGAACTCAAAAAAGACCACAGAAACTTCATTTCGAATGCATGTTTACTGTATAAAGCAGGGTTCTCCAACATGGCAGCCCACAGGCCGGAGGAATGGGACAGGGAGAGAGAAGGGACAAACCATGTGACTCTGAGGACCTTCAGGATCATTTTAACTATCGCGGTGTGCTCTGGTTGTCAATTACCTCCCATTGAGGGTGACGAAACTGCCACTGTACCAATGGTCCCTGGACAGAGAGGTCCTGAGTTTTACCCTGGTAGTCCTCTGCTCCACTGGGCTGGGAAACTGCCCTGTACCAATGGTCCCTGAACAGAGAGGTCCTGGGTTTTACCATGGTAGTCCCCTGCTCCACTGGGCTGGGAAACTGCCCTGTACCAATGGTCCCTGAACAGAGAGGTCCTGGGTTTTACCATGGTAGTCCCCTGCTAGAGGTCCTGGGTTTTACCATGGTAGTCCTCTGCTCCACTGGGCTGGGAAACTGCCCTGTATCAATGGTCCCTGAACAGAGAGGTCCTGGGTTTTACCATGGTAGTCCCCTGCTCCACTGGGCTGGGAAACTGCCCTGTATCAATGGTCCCTGAACAGAGAGGTCCTGGGTTTTACCACTGGTCAAAACTGGCTTCAATGTTGACAAATAATAGTTGATGTCTGTGCTCTGGAATTTAATGAGCATAATACAAAAATCCCCATAAAATGGCATGTATTCATGGATGCCAAGGGAATCCAGGCTTCACTAAATATTGTATTTAAAAATATATATATAGTGAGGCCAGTAGTGAGGCCATGTTGTGGTGCCATGTTGTGATGCCATGTTATGAGGCCATGTAGTGAGGCCAGTAGTGAGGCCAGTAATGAGGCCAGTAGTGAGTCCATGTTGTGAGGCCATGTTGTGAGGCCAGTAGTGAGGCCAGTAGTGAGGCCAGTAGTGAGGCCAGTAGTGAGGCCATGTTGTGAGACAAGTAGTGAGACAAGTAGTGAGGCCATGTTGTGAGACAAGTAGTGAGACCAGTAGTGAGGCCATGTTGTGAGGCCATGTTGTGAGGCCATGTTGTGAGGCCATGTTGTGAGGCCAGTAGAGAGGCCAGTAGTGAGGCCAGTAGTGAGGCCATGTTGTGAAATTGTTAGATATTGCTTGTTAGATATTACTGCACTGTTGGAGCCAGAAACACATCTGCTAAACTCGTGTATGTGACCAATATCATTTGATTTGATTTGATTTGAGTTTGGATTTGGCTTCATACCAATCAAATCACATCCTAAACAAAACTTCATAATTGTCAGACAAGCGTGTCTGTTTCTGGTCTGCTTGTATGGATGTCCTGCAGTAGATAGCTTTCTAAATCAGCCCTTTACCATGGATGGAGATGAGGATTTGGACTTGTGGCATTGACTTTTTTATTTAATTTTAATTGATCCTTTATTTGACTAGGCAAGTCAGTTAAGAACAAATTCTTATTTACAATGATGATCTACCCCGGCCAAACATGGACGACGCTGGGCCAATTGTGCGCCGCCCTATAGGACTCTCAATCATGGCTGGATGTGATTCTGAAATTAAGAATTTGTTCTTAATTGACTTGCCCAGTTAAATAAAGGTTAAAAAAAGCCAATTGTTCAGGTCTCTCTCTAGTAGCAGAATAATGTTCAGGTCTCTCTAGTAGCAGAATAATGTTCAGGTCTCTCTAGTAGCAGAATAATGTTCAGGTCTCTCTAGTAGCAGAATAATGTTCAGGTCTCTCTAGTAGCAGACTAATGTTCAGGTCTCTCTCTAGTAGCAGACTAATGTTCAGATCTTTCTCTAGTAGCAGACTAATGTTCAGGTCTCTCTAGTAGCAGAATAATGTTCAGGTCTCTCTAGTAGCAGACTAATGTTCAGGTCTCTCTAATAGCAGACTAATGTTCAGGGCTCTCTCTAGTAGCAGACTAATGTTCAGATCTCTCTCTAGTAGCAGACTAATGTTCAGGTCTCTCTAGTAGCAGAATAATGTTCAGGTCTCTCTAGTAGCAGAATAATGTTCAGGTCTCTCTCTAGTAGCAGAATAATGTTCAGGTCTCTCTAGTAGCAGAATAATGTTCAGGTCTCTCTCTAGTAGCAGACTAATGTTCAGATCTCTCTCTAGTAGCAGACTAATGTTCAGGTCTCTCTAGTAGCAGACTAATGTTCAGGTCTCTCTAGTAGCAGACTAATGTTCAGGTCTCTCTAGTAGCAGACTAATGTTCAGGTCTCTCTCATAGCAGACTAATGTTCAGGTCTCTCTCTAGTAGCAGACTAATGTTCAGGTCTCTCTAGTAGCAGACTAATGTTCAGGTCTCTCTAGCAGCAGACTAATGTTCAGGTCTCTCTAGTAGCAGACTAATGTTCAGGTCTCTCTCTAGTAGCAGACTAATGTTCAGGTCTCTCTCTAGTAGCAGACTAATATTCAGATCTCTCTCTAGTAGCAGAATAATGTTCAGGTCTCTCTAGTAGCAGACTAATGTTCAGGTCTCTCTAGTAGCAGACTAATGTTCAGGTCTCTCTAGTAGCAGACTAATGTTCAGATCTCTCTCTAGTAGCAGACTAATGTTCAGGTCTCTCTAGTAGCAGACTAATGTTCAGATCTCTCTCTAGTAGCAGACTAATGTTCAGATCTCTCTCTAGAAGCAGACTAATGTTTGGACTTGCCGATGGGTGTGGTTTACAGTTTTGGGATTGTTTTATAGGTCCATTAAGCCAGGCAAGATCAAGCACATCTAGAGGATTTTAAATTATTTCTAATAGTATATGAACCCAGGTCTGCTCTCTCTCTCTCTGAGGCAGGATGTTATTTACCAGGCAGGCAGGATGGAGAGCTTTCACCATATATTTATTACTATTATTATTATTATTCAAGAAATTATTTTTCCCCCTCTTTCCCCTTATCTAGAAAGCAAGGTTTATAGTCAAAGTCATAAGATAAACATCATTAGAAATGTTGCAACTTTGTAAGCTAACATTAGCTAGCTAAACAGAAAAAAGCTAGGCTACTTTAACCAAGGTAATGTGCAGTAAGTGCTGGTTCCAATATGGAGGAATGTTATATAACACAATACGATGCATCTCCAACAACACACTCACATATCACACTCTCAGAAAATACCTCCTCTCAGTCAACAACTGTCCCCTTAATTGACTTCACACTGAAATACTGAAAGTAACAATTAGAGTAATTGTCAATGTCATTCTGGGTCTTCTGGGCATATCCTATGTTAAATATATATATATATTTTATGTGTATATGTGTATAAATATATATTTGAAAGAGTTACCTGGCTAGCTTGTAAAGTGTCAAATGAAAGTAGCCTAGCTGTTTTCTGTTTAGCGAGCTAATGTCAGCTTACAAAGGTTGCAACAGTTCTAATAACGTTGAAACTTTATTTATTTTATTTAGCATTTGACTTTGACTTCATATATTTGAATTAACCCTGTTGTGTTCGTTTCATGTTAATTAACCCTGTTGTGTTCGTTTCATGTTAATTAACCCTGTTGTGTTCGTTTCATGTTAATTAACCCTGTTGTGTTCGTTTCAAGTAATTTAATTCTGTGTTGCCGGTCCAAAATGGCCGCCCCGTTATAGCTGGTTATATATCCATAATAATACATATATTATCGTCTAATGTTGTGTTACATCTTTTAATCAACTTAAGTTCTTGTGAACATTACACGTTTTTAACTTCTATTTGCTATTTCTGGCCTGTAGGCCTCATTGACCTAAGCTCATACAACTTGTTTTGTAGTAAAAAAGGATAATGTAGGGATTATATTGACTATATCAAATACTCAAGATGAAAAATATTGTGCTATTTACCACAGACTACTTTGTGTCAAAGTTTAACCAAGGACTCTCTCCTCCTCCCCAGTGTCATGATCAAAGATATGATCAAGAGCCTCACATACAGTATATCGTTTGGTCATTGTGCTGCCACAGAATTAATTGTGAGCAAGGCCTCAAAAAAGCTTTATATACCAGAGCTGAGAGAAGAGTTGTATATATTATAGAAACAATGTTGTGGTTGTTTATGAGAATGCCAACAGGTGGGGTTCCTGTGGGGGAAAGGTTCTATTGGGGAAAGGTTCCTGTGGGGGAAAGATTCTATTGGGAAAGGTTCCTGTGGGGGAAAGATTATATTGGGGAAAGGTTCCTGTGGGGGAAATATTCTATTGGGGAAAGGTTCCTGTGGGGGAAAGATTATATTAGGGAAAGGTTCCTGTGGGGGAAAGATTCTATTGGGGAAAGGTTCCTGTGGGGGGAAGATTCTATTGGGGAAAGGTTCCTGTGGGGGAAAGATTCTATTGGGGAAAGGTTCCTGTGGGGGAAAGATTCTATTGGGAAAGGTTCCTGTGGGGGAAAGATTCTATTGGGGAAAGGTTCCTGTGGGGGAAAGGTTCTATTGGGGAAAGGTTCCTGTGGGGGAAAGATTCTATTGGGAAAGGTTCCTTTGGGGGAAAGATTCTATTGGGGAAAGGTTCCTGTGGGGAAAGATTCTATTGGGGAAAGGTTCCTGTGGGGGAAAGATTCTATTGGGGAAAGGTTCCCGTGGGGGAAAAATTCTATTGGCGAAAGGTTCCTGTGGGGGAAAGATTCTATTGGGGAAAGGTTCCGGTGGGGGAAAGATTCTATTGGGGAAAGGTTCCCGTCGGGGTTTCCATGGAAGCCAAAAAGAGGAGTGAGGTGTGTGTGTGTGCTCAAACACACATGCATGTGGGGGCCTGGGAGAGGAAGTGTGTCCATCTGATGAATGGGCATGTGCCTGAACTCATTTGTATACACTAATTGTAGTCTCACCCGTGTATTTCTAATGACACCACAGGTGTACTAACGTTAAATAAAACACCCAAAATGTTATGCAAATCATCAACATGTATTTCTGTTTTTAGATGCCCTGTGTGGACAAAGTCATGGAAATGTATTGAACATCAGATTAAATTAACTGCATTTGTCAGAGAGAAAACTTGTAAATCGGTCCAATTCGACCGGAACACAGCAGGAGGGTTAAATAATTAACTTTGCTTACCTTAATACATTGAATGGCTTAAGGCTACTTGCAAGCTGGTTCAATCACAGTCATTTTGTATGGTCATGCTGGAATGGCAATTCATTTTGAGTCGGAATGGCAGCTAAATTTGAATTGACCAAAAGGTTCTATATACAGTAGAACCACCTTATTTTATCTAAGATGTATGCTTTTCTCTCTCTCTGGTTCCCATCCAAAAAACCAAAAGGTTCTATACGGAACCCCAAACAACCAAAATGTTCTATATGGAACCCCAAACAACCAAAAGGTTGTATACGGAACCCAAAACAACCAAAAGGTTCTATATGGAACCCCAAACAACCAAAGTTTGTATACATGGAACCCCGAACAACCAACATGTTCTATATGGAACCCCAAACAAACAAAAGGTTCTTTGTGGAACCCCAAACAACTTAAAGGTTCTATACGGAACCCCAAACAACCAAAATGTTCTATATGGAACCCCAAACAACCAAAAGGGTCTATACAGAACCCCAAACAACCAAAATGTTCTGGAATCCCAAACAACCCTTTTTTCGAAGAGTGTACATAGAGGACTGTAAAGGACAGGAAGCATGGAACAGCATTTTTGTCGGCGAAATGACCAGGGACACTCGAAGTCAAACTTAAATGAATCATTGTTTATTGTTAGCTTGCTGGAGAGGTTCCAACCAACTCAATGTACCATATGTACACAAACAATAGCTTCTATCTCAAGGCCATCAGACTGTTAAACAGCCACCACTAACATTGAGTGGCTACTGCCAACATACTGACTCAAATCTCTAGCCACTTTAACAATTAAAAATTGGATATAATAAATGTATCACTACTCACTGTAAACAATGCCACTTTATATAATGTTTACAAACCTTACATTACTCTCATATGTACATACTGTACTCTATACCATATACTGCATCTTGCCTATGCCATTCGGGCATCGCTCATCTCTATTTATATGTACATATAAATATATTGATGAGTGTGTACATAGGCCTTGTGTGTATAAGGTAATTGTTGTGCAATTGTTGGATCACGTGTTAGATATTACTGCACGGTCGGAACTAGAAGCACAAGCATTTCGCTACACTCGCATTAACATCTGCTAACCATCTGTATGTGACCAATAACATTAGATTTGATTTGAGAGCTCCAATGTACGTACACATAAAGGGATATTGCCATGAATTAGCTTATTCATCATTCATCATTAATTCATCATTAACGTTTGCTATAATTCATTTGACAGACCAATACCTCACAAGGTTTCTTCTCTCCAAGCTGAGACCTTGAAACTGAAATATCGTTCTCAAAACAAGGTTCAAGGCCATACTGCCAGATTGCACAAACTACAGTGAGGATTTCTCCCAGGTATTTAAATCAGTCCCTTGCATGAACACAGCAACTGGTTATTAGAAAAGCTCAAACATACACATTTCTGTAACAATTTATTTTGGTGTTTGTGAATAAAACCTGTTTATAGATCATTCTGGCCTGCTTATTCCCATGGGTGTAGATCGGTAACATAAAGGGATGTTGACTTATGGTTAAATCCCCCGACTTTACATTTATTTAATCTCAATGAACACGAACAGTGACAGTACATAGCATATAGGCTCCACCCATAAGCGATGGAGCCTATAGCCTTACAGATGGCTGAAGCCTTACAGATGGCTGAAGCCTTACAGATTGCTGAAGCCTTACAGATGGCTGAAGCCTTACAGATTGCTGAAGCCTTACAGATGGCTGAAGCTTTACAGATTGCTGAAGCCTTACAGATGGCTGAAGCCTTACAGATTGCTGAAGCCTTACAGATCGCTGAAGCCTTACAGATTGCTGAAGCCTTACAGATGGCTGAAGCCTTACAGATCGCTGAAGCCTTACAGATTGCTGAAGCCTTACAGATGGCTGAAGCCTTACAGATGGCTGAAGCCTTACAGATGGCTGAAGCCTTACAGATTGCTGAAGCCTTACAGATCGCTGAAGCCTTACAGATGGCTGAAGCCTTACAGATGGCTGAAGCCTTACAGATGGCTGAAGCCTTACAGATCGCTGAAGCCTTACAGATGGCTGAAGCCTTACAGATTGCTGAAGCCTTACAGATCGATGAAGCCTTACAGATTGCTGAAGCCTTACAGATCGCTGAAGCCTTACAGATTGCTGAAGCCTTACAGATCACTGAAGCCTTACATATGGCTGAAGCCTTACAGATTGCTGAAGTGCTTACAGATCACTGAAGCCTTACAGATCGCTGAAGTGCTTACAGATCGCTGAAGTGCTTACAGATCGCTGAAGCCTTACAGATTGCTGAAGCGTTACAGATCGCTGAAGCCTTACAGATCGCTGAAGCCTTAAAGATCACTGAAGCCTTACAGATCACTGCGGCCTTACAGATCGCTGAAGCCTTACAGATCACTGAAGCCTTACAGATCACTGACGCTTTGCAGATTGCTGAAGCCTTACAGATCACTGAAGCCTTACAGATCGCTGAAGCCTTATAGATTGCTGAAGCCTTACAGATTGCTGAAGCCTTACAGATGGCTGAAGCCTTACAGATGGTTGAAGCCTTACAGATGGCTGAAGCCTTACAGATGGCTGAAGCCTTACAGATCGCTGAAGCCTTACAGATCACTGAAGCCTTACAGATCGCTGAAGCCTTACAGATCGCTGAAGCCTTACAGATCACTGAAGCCTTACAGATCACTGAAGCCTTACAAATCGCTGAAGCCTTACAGATTGCTGAAGCCTTACAGATGGCTGAAGCCTTACAGATGGCTGAAGCCTTACAGATGGCTGAAGCCTTACAGATGGCTGAAGCCTTACAGATTACGTGACAGAAATGTAAATGTAATTTCTCATCGAGCCGACATATGCAGCATTTACGGTGAATGCCGTCTCTGCGAACACCGGGATTTTAGCATTTTAATTTATGTGAAGTAAAGTCTATAATTTTGAGTCGATTTTGGTGGTATTTCTTTTTTTATTCTGTATGCCATCTGATTCACATTATTCTTAACAACTTTGCCCTGCCTTGTCTCTACAAGCAGAGTTGTGCTAAATAACAAAGACAGTGGTATTCATTGGTATTCATCTATACCAACAGGTGTGTGTGCTCGTGTGCGTGGTCATGTGTTCTGTGTGCGTGTGCGTGCTGTGTGTGTGTGTTAGTATTATGTTGGTGAACAGCTTGCAGTAATGCTGATGCAGTAATGCAGGTAAACCTGTGTGCGACCCTGAAGATCAGCAGTTAAACACTTAGAAAAGCCAGCAAGCATCCGGATAGCTAGGGCACTAAGCTACATCCCAAAATGGTGGTGTCCCGTTATATTCAAAATCTGCACCTGAAACTAAACAGCCTAATTGATTTACACACAGCATGTGCTCTGAACGCCTTGAGGCCTAAAATATTCACAGTGTTAATTCCCGGGTCTGCGTACAACATAGCACACTATTCCCTACACGGTGCAGTACTTGAGACCAGAGTCCATCTAATGTAGTGCACCACATAGGGAATAGGCTGCCAGTTGGGACGTGTTAATACTGACTTTACACCTCATGAATAGAACATGTGTTTAGTGTAGAGCCTGAGATGGGATCGGAGGGAATACTCATTCTGAAATTCTTTCAGCCTTATGCGTGTCATGTAATGTTCCACGATGATGTGTGTGGGGGGGGAGGGGGGTGAGGCTGATTGTTTTTGACGATGGTCGACTCTACTCACTCATGATGTTATGATCGCCATGACGTCTTCTATGTTCCGCTGTATTCTAAAACGTATTTTATTTTACTAGACAAGTCAGTTAAAATAACAAAATTCTTATTTTCCAATGATGGCCTACACCGGCCCAACTCTAACCCGGACGACACCGGCCCAACTCTAACCCGGACGACACCGGCCCAACTCTAACCCGGACGACACCGGCCCAACTCTAACCCGGACGACACCGGCCCAACTCTAACCCGGACGACACCGGCCCAACTCTAACCCGGACGACACCGGCCCAACTCTAACCCGGACGACACCGGCCCAACTCTACCCCGGACGACACCGGCCCAACTCTAACCCGGACGACACCGGCCCAACTCTAACCCGGACGACACCGGCCCAACTCTAACCCGGACGACACTGGGCCAATGATGGCCTACACCGGCCCAACTCTAACCCGGACGACACTGGGCCAATGATGGCCTACACCGGCCCAACTCTAACCCGGACGACACCGGCCCAACTCTAACCCGGACGACACCGGCCCAACTCTAACCCGGACGACACCGGCCCAACTCTAACCCGGACGACACCGGCCCAACTCTAACCCGGACGACACCGGCCCAACTCTAACCCGGACGACACCGGCCCAACTCTAACCCGGACGACACCGGCCCAACTCTAACCCGGACGACACCGGCCCAACTCTACCCCGGACGACACCGGCCCAACTCTAACCCGGACGACACCGGCCCAACTCTAACCCGGACGACACCGGCCCAACTCTAACCCGGACGACACTGGGCCAATGATGGCCTACACCGGCCCAACTCTAACCCGGACGACACTGGGCCAATGATGGCCTACACCGGCCCAACTCTAACCCGGACGACACCGGCCCAACTCTAACCCGGACGACACCGGCCCAACTCTAACCCGGACGACACCGGCCCAACTCTAACCCGGACGACACTGGGCCAATGATGGTCTACACCGGCCCAACTCTAACCCGGACGACACCGGCCCAACTCTAACCCGGACGACACTGGGCCAATGATGGCCTACACCGGCCCAACTCTACCCCGGACGACACTGGGCCAACTCTAACCCGGACGACACTGGGCCAATGATGGCCTACACCGGCCCAACTCTAACCCGGACGACACTGGGCCAATGATGGCCTACACCGGCCCAACTCTAACCCGGACGACACCGGCCCAACTCTAACCCGGACGACACCGGCCCAACTCTAACCCGGATGACACCGGCCCAACTCTAACCTGGACGACACCGGCCCAACTCTAACCCGGACGACACCGGCCCAACTCTAACCCGGACGACACCGGCCCAACTCTAACCCGGACGACACCGGCCCAACTCTAACCCGGACGACACCGGCCCAACTCTAACCCGGACGACACTGGGCCAACTCTAATCCGGACGACACCGGCCCAACTCTAACCCGGACGACACCGGCCCAACTCTAACCCGGACGACACCGGCCCAACTCTAACCCGGACGACACCGGCCCAACTCTAACCCAGACGACACTGGGCCAACTCTAACCCGGACGACACCGGCCCAACTCTAACCCGGACGACACTGGGCCAATGATGGCCTACACCGGCCCAACTCTAACCCGGACGACACCGGCCCAACTCTAACCCGGACGACACTGGGCCAACTCTAACCCGGACGACACCGGCCCAACTCTAACCCGGACGACACCGGCCCAACTCTAACCCGGACGACACTGGGCCAAATCTAACCCGGACGACACCGGCCCAACTCTAACCCGGACGACACCGGCCCAACTCTAACCCGGACGACACTGGGCCAATTGTGTGCTATGGGACTCCCAATGATGGCCTACACCGGCCCAACTCTAACCCGGACGACACTGGGCCAATGATGGCCTACACCGGCCCAACTCTAACCCGGACGACACTGGGCCAATTGTGTGCTATGGGACTCCCAATGATGGCCTACACCGGCCCAACTCTAACCCGGACGACACTGGGCCAATTGTGTGCTATGGGACTCCCAATTATGGCCGGATGTAATACAGTCTGGATTTGAACCAGGGACTGTCGTGACACGTCTTGCACTGACATGCAGTGCCTTGAGAGCCCTTTGATATTCTGTTCCATCCATCCTATCTCATCCCCATATTGTTATTTATTTGTTCGCTCCTTTGCACCCCAGTATCTCTACTTGCACATTCGTCTTCTGCACATCTTTCACTCCAGTGTTTAATTGCTAAATTGTAATTACTTCACCACTATAGCCTATGTATTGCCTTTACCTCCCCAATCTTACCTCATTTGTACACACTGTATGTAGACTTTTTCTATTGTGTTATTGACTGTACGTTTTGTTTATCCCATGTGTAACTCTGTGTTGTTTGTGTCTCACTGCGTTGCTTTATCTTGGACCAGGTCGCAGTTGTAAATGAGAACTTGTTCTCAACTGGCCTACCTGGTTAAATAAAGGTGAAATGTATATATATTTTTTAAATATTATCGGTTCGTGGGTTAAAGGTCATGTGATTCTGTATGACTCACATCCTAGAATAACACAGAGACAAGATGACAGGTAACATACTCACTATATGATATTTTATGGTTGTCTGTCATGAATACAAAATATTTTTTTTAGGTAGCCTGCTATATTCATAAGTCCACCATCTTAGTTTCCAAACATGCTTCATTCCTTTCATCTGGAGGTCAAATACATTCCCCAGATCTAAACAGGATACACTCTGGATGAATCTTTATTTCCCCCTTTTTCTTGTTGTTGTTAATACCTGCCTCAAATCTAATTGAGTTGTTTCTTCAATGCCAAACCTTGTAGGAAGATGCTTTTGGTATGGAGGTAATACATATCAGATTTCTCCATCCAGCAGACCTGATCGATTGCAGAGGAGTGGAGAGTAAAGTAGAGGAGGGGATGAAAGGAAGAGAGGTGAGGTGTGGAGAGGATGGAGGAGAAGAGGAAGAGAGGAGAGGTGGGGAGAGGAGAGGTCAGGAGAGGATAGAGTTGAGGAGGATAAGAGGAAGAGAGGAGAGGAGAGTTGAAGAGGAGAGGTGAGGAGGAGAAGAGGAATAGGGGAGAGGAGGAGAAGAGGAGAGGAGAGGAAAGAGATGAGAGGATGGAGTTGAGGAGGAGAAGAGGAAGAGAGGAGAGGAGGAAAAGAGGAAAAGATGACATGAGAGGTGAGGGGGAGAAGAGAAATAGAGGAGAGGAGAGGAGAGGAGAGGAGAGGAGAGGAGAGGAGAGGAGAGGAGAGGAGAGGAGAGGAGAGGAGAGGAGAGGAGAGGAGAGGAGAGGAGAGGAGTAAAATAGCAGAGGAGAGGAGAGGAGTAAAATACAGAGGAGAGGAGGAAGGAAAGTCCTGTGAAAAGAAGAGAGAAAAAACAGGTGGAGGATAAACAAGAAGAGAGGAAGAAAGATTCCCATATGTCTCTGGAGGGACATGTTTTAAGTCATATACAGCAGGTGTACTGCACCATAATATACAGCAACAGCCTTGAACGAGTTCCCACTTTTCTGGTGGATTGAAATGAAATTGCAACTCAATTTCTACGTCTTGTTTTGAAAGTAGCAATATTTTGGAGATTATTTCATTTTGAAATAATAGAAATGGAGAGGTACTCTGAATGAAGGGAAAAAGGCCATTCTTGAACACGTGGTAATCTGCTAGAGAACCAGTTTTGAATTAAGTATAGTTGTTGTATGACTGAAGCCTGCAGTGAGAGATACAATCAAGTCAAATTTTATTGGTCAAATACACATTTTTTTTGCAGATGCTATTGCGGGTGTAGCGAAATGCTTGTGTTTCTACACTACAGTAATATTTAACAATTCACGGCAATACACACAATTCTAAAGTAAAATAATAGAATTTAGAAAAATACATTCGGAAAGTATTCAAACCCCTGACTCTTTCCACATTTTGTTATGTTAGAGCCTTATTCAAAAAGTGATTAAATTGTTTATTTTCCAGTCATCAATCACAAACATAACGACAAAGCAAAAACGGGGTTTTCAAATTTTTTGCAAATTTATTCGAGATAAGAAACTTTCTAAAAAAGTTCTCAGACCCTTTACTCAGTACTTGGTTGAAGCACCGTTGGCAGCGATTACAGCCTTGAATCTTCTTTAGTGATGGCTATCTAACTGTCTGGCTATCTAACTGTCTGATGGCCTTGAGATAGAAGTTGTTTTTCACTCTCTCGGCCCAAGCTTTGATGCACCTATACTGACCTCGACTTCTGGATGATAGTTGGGTGAACAGGTCGTGGCTCGGGTTGTTGATGTGCTTGATGATCTTTTTGGCTTTCTTGTGACATTGGGTGCTGTAGGTGTCCTGGGGGGAAGGTCGTTTTCCCCCGGTGATGCGCTGTGCAGAACTCACTACCCTCTGGAGAGCCCTGCGGTTGCGGGGGGTGCAGTTTCTGTACCAGGCGGTGATACAGACGGACAGGATGCTCTCAATTGTGCATCTGTAAAAGAGGGTCTTAGGTGACAAGCCAAATGTCTTCAGCCTCCTGAGGTTGAAGAAGCATTGTTGCACTTTCTTCACCACAATGTCTGTATGGGTGGACCATTTCAGATTGTCAGTGATGTGTACGCCAAGTAACTTGAACCTTTCAACCTTCTCCACTGTGGTCACTTCGAGGACCCAGTTACACAGGGCGGGGTTCAGACCCAGGGCCCCCGAGCTTCATGATGAGCTCGGAGAGTACGATGGTGTTGAAGGCTGAGCTGTAGTCAATTAACAACATTCTAACATGGGTATTATTCTTGTCCAGATTGGATAGGGCAGATGGGATAGGACAGATGGGTTAGGGCAGTGTGCAGTGTGTGGAGCAATTGCATCATCTGTGGATCTATTGGGGCGGTAAGTAAATTGGAGTGGGTCTAGGGTGTCAGGTAAGGTAGAGGTGATATGATCCTTGACTAGTCTCTCAAAGCACTTCAAGTGAGTGCTATGGGGCGATAGTCATTTAGTTCAGTTACCTTCACTTTCTTGGGTACAGGAACAATGGTGGACATCTTGAAGCAAGTGGGAACAGCAGACTGGGATAGGGAGAGATTGAATATGTCCGTAAACACTCCAGCCAGCTGGTATGCGCATGCTCAGAGGACGCGACTAGGGATGCCGTCCTTTTCCAGCAGCCATGCGAGGGTTAACACGCATAAAAGAGCCCACAGTGCTTTGGAGCAGGCCGCTTCGGTGGCACTGGGTTTTCCTCAAAGCAGGCGAAGAAGGTGTTTAGCTTGCCCTGGGGGAAGTCATCGGTGTCCGTGATGTGGCTGGTTTTCCTTTTATAATCCGTGACTGTCTGGAGTCCCTGCCACATATGTCTTGTGTCTGAGCCATTGAATTGTGACTCCACTTTTTCTCTATACTGATGTTTTGCCTTGTTTGATTGCCTTTTGGAGGGAATAACCAAACTGTTTGTATTGAACCATATTCCCAGTCACCTTGCCATGATTAAATGCGATGGTTCACGCTTTCAGTTTTGCATGAATACTGCCATCTATGGTGTCTGGTTTGGGTAGGTTTTAATAGTCACAGTAGGAACAACATCCCATATACACTTCCTGATGAACTCAGTCACTGTGTCCGTATATACGTCATTGTTATTCTCAGAGGCCACGTCCAAGTCCACCCCAGTGCCAGTCCACGTTATCAAAACAGTCTTTAAGCATAGTTTCCAATTGGTCAGACCAGTGTTGAATAGACCTTAGTGCGGCTACTTCCTTTTTGAGTTTCTGCCTATAAGAAGGGAGGAGCAAAATGGAGTCGTGATCTGATTTGCTGAAGGGAGGGTGGGGGAGGGCCTTGTAGGCATTTCGAAAAGGGGAGGCGCGAATACGCAGACAGACACAGATATGCAGACAGACACAGATATGCAGACAGATACAGGTATGCAGACAGACACAGTCTGCATATCTGTGTCTGTCTTTATACCTCTGTCTGTCTGTATATCTCTGTCTGTCTGTATATATGTGTCTGTCTTTATACCTGTGTCTGTCTGCATATCTGTCTCTGTCTGCCTATCTGTGTCTGTCTGCATATCGGTGTCTGTCTGCATATCTGTGACTGTCTTTATACCTCTGTCTGTCTGTATATCTCTGTCTGTCTGTATATATGTGTCTGTCTGTATATATTCGTCTATCTGCATATCCGTGTTAGTCTGCATATATGTGTCTGTCTGTATATCTCTGTATGTCTGTCTGTATATATGTGTCTGTCTGTATATACAGTATGTGTCTGTCTGTATATATGTGTCTGTCTGTATATCTCTGTATGTCTGTATATATGTGTCTGTCTGTATATCTCTGTCTGTCTGTATATCTCTGTCTGTCTGTATATATGTGTCTGTCTGCACACCTGTGTCTGTCTCTATATCTCTGGCTTTCTGTCTGTATATCTCTGTCTGTCTGTATATCTCTGTCTGTCTGTATATATGTGTCTGTCTGCATACCTGTGTCTGTCTGCATACCAGTGTCTGTCTGCATATCTGCATCAGTCTGCATATCTGAGTCTGTCTGCATATCTGTGTCTGTCTGTATATCTCTGTCTGTCTGTATATATGTGTCTGTCTGTATATCTCTGTCTGTCTGTATATCTCTGTCTGTCTGTATATCTGTGTCTGTCTGCATACCTGTGCCTGTCTGTATATCTCTGTCTGTCTGTATATATGTGTCTGTCTGCATATCTGTGTCTGTCTGTATATCTGTGTCTGTCTGTATATATGTGTCAGTCTGCATTACAAATGATAGCAAATTATATACATCCTGTGAGATATCATGCGATTCGTCCTGAACACAGCAAATTAATGCATAGATCAAACCATTTGAAGGCAGCTAGGAAACAATGCTATTTAGATGTAGCTATAGAGTTCGCATCCCAAACATCAGCCTTTTCCCTATGCATTCCCTATGGGACCTGGTCTAAAGTAGTGCACTATATAGGGAATAGGGTGCCATTTGTGATGCTTACCCTAGCGAGCATAGCAGACATCTCGTCTTGACAAAGTAAAACTGCAATTTGGTTCAATAAAAGCACTAATGAGATCTGTGCTAGCATTGGGTTTGATGGATGAATTCTTTCTATCATTGATTGGTTTTCTCACTGCAACACTGGGTTTCAGCATCCCAAATGGCATCCTATTCCCTTATATAGTGCACTACTTTAGACCAGGGTCCATAAGTGCTCTGGTCAAATGTAGTGCACTGTGAAGGGATTAGGGATGCCATCTGTGACACAGCCCTAGGCATCGCTAGCTGTTATGGTATCAGGTCTTCTTGTCATTGATAGCTAGCTGTCTCAATCGTTCAGAAAAATATATATATATTGATACATAATTCAAATCTGCGGGAATAAGATTACATTTATGTACTGTGAAATACCAGATTTTTTTTACAGTAATGGTTGACAGTTTTGCATAGTTCTCTCTCCATCACCCTCTCTCTTTCTCGCTCCATCTCCCTCTCTCTCTCCACTCCTCTCTCCCCCTCTCCTTTCTCTCTCCATCTCTCTCCCTCCATCTCTCTCCCCACCCCTCTCCCTCTCTCTCTCCTTCTCTCTCCATCTCTCTCCCCACCCCTCTCTCCCCCTCTCCTTTCTCTCTCCATCTCTCTCCCTCCATCTCTCTCCCCACCCCTCTCCCTCTCTCTCTCCCTCTCTCTCCATCTCTCTCTCCACCCCTCTCTCCCCTCTATCTCTCTCTCTCTCTCTCTTTCACTTTCTCTCCACACCTCCCTCCTCTCTGTCCTAAGTGACTGTAATGCGTTTAATGTTCTTGTTCTCTGCGTGAGTGCAGCTCCAGCTAGGGCCTCTGACTGTGAATGAATAACTGTGTGTGTGTGTGTGTGTGTGTGTGTGTGTGTGTGTGTCTGTGTGTGTGTGTGTGTGTGTGTGTGTATGTGTGTGTGTGTGTGTGTGTGTGTGTGTGTGTGTGTGTGTGTGTGTGTGTGTGTGTGTGTGTGTGTGTGTGTGTGTGCGTGTGCGTGTGCGTGTCTGTGCTTAGCAGCAGTACAGGAAACAGGACATGCTGTCGTCACAGCAGCCGTAGAGGGCACTGCTGGGCTGACACCTACAAGGCACACACATGATCTGGGGCAAGAGAAATCAGATTGTCAGACCAAAGACACACATTTTTAGGCAACCAACATGTAGTAAGGTAACCCAGAAACCAGTAAGGTAAACTATTTACCCAGAAACCAGTAAGGTAACCCATATACCTAGTAACCAGGAAGGTAACCCATACACCTAGTAAACAGTAAGGTAACCCAGATACCTAGTAACCAGTAAGGTAACCCAGATACCTAGTAACCAGTAAGGTAACCCATATACCTAGTTACCAGTAAGGTAACCCAGATACCTAGTAACTAGTAATGTAAACTATTTACCTAGTAACCAGTAAGGTAAACCCAGATACCTAGTAACCAGTGAGGTAACCTAAAGTAGATGCATGTGGGTAAGGTAACCAAGATAACCAGACATCAGTAAGGTAACCTAGCCAAATGTGTGTAATGTTTTGTGTTGTTATTAACACAAGTGTTTCAGGTGTTGAACTCTGATGAAACACACACATTCACATCTACTCAAAATGTTCAGTTAGGCTGAAGGACTGCCTGGCCTGCCATCCTGTGAAGGACTGCCTGACCTGCTATCCTGTGAAGTACTGCCTGACCTGCCATCCTGAGAAGGACTGCCTGACCTGCCATCCTGTGAAGGACTGCCTGGCATGCCATCCTGTGAAGTACTGCGTGACCTGCCATCCTGTGAAGGACTGCTTGACCTGCCATCCTGAGAAGGACTGCCTGACCTGCCATCCTGTGAAGGACTGCCTGACCTGCCATCCAGTGAAGTACTGCCTGACCTGCCATCCTGAGAAGGACTGCCTGACCTGCCATCCTGTGAAGGACTGCCTGACCTGCCATCCTGTGAAGTACTGCCTGACCTGCCATCCTGAGAAGGCTGCACGGCCTGCCATCCTGTGAAGTACTGCATGGCCTGCCATCCTTTGTTTCTGCATGGCCTGCCATCCTATATTTCTGCGTGTCCTGCCATCCTATATTTCTGCATTGCCTGCCATCCTATATTTCTACGTGGCCTGCCATCCTCTGTTTCTGCGTGGCCTGCCATCCTCTGTTTCTGCGTGGCCTGCCATCCTATATTTCTGCGTGGCCTGCCATCCTATATTTCTGCGTGGCCTGCCATCCTATATTTCTGCATTGCCTGCCATCTTATATTTCTGCGTGGCCTGCCATTCCTATATTTCTGCGTGGCCTGCCATCCTATATTTCTGCGTGGCCTGCCATCCTATATTTCTGCGTGGCCTGCCATCCTCTGTTTCTGCGTGGCCTGCCATCCTCTGTTTCTGCGTGGCCTGCCATCCTATATTTCTGCGTGGCCTGCCATCCTCTGTTTCTGCGTGGCCTGCCCATCCTCTGTTTCTGCGTGGCCTGCCCATCCTCTGTTTCTGCGTGGCCTACCCATCCTCTGTTTCTGCGTGGCCTGCCCATCCTCTGTTTCTGCGTGGCCTGCCCATCCTATATTCTGCGTGGCCTGCCATCCTCTGTTTCTGCGTGGCCTGCCCATCCTCTGTTTCTGCGTGGCCTGCCCATCCTCTGTTTCTGCGTGGCCTGCCCATCCTCTGTTTCTGCGTGGCCTGCCCATCCTCTGTTTCTGCGTGGCCTGCCCATCCTCTGTTTCTGCGTGGCCTGCCCATCCTCTGTTTCTGCGTGGCCTGCCCATCCTCTGTTTCTGCGTGGCCTGCCCATCCTCTGTTTCTGCGTGGCCTGCCCATCCTCTGTTTCTGCGTGGCCTGCCATCCTCTGTTTCTGCGTGGCCTGCCCATCCTCTGTTTCTGCGTGGCCTGCCCATCCTCTGTTTCTGCGTGGCCTGCCCATCCTCTGTTTCTGCGTGGCCTGCCCATCCTCTGTTTATGCGTGGCCTGCCATCCTATATTTCTGCGTGGCCTGCCCATCCTCTGTTTCTGCGTGGCCTGCCCATCCTCTGTTTCTGCGTGGCCTGCCATCCTCTGTTTCTGCGTGGCCTGCCATCCTCTGTTTCTGCGTGGCCTGCCCATCCTCTGTTTCTGCGTGGCCTGCCATCCTCTGTTTCTGCGTGGCCTGCCCATCCTCTGTTTCTGCGTGGCCTGCCCATCCTCTGTTTCTGCGTGGCCTGCCCATCCTCTGTTTCTGCGTGGCCTGCCCATCCTCTGTTTCTGCGTGGCCTGCCCATCCTCTGTTTCTGCGTGGCCTGCCCATCCTCTGTTTCTGCGTGGCCTGCCCATCCTCTGTTTCTGCGTGGCCTGCCCATCCTCTGTTTCTGCGTGGCCTGCCCATCCTCTGTTTCTGCGTGGCCTGCCCATCCTCTGTTTCTGCGTGGCCTGCCATCCTCTGTTTCTGCGTGGCCTGCCCATCCTCTGTTTCTGCGTGGCCTGCCCATCCTCTGTTTCTGCGTGGCCTGCCCATCCTCTGTTTCTGTGTGGCCTGCCCATCCTCTGTTTATGCGTGGCCTGCCATCCTATATTTCTGCGTGGCCTGCCCATCCTCTGTTTCTGCGTGGCCTGCCCATCCTCTGTTCTGCGTGGCCTGCCATCCTCTGTTTCTGCGTGGCCTGCCATCCTCTGTTTCTGCGTGGCCTGCCCATCCTCTGTTTCTGCGTGGCCTGCCATCCTCTGTTTCTGCGTGGCCTGCCCATCCTCTGTTTCTGCGTGGCCTGCCCATCCTCTGTTTCTGCGTGGCCTGCCCATCCTCTGTTTCTGCGTGGCCTGCCCATCCTCTGTTTCTGCGTGGCCTGCCCATCCTCTGTTTCTGCGTGGCCTGCCATCCTCTGTTTCTGCGTGGTCTGCCCATCCTCTGTTTCTGCCTGACCTGCCATCCTGTGAAGTACTGCCTGACCTGCCATCCTGAGAAGGACTGCCTGACCTGCCATCCTGTGAAGGACTGCCTGACCTGCCATCCTGTGAAGGACTGCCTGACCTGCCATCCTGTGAAGGACTGCCTGACCTGCCATCCTGTGAAGTACTGCACGGCCTGCCATCCTTTGTTTCTGCATGGCCTGCCATCCTTTGTTTCTGCATGGCCTGCCATCCTATATTTCTGCATGGCCTGCCATCCTATATTTCTGCATGGCCTGCCATCCTATATTTCTGCGTGGCCTGCCATCCTATATTTCTGCGTGGCCTGCCATCCTATATTTCTGCGTGGCCTGCCATCCTCTGTTTCTGCGTGGCCTGCCCATCCTCTGTTTCTGCGTGGCCTGCCCATCCTCTGTTTCTGCGTGGCCTGCCCATCCTCTGTTTCTGCGTTCCCTGCCCATCCTCTGTTTCTGCGTGGCCTGCCCATCCTCTGTTTCTGCGTTCCCTGCCCATCCTCTGTTTCTGCGTGGCCTGCCCATCCTATATTTCTGCGTGGCCTGCCCATCCTATATTTCTGCGTGGCCTGCCCATCCTATGATTCCAACACTTTAAATCCCAAATAATCCTTTCTCAGTCTAAAGCAAGAAATGAACAAAAATGATTCTAAAGCACACAAAATATTTTTTCTAATATTTTTTGTTCTTGTCACAGATACAGCTTTCCAATTATGGGAGATATAAAGTCTGATAAAATACTTCAGCATTATCGACAGGATATTAGGCCGGCATTAGCAGCAGAAACAGGTCTGTTTCTGTGATTAATCAATTGATTCCTGTTTTTCCTTCCTCGCAAGCCTGAAGAATGACATCAACCTAATCAATACCAAGTTTGTAACTACACCCTCAAATACAATCTGCAGTTTAATAACGAGACGTTTGTAAAAAATAAATACATTTAAACAAGGTCTAAGTGCATTAACAAGGTCTAACCCTTTTACCTTAACTCTGAACTCAATACTCTGGCTTTACCTAAGACGTTACATATTACGCTCAGAGCAACTGACCCTATTCTCTCACTTCTGTCATCATGAAGTGCTTTGAAAGGCTGGTCAAGGACCATATTACCTCCACCTTGTCTGACACCATAGACCCACTACACCGCCCTGTTCCACCTGTAACATGATGAATACCTACGTGAGAATCATGTTCATCGACTACTGCTCTGCTTTCAACGACATAGTGCCATCCAAGCTCATCACTTAACTGGGAGCCCCGGGGTCTGAACCCCTCCCTGTAAAACTGCATCCTGTACTTCCTGATGGACCACCCCAAGGTGGTGAGAATAGGCAACAACGTCTCTGACGGGGTATATTCTCAGCCCCCTCCTGTACTCCTTGTTTACCCATGACTGCGTGGCTATGCACGACTCCAACTCAATCATCACGTTTGCTGATGACATGACAGGGGTAGGCCTGATCGTGGACTACAGGAGACAGAGGAGGGAGCACACCCCCATCCTTATCGACAGGGGCATCAGAATGTAGAACAGCTTCTATCACCATCAGACTGTTGAACAGCTACTATTACCAGACCATCAGACTGTTGAACAGCTTCTATTAGCATCAGACTGTTAAACAGCTTCAATCACCATCAGACTGTTGAACAGCTTCTATTAGCATCAGACTGTTGAACAGCTTCTATCACCATCAGACTGTTGAACAGCTTCTATTACCATCAGACTGTTGAACAGCTTCTATCACCATCAGACTGTTGAACAGCTTCTATCACCATCAGACTGTTGAACAGCTTCTATCACCATCAGTCTGTTAAACAGCTTCTATCACCATCAGACTGTTAACTTTTTGTCAAATGTTTCAGGTAGCCTTCCACAAGCTTCCCACAATCAGTTGGGTGATTATTTTTTATATCCAAAATAGCTCAATTTGTTTGGCGCGTTATGTTCAGAAATCTACAGGCTCGAGCGGTCACGACATCGTAGACAAAAATTCAAAATAGTATCCGTAATGTCCACGGAAATATGTCAACGTTTTTTTATAATCACTCCTCAGGTTGTTTTAAAATATATAATCGATAATATATAAACCGGGACTGTCGCTTTTTCAATAGGAGAGAGAGAGACAATGGCTGCCCCACTCTGTTGAGGAAGCAAAACTCTGCGAACACCCAGCTATCCACTGACGCAATGTTATCTTTCTCGCTCATTTTTCAAAATAAAAGCCTGAACTATGTCTAAAGACTTGACACCTTGAGGAAGCCATAGGAAAATAAATCTGGTTGATCTCCCGTTAAATGGAGGCAAGGCATTCAATGGAACAGAGAGGTTTCAGGAAAAACAGCACTTCCTGTTTGGATTTTCCTTAGTTTTTCGCCTGCAATATCAGTTTTGTTATACTCACAGACAATATTTTGACAGTTTTTGAAACTTTAGAGTGTTTTCTATCCTAATCTGACAATTATAAGCATATTCTAGTTTCTGGGCAAATAGGCAGTTTCAAATGGGTACGTTTTTTGTTTTTTGTTGTTGCCAAAAACGAAAATCCTGCCCCCTACACTCAAGAATTTAACATACATACTGTACTGGACTTCCATCAGTCCTGGAAGCAATAATTCTATTCAAGACATATCAGACAATACAGTGTTCCATTAAGTGGAATCGACCACATTTTAAAATAAACAATCCCAGAACCCCTTTCCAGTAATCCTATCAGTTTAACCTGTTGCATTAGTTTAGTAAAATACAAAATTGTTGTTTAACAAATTTAGAACCTTCAAAATGTTGGTGCTGTCTAATGAGCTTGATAGTCAATACTTATTTCATTCTGCTTGTATTACTGGACTCTGTTCCACGTAACAGAAACAGAATATAATTACTAGAATACATTAACTTCCCGCTCAAATTCACTGGTGACATAAAACTATTAAACCGAGGTAACGTTTCTCAAATCTCTACTTCAAATATCCCACTACCTGCTTGGTGTCAACCGCAGCGAATCTTTCTCTAACAAGCTCAAGGCTCAATCCCTCTACTCATCCTATAACCTCATATAGAAACCTCAGCTTTTGAAAATTACTCAAATATTGCATCGTTAGAGTGTGATAAAAAGACACTAATAATATATTAACATTCACATACTGTCAACACTCATTACGTTTACATCAATCCTCCTATATTAGTATCACTACCCATTGCTTCACACTCATTAAAATGTTCACCAAGATGAACCTGTAATGCGCCAAATGTAGAAAATACATCAGCCAATTCTTAATCAATCCAAACAATTCAAATTCGAAATTCATACCTTCTTACCTTCCAATTGATTAACTCATACCTTCCTTAGTCCACATCTCTTTAAACTCAGAAAGCTACAATCTCAACCATGACACCTCTCTTTTCGCTTTAACGTTTATGTTATCAGGTGAATTTATATTTCAATTATAGTCAAAACAAACCTAATTCTACTTTTTAATTATACTATTATCTCTTCCTTCCTTACATACATTCAATAAATCTATTTAGAATAACGAAACAAAGACTCACGAGTTTCAAACTACTAGGATTTTCTTCTTGAGTAGCATTGGTCCTCAAAACCCCCGAATATGTTCTCGCTTCATCATTCATAGTACATTACTGTCTCAGCCTCCAGTATTTATGCTGCAGTAGTTTATGTGTCGGGGGGCTAGGGTCAGTTTGTTATATCTGGAGTACCACTCCTGTCCTATTCGGTGTCCTGTGTGAATCTAAGTGTGCATTCTCTAATTCTCTCCTTCTCTCTTTCTTTCTCTCTCTCGGAGGACCTGAGCCCTAGGACCATGCCCCAGGATTACCTGACATGATGACTCCTTGCTGTCCCCAGTCCACCTGGCCGTGCTGCTGCTCCAGTTTCAACTGTTCTGCCTTCTTATTATTCGAACATGCTGGTCATTTATGAACATTTGAACATCTTGGCCATGTTCTGTTATAATCTCCACCCGGCACAGCCAGAAGAGGACTGGCCACCCCACATATGCTCTCTCTAATTCTCTCTTTTTTTCTCTCTCTCGGAGGACCTGAGCCCTAGGACCATGCCCCAGGACTACCTGACATGATGACTCCTTGCTGTCCCCAGTCCATCTGACCGTGCTGCTGCTCCAGTTTCAACTGTTCTGCCTTATTATTATACGACCATGCTGGTCATTTATGAACATTTGAACATCTTGGCCATGATCTGTTATAATCTCCACCCGGCACAGCCAGAAGAGGACTGGCCACCCCACATAGCCTGGTTCCTCTCTAGGTTTCTTCCTAGGTTTTGGCCTTTCTAGGGAGTTTTTCCTAGCCACCGTGCTTCTACACCTGCATTGCTTGCTGTTTGGGGTTTTAGGCTGGGTTTCTGTACAGCACTTTGAGATATCAGCTGATGTACGAAGGGCTATATAAATACATTTGATTTGATTTGATTTACCATAGCTATAATTCCTTGTTTCCCTGCTCTACCACATAGTTTACATATTGTATCAACATAGAACCTCCAAATTTAAAACCTTTAGTGATTGTTTGATACAAAGTTAGACTATTGGTAAACATTATTTGGGCTCTCGCCCATATATACTGCCCATTTTATATATGTTTCCTTATATCCACTCTCCTTGTCACGGTTTTCTATATGTGAAAGAGAGTCAGACCAAAATGCGGCGTGGCTATTGCGATCCATGTTTAATGAAACAACGTAAACACTAATCAAAATACAAAAACAATAACCGTAACACTAAAACCGAAACAGCCTAATACTGGTGCAAAGTGACACAGAGACAGGAACAATCACCCACCAACACACAGTGAAACCCAGGCTACCTAAATATGGTTCCCAATCAGAGACAATGACTAACACCTGCCTCTGATTGAGAACCATATCAGGCCAGACATAGAAATAGACAAACAAGACATCCAACATAGAATGCCCACTCAGATCACACCCTGACCAAACAAAACATAGAAGCATACAAAGCAAACTATGGTCAGGGTGTGACACTCCTTGATTCTCACAAGGTTTATTCATCCCCAAAACCTGCTAAGAACAGGGTTGATCCAAACTTTATGAATCATAATACCTAATATTACTAATAATATTAATATTATACCTAATATTACCACAAGGCAGTTAAGCACCCAAGCTAACTGGCTAAAGTTGGCTAGCAAATTTAGCTAACACCACTTCCAGGTATAAACAAGAGAATACATCGTCACCCTCCATTCTTCTCACCTCGCAGAGTGGGTTAGGCTCTTTACTTGATGTTAAAAATGATGGTGACTAACTGTGCTCCTGGCAATAATTCAAATTACATTATATACCTGACTTTTTTACTGACATCAGCAATATTCAATCCGAACTTTGAGCATTTGTAAACTCATCAGTTATTCTGCACTCTGGTACATCCAAACTAGTGCTTTGAAATCTGAACAAAATTGTCTGAATGACTTTACCGTGTACCCCACATTCTCAAAATAGTTTGGTTAGTGCAATTACGCTGGTAGAACTCTAACATCAACACGCTGTTATATTGAGCTTCTGATTTCTGGTTTTATGTGATTGTTCCAATTCATAGTTGCCTCCCTGAATTCCTCATTTGAAATTAATCTCCATTATAAACTTCTTATGGCTGCAGCGGCAGTATTGAGTAGCTTGGATGAAAGGTGCCCAGAGGTGCCCAGAGTAAACAGCCGACTCCTCAGTCCCAGTTGCTAATATATGCATATCATTATTAGTATTGGATGGAAACCATTCTGGAGTTTCTAAAACTGTTTGAATGATGTCTGTGAGTATAACAGAACTCATATGGCAGGCAAAAAACCTTAGAAGAAATCCTAACACGAAGTGGGAAATCTGAGGTTGGTCGATTTTCAACCCAGCCCCTGTTGAATACACAGTAGGATATTGCTTATGTTGTACTTCGTAAGGCTTCCACTAGATGTCACCCGTCTTTAGAAACTTCAATGAGGCTTCTACTGTGATGTGGGGCCGGATGGGAGCTGTTTGAGTCAGTGGTCTGGCAGAGAACCAGGTCCTGGTCATGAGCATTTCACATGATGGCGACCTGCATTCTATGGCTTTTCTACAGATAATGGAATTCTCCGGTTGGAACATTATTGAAGATTTATGATAACAACTTCCTAAAGGTTGATTCTATACTTAGTTTGACAAGTTTCTTCGACCTGTAATATAACTTTTTGAAGTTTTTGTCCGAAGTTCGGCTGGACCTGCACGAGCAATTGGATATGTGTACTAACCACCCTAACAAAAGTAGCTACTTGGACATAAATAATGGACATTATCGAACAAATCAAACATTTAATGTGGAACTAGGATTCCTGGGAGTGCATTCGGATGAAGATCATCAAAGGTAAGGAATATTTATAACTCCAACATGACGGATATCTTTTTTTACTGAGCGCCGTCTCATATTATTGCATGGTTTGCTTTTTCTGTAAAGTTTTTTTGAAATCTGACACAGCGGTTGCATTAAGGAGAAGTATATCTATATTTCCATCTCTAACAATTGTATTCTCATCGACATTTATAATGAGTATTTCTGTAAAATGATGTGGCTCTCTGCAATTTCACCGGATGTTTTTGGTACTAGTGAACATAACGAGCCAATGTAAACTCAGATTTTTTTATATAAATATGAACTTTATCAAACAAAACATACATTTATTGTGTAACATGAAGTCCTATGAGTGTCATCTGATGAAGATCATCAAAGGTTAGTGATTAATTTTCACATAATCGTTTGTGGTGCTTTCGCTGTAAAGCCTATTTAAAATCTGACACTGTGGTGGGATTAACAACAAGATTACCTTTAAAACAGTATAAAATACATGTATATTTTCCAAACCTCTCCTTATTTTCCTGTGTTATTCGTATTTATTCTTTGCTCCCTAGTTTTGTTTTATTGTACTATTCACTTCATTAAAACCACTTTATCGTATTCTTATACTACTCCCTACAGATCCAGGGCTGAAAATCTTTAATGATCTGTTCAAGCCCCAAAGACTTTGACCACATCCTATTCTCTCCTATTTATATCCACATTATTTTTCTTTCTCTAATTATTGTACTTGGTCTATTGGTTATTGCCCCTGTTTCTAGGTTTTTATAATTGTTCTCTCTTTTTGAGTATATTCTTTCTTTAAATGTTACAATTTCTATATACTGTATACAGTGGGGCAAAAAAGTATTTAGTCAGCCACCAATTGTGCAACTTCTCCCACTTAAAAAGATGAGAGAGGCCTGTAATTTTCATCATAGGTACACTTCAACTATGACAGACAAAATGAGAATAAAAAAAATCCAGAAAATCACATTGTAGGATTTTTTATGAATTTATTTGCAAGCAGCCCCATAAACAAACAAATCCCCTAGACAAGGAAAAACACACATACATCACCCATGGCACACCCTGACCTAACCAAAATAACAAGGAAAACAAAGAACACTAAGGTCAGGGTGTGACAGTATATTCTTCCACCTTGCAGTACGGTATGCAATTTTCAATGGCCTTACCGAGCAATCGCTGATGTCATCTTGACATTCATTACTAAGTTACTGTAATGTTTATGTATTTTACAATTTATCTGCTCAATCTTTTAGTATCATATTTATGTACCAATCACATTCACCTACCCTAGTGCAGGACTGGATGCGTCCCCTCCATCAGATCACACTCAAGTGACGGTTCAGGAGAGGCGCTCAACCTTTTTATCCCACAACAGCAGAGAACCTTTCACACTCACTTTTATAAACTTTTATACAGGATTTTCACCTATTTAATTAACAATATCGATACACTTCCTCAACACGATAAACAATCGTATAGGGTATCTCCTACACACTTCCTAAGTCACCTGGAGCATTTGCAATTTCTGATTCCCTCTCACGACACAGAAAAGGCAATATTATACAGTATTTTCACCTATTTAAATAACAATATCGATACACTTTCTCAACACGATAGGCATTCTTATAGGATTTCTATTTAATTTTATTCGACCATGCAGATAGCCAGTTGCCACTCCAAACTAGATTGAACAGAACAGTCAACAGGATCAGACAGATACGAGAATGAACATCCATTCCAACTGAGCGACTCAGTGAGCCGGATGAATTGAATGAACCACCTGACTCGGACTGACTGAATAAGATAAATGGCCTGCGTTTTGAGCGCAAACTAAAACAGGTCTAAACAAACAAGTCCAGCCAAACTGAATCAGACAACACGGTCACAACTCAAACAGACTGAACAAACTGGTCAGGTGAACCACTGGAAAAACATCAGATGAGCCAGTCAAGACAGATGAAGCACATTACATCTCCCTCTGCCATTGGTCACACACACCAATTACTATACTGTATTTTCACTGTTGCAACCCTCAAAAGGTTGTTATTCCCCCAATATTTTCGCATTTCATTGAACCTAAAAGCTCCCAATATTTCTTTGGTTCGTCAATTTTGGAGAGACGCACTCGGTGACATACCGCTGAGACAGATTCCTAGATTCCACATCCTATTCTCATACACATCAATTCCGTTAAGCCCTGCACAACTAACGTGCTGTTTCCCATTTAACAACAGCAACAGAAATAAATGATGCTCAACTGGGACCACTGGCTGATGTGATTTACTTGGAGAAAACACAACGCGAGGAGAGTACGATATACATCTGTTATCTGTTCCTAGAGGACTACACAAAATGCAGCAATCGGCTTACCGTCTTTGTTGTTGTTGTTGTTGTGCAGTCTGTCCAAGAAGCTCGTCTGCAGCTGTAGATTTTCACCGTCTTTGGTCCCTCTTTGTCACTCCTGGCAATCTCATAATTTACGACACGGGAAATATTCAGTCAATAATCATTTCTCAAAATACCGGAGCCTGTGAGTTCAAATAGACCTGTAATTACAATATAATACAAGCCGAGCTGGTTCTACCTTTCCAGTCTTGGTACACACTCTTTAGACAAGTTACATCTTAGGTACCCACACACACATAGTAACTCCTCTTTGTGATTAATCTCCTCTGGCATTTAGCCACCGTTATTCTTTGTTGCTTGCACTAATTTTAATTTGGTTTCACAATGGGTCATGGAAACTTTAGAGCTTTGGCAATAGTTCAAAAATAAACAGTCATGTCCACTCCCCAGACAGTGTCATGTCCACTCCCCAGACAGTGTCATGTCCAGTCCCCAGACAGTGTCATGTCCACTCCCCAGACAGTGTCATGTCCACTCCCCAGACAGTGTCATGTCCACTCCCCAGACAGTGTCATGTCCACTCCCCAGACAGTGTCATGTCCACTCCCCAGACAGTGTCATGTCCACTCCCCAGTGTCATGTCCACTCCCCAGACAGTGTCATGTCCACTCCCCAGACAGTGTCATGTCCACTCCCCAGACAGTGTCATGTCCACTCCCCAGACAGTGTCATGTCCACTCCCCAGACAGTGTCATGTCCACTCCCCAGACAGTGTCATGTCCACTCCCCAGACAGTGTCATGTCCACTCCCCAGACAGTGTCATGTCCAGTCCCCAGACAGTGTCATGTCCAGTCCCCAGACCGTGTCATGTCCACTCCCCAGACAGTGTCATGTCCAGTCCCCAGACAGTGTCATGTCCACTCCCCAGACAGTGTCATGTCCAGTCCCTAGACAGTGTCATGTCCAGTCCCCAGACAGTGTCATGTCCACTCCCCAGACAGTGTCATGTCCACTCCCCAGACAGTGTCATGTCCACTCCCCAGACAGTGTCATGTCCACTCCCCAGACAGGGTCACGTCCACTCCCCAGACAGTGTCATGTCCAGTCCCCAGACAGTGTCATGTCCAGTCCCCAGACAGTGTCATGTCCACTCCCCAGACAGTGTCATGTCCACTCCCCAGACAGTGACATGTCCACTCCCCAGACAGTGTCATGTCCACTCCCCAGACAGTGTCATGTCCAGTCCCCAGACAGTGTCATGTCCAGTCCCCAGACAGTGTCATGTCCAGTCCCTAGACAGTGTCATGTCCAGTCCCCAGACAGTGTCATGTCCACTCCCCAGACAGTGTCATGTCCACTCCCCAGACAGTGTCATGTCCACTCCCCAGACAGTGTCATGTCCACTCCCCAGACAGGGTCACGTCCACTCCCCAGACAGTGTCATGTCCAGTCCCCAGACAGTGTCATGTCCAGTCCCCAGACAGTGTCATGTCCACTCCCCAGACAGTGTCATGTCCACTCCCCAGACAGTGACATGTCCACTCCCCAGACAGTGTCATGTCCACTCCCCAGACAGTGTCATGTCCAGTCCCCAGACAGTGTCATGTCCAGTCCCCAGACAGTGTCATGTCCACTCCCCAGACAGTGTCATGTCCAGTCCCCAGACAGTGTCATGTCCAGTCCCCAGACCGTGTCATGTCCACTCCCCAGACAGTGTCATGTCCAGTCCCCAGACAGTGTCATGTCCACTCCCCAGACAGTGTCATGTCCAGTCCCCAGACAGTGTCATGTCCACTCCCCAGACAGTGTCATGTCCACTCCCCAGACAGTGTCATGTCCACTCCCCAGACAGTGTCATGTCCACTCCCCAGACAGTGTCATGTCCACTCCCCAGACAGTGTCATGTCCACTCCCCAGTGTCATGTCCACTCCCCAGACAGTGTCATGTCCACTCCCCAGACAGTGTCATGTCCACTCCCCAGACAGTGTCATGTCCACTCCCCAGACAGTGTCATGTCCAGTCCCCAGACAGTGTCATGTCCACTCCCCAGACAGTGTCATGTCCACTCCCCAGACAGTGTCATGTCCAGTCCCCAGACAGTGTCATGTCCACTCCCCAGACGGTGTCATGTCCAGTCCCTAGACAGTGTCATGTCCAGTCCCCAGACAGTGTCATGTCCACTCCCCAGACAGTGTCATGTCCACTCCCCAGACAGTGTCATGTCCACTCCCCAGACAGTGTCATGTCCACTCCCCAGACAGGGTCACGTCCACTCCCCAGACAGTGTCATGTCCAGTCCCCAGACAGTGTCATGTCCAGTCCCCAGACAGTGTCATGTCCACTCCCCAGACAGTGTCATGTCCACTCCCCAGACAGTGACATGTCCACTCCCCAGACAGTGTCATGTCCACTCCCCAGACAGTGTCATGTCCACTCCCCAGACAGTGACATGTCCACTCCCCAGACAGTGTCATGTCCACTCCCCAGACAGTGTCATGTCCAGTCCCCAGACAGTGTCATGTCCAGTCCCTAGACAGTGTCATGTCCAGTCCCCAGACAGTGTCATGTCCACTCCCCAGACAGTGTCATGTCCACTCCCCAGACAGTGTCATGTCCACTCCCCAGACAGTGTCATGTCCACTCCCCAGACAGGGTCACGTCCACTCCCCAGACAGTGTCATGTCCAGTCCCCAGACAGTGTCATGTCCAGTCCCCAGACAGTGTCATGTCCACTCCCCAGACAGTGTCATGTCCACTCCCCAGACAGTGACATGTCCACTCCCCAGACAGTGTCATGTCCACTCCCCAGACAGTGTCATGTCCAGTCCCCAGACAGTGTCATGTCCAGTCCCCAGACAGTGTCATGTCCACTCCCCAGACAGTGTCATGTCCAGTCCCCAGACAGTGTCATGTCCAGTCCCCAGACCGTGTCATGTCCACTCCCCAGACAGTGTCATGTCCAGTCCCCAGACAGTGTCATGTCCACTCCCCAGACAGTGTCATGTCCAGTCCCCAGACAGTGTCATGTCCACTCCCCAGACAGTGTCATGTCCACTCCCCAGACAGTGTCATGTCCACTCCCCAGACAGTGTCATGTCCACTCCCCAGACAGTGTCATGTCCACTCCCCAGACAGTGTCATGTCCACTCCCCAGACAGTGTCATGTCCACTCCCCAGACAGTGTCATGTCCAGTCCCCAGACAGTGTCATGTCCACTCCCCAGACAGTGTCATGTCCACTCCCCAGACAGTGTCATGTCCAGTCCCCAGACAGTGTCATGTCCACTCCCCAGACAGTGTCATGTCCAGTCCCTAGACAGTGTCATGTCCAGTCCCCAGACAGTGTCATGTCCACTCCCCAGACAGTGTCATGTCCACTCCCCAGACAGTGTCATGTCCACTCCCCAGACAGGGTCATGTCCACTCCCCAGACAGGGTCACGTCCACTCCCCAGACAGTGTCATGTCCAGTCCCCAGACAGTGTCATGTCCAGTCCCCAGACAGTGTCATGTCCACTCCCCAGACAGTGTCATGTCCACTCCCCAGACAGTGACATGTCCACTCCCCAGACAGTGTCATGTCCACTCCCCAGACAGTGTCATGTCCAGTCCCCAGACAGTGTCATGTCCACTCCCCAGACAGTGTCATGTCCAGTCCCCAGACAGTGTCATGTCCAGTCCCCAGACCGTGTCATGTCCACTCCCCAGACAGTGTCATGTCCAGTCCCCAGACAGTGTCATGTCCACTCCCCAGACAGTGTCATGTCCAGTCCCTAGACAGTGTCATGTCCAGTCCCCAGACAGTGTCATGTCCACTCCCCAGACAGTGTCATGTCCAGTCCCCAGACAGTGTCATGTCCACTCCCCAGACAGTGTCATGTCCACTCCCCAGACAGTGTCATGTCCACTCCCCAGACAGTGTCATGTCCACTCCCCAGACAGTGTCATGTCCACTCCCCAGACAGTGACATGTCCACTCCCCAGACAGTGTCATGTCCACTCCCCAGACAGTGTCATGTCCAGTCCCCAGACAGTGTCATGTCCACTCCCCAGACAGTGTCATGTCCAGTCCCCAGACAGTGTCATGTCCAGTCCCCAGACCGTGTCATGTCCACTCCCCAGACAGTGTCATGTCCAGTCCCCAGACAGTGTCATGTCCACTCCCCAGACAGTGTCATGTCCACTCCCCAGACAGTGTCATGTCCACTCCCCAGACAGTGTCATGTATGATGGTGTCTCATGACCCAGCGAACGTATAGAAATAATTATTCTCCTCTGGAATGATTAATGGCCACACATATTCTGGAAAATCACCAAAAAGATCTGTATATCTGACCGTAGACCTGTCTGTAGATCTGAATCTAGATCTGACTGTAGACCTGTTTGTTGACATGACTGTAGATCTGACTGCAGCTCTGTCTTTATGTCTGTCTGTAGATCTTACTGTAGATCTGAATCTAGCTTTGTCTGTAGATCTGAATCTAGCTTTGTCTGTAGATCTGAATCTAGCTTTGTCTGTAGATTTGTCTGTAGATCTGTCTGTAGATCTGATTGTTTATCTGTCTGTAGATCTTACTGTAGATCTGAATCTAGCTTTGTCTGTAGATTTGTCTGTAGATCTGAATCTAGCTTTGTCTGTAGATCTGATTGTTTATCTGTCTGTAGATCTCTCTGTGTATCTGTCTGTAGATCTCTCTGTGTATCTGTCTGTGTATCTGTCTGTGTATCTGTCTGTGTATCTGTCTGTGTATCTGTCTGTAGATCTCTCTGTGTATCTGTCTGTAGATCTCTCTGTGTATCTGTCTGTGTATCTGTCTGTAGATCTCTCTGTGTATCTGTCTGTGTATCTGTCTACAGATCTCAGTCTGTAGACGTGGGTGTAGATCTGAATGTAGAGCTGTCTGTAGCTCTGACTCTATATTTGACTCTAGATCTGACTGTATATCTGTCTGTAGAACTGTCTGTAGATCTGTGAATCTAAGATGATATGAATGTCTTTTACTAGTTGATGTCTTCCCTGATAGTGGAGAGATGCTTGTAATAACCTCAACTCTTGGCTTTCAGAGAAGATATCAATTAATAAAATACATTTCTATTTTCCTAGAGTGATTTTGTTTTCCACCAATTGATTTCCCTCTGTCAGCAGCATAATCATATTGCATAGACACATACACAGAGCGCACACACGCACGAGTGCACACACACAACTGTATGAAAGCACACGCACACATGCACACACACACACACACACACACACACACACAGACACAGACAGAATATTTCTTTACAGATACAGAAATCCGTATATCAAACGAACGCGGAGAAGAATCGGTGTAGAGACGAGGGAATAAACATCCCCTCAGCGTCTCAAAGCAGAAAGCCTTCAGATTCTCAAAGCAGAAAGCCTTCAATGTCTCAAAGCAGAAAGCCTTGATAACAAACAACATACAGAAACAGAGGACATTTAAAAATGATTTACAATGGCCATCAAAGCAGCATGTTGCGCTCTCTCTCCTTCTGTCTTTCTGTCTCTCTCTCTCCTTCTGTCTTTCTGTCTCTCTCTCTCTCTTCATCTCTCCTCTCCTCTCCTCTCCTCTCCTCTCCTCTCCTCTCCTCTCCTCTCCTCTCCTCTCCTCTCCTCTCCTCTCCTCTCCTCTCCTCTCCTCTCCTCTCCTCTCCTCTCCTCTCCTCTCCTCTCCCCTTTTCTCCTCTCCTCTCCCCTTCTCTGCTCTCCTCTCCCATTTTCTCCTCTCCTCTCCCATTTTCTCCTCTCACATTTTCTCCTCTCCCATTTTCTCCTCTCCTCTCCCCTTTTCTCCTCTCCTCTCCTCTCTTCTCCTCTCATCTCCTACCCTCTCCTCTTCTCTTCTCCTCTCCCCTTTTCTCCTCTCCTCCCCTCTCCTCTCCTCTTTTCTCCTCTCCACTCCTCTTCTCTCCTCTCCTACCCTCTCATTTCCTCTCTTCTCCCCTTCTCTTCTCTCCTTTCCTCTCTTCTCTTCTCCCCTTCTCTCCCCTCCCCTTCTCTCACCTTCGCTCCCCTGCTCTCCTCTCCTCTCCCCTGCTCTCCTCTCCTCTCCTCCCCCCTCCTCTCCTCTCCTCTCCTCTCCCCTTCTCTCCTCTCCTCTGACCTTTTCCATTTCTTCTGGCTGAAATGAAATGTTCAATTAAAGAATCAGAGAAATGTCGAGTGCTTGGCGCTCCATTCATTCATTACCGCTTTAGTCCTGTCATAGTGAGGCATGATGAGGCCCTTTCTTTCTCCTAGGGTTCTGTCCCAAATGACACCCTGTTCCCTTTAAGTGCACTACTTTAGACCAGGTCCCTATAGATCTCTGGTCAACATTCGTTCACTGTGTACGAAATAGAGTGCCGTTTGGAACTCGTATTTACAATAATTATGTGTTACAGGTAATAGAGATAATACAGATAACCCCTGGAGTCCATTGATGCGCCGGCACTTCAATCTAATTGACTTAACAACAACAAAAATCCCCATCAAAATGTGGGGGAAAAAAATAGAGATCTGAATTCTTTCCGAATGCATTGCTGTAGGCCATATCTATTGGTTATATATATATATATAGGATATACAGTACAGTGCAAAAGGTTTTAGGCTGGTGTGAAACAAATGCTGTGAATGATTTCAGAAATAGACATGTTAATAGATTATATTTATCAATTAATAAAATGCGCAATGAGTGAATAGAAGAAAAATCTACATGAAATCAACAACAGCATCAATTCTTCTAGGTACACTCGCACAAAGTCAGGGATTTTGTAAGGCATATAGTCAAGGTGTATGATTAAACAATTATACCAAACAGGTGCTACTTTTCATCATTTCATTAAATAGGTTGAAACACAAATCATGAACTGAAACAGAAACAGCTGTGTAGGAGGAATACAACTGGGTGAGGGAACAGCCAAACTCAGCTAACAAGGTGAAGACAGTTCACTGTCAAAAGTCATACACCATGGCAAGACTGAACACAGCAGCAAGACAGAAGGTATTTATACTGCATCAGCAAGGTCTCTCCCAGGCAGACATGTCAAGGCAGATGGGGGTTTCCAGATGTGCTGTCCAAGCTCTTTTGAAGAAGCACAAAGAAACGAACAATGTTGAGGACCGTAGACGCAGTGGTCGGCCAAGGACACTTACTGCAGCAGATGAAAGACACATCATGTTTACTTCTCTTCGCAACCGGAAGATGCCCAGCAGTGCCATCAGCTCAGAATTGGCAGAAAACAGTGGGACCCAGTACACCCATCTACTGTCCGGAGAAGTCTGGTCAGAAGTTGGCTTGATGCAAGACTCGCGGCCCCAAAAAAAACATACCTCCGATGTGGAGACAAGGCCAAGCGCCTCAACTATGCACAAAAACACAGGAACTGAGGTGCAGAAAAATGGCAGCAGGTGCTCTAGACTGATGAGTTAACATATGAAACATTTGGCTGCAGCAGAAGGCAGTTTGGTAGCCGAAGGACTGGAGAAGGGCTGGAACCTTCGCCACAGGGCTGGAGAAGGGCTGGAACCTTCGCCGAAGGGCTGGAGAAGGGCTGGAACCTTCGCCGAAGGGCTGGAGAAGGGCTGGAACCTTCGCCACAGGGCTGGAGAAGGGCTGGAACCTTCGCCGAAGGGCTGGAGAAGGGCTGGAACCTTCGCCACAGGGCTGAGAAGGGCTGGAACCTTCGCCACAGGGCTGGAGAAAGGCTGGAGAAGGGCTGGAACCTTCGCCACAGGGCGGAAGAAGGGCTGGAACCTTCGCCAAAGGGCTGGAGAAGGGCTGGAACCTTCGCCGAAGGGCTGGAGAAGGGCTGGAGAAGAGCTGGAACTTTCGCCACAGGGCTGGAGAAGGCCTGGAACCTTCGCCGAAGGGCTGGAGAAGGGCTGGAACCTTCGCCGAAGGGCTGGAGAAAGGCTGGAACCATCGCCACAGGGCTGGAGACGGGTTGGAACCTTCGCCACAGAGCTGGAGAAGGGCTGGAACCTTCGCCACAGGGCTGGAGAAGGGCTGAAACCTTCGCCACAGGGCTGGAGAAGGGCTGGAACCTTCGCCACAGGGCTGGAGAAGGGCTGGAACCTCCGCCAAAGGGCTGGAGAAGGGCTGGAACCTTCGCCACAGGGCTGGAGACGGGCTGGAACCTTCGCCAAAGGGCTGGAGAAGGGCTGGAACCTTCGCCACAGGGCTGGAGACGGGCAGGAACCTCTGCCAAAGGGCTGGAACACAAATTACTGTCTGCAGGCATCAGTGAAGCATGGTGGAGGTTCCTTGCTAGTTTGGGGCTGCCTTTCTGCAAATGGAGTTGGGGATTTGGTCAGAATGAATGGTCTCCTTGTCACGTTCTGACCCTAGTTATTGTGTTAATTGTTTGTTTTAGTTGGTCAGGACGTGAGTTGGGTTGGCATTCTATATTTTGTGTGTCTAGGTTGTTGTTCTGTGTTCGGCCTAGTATGGTTCTCAATCAGATGCAGGTGTCGTTAGTTGTCTCTGATTGAGAATCATACTTAGGTAGCCTGGGTTTCACTGTTGTTTTGTGGGTGATTGGAGGAGAGGAGGACGAAAACCCTTACACTCCTCAATGCTGAGAAGTACAATGCTGAGAAGTACAGACAAATACTTATCCATCACGCAATACTATTAGGGGGGCATCTGACTGGCCCCAAATTTATTCTGCAACTTGACAACGACCCCAAACATACATTAAGAACTATATTCAGCGTAAAGAGGAACAAAGAGTCCTGGAAGTGATGGCATTGCCCTGATCTCAACATCATGGGAGTCTGTCTGGGATTACATGAAGAGGGAGAAGCATCTTAGGCTGCCTAAATCCACAGAGGAACTCCAAGATGTTTGGGCCAACCTACCTGCAGATTTCCTTCAAAACCGGTGTGCAAGTGCACCTAGAAGAATTGATGCTGTAGTTAATGCAAAGGGTGGTTACACCAATTATGGATTTGATGTAGATTTTTCTTCTGTACACTCACTTTGCATTTTTATCACTGATGAATATTAACTATTAAAATGTCTAATTCTGAAAGGGTAGCATTTGAAAACAATCCTACTTTACAGCATTTTTTCACACCTGCCTAAAGCCTTTGCACATAACTCAATATCTATCTATATATATATATATATACATATATATATACAGTGCCTTGCGAAAGTATTCGGCCCCCTTGAACTTTGCGACCTTTTGCCACATTTCAGGCTTCAAACATAAAGATATAACACTGTATTTTTTTGTGAAGAATCAACAACAAGTGGGACACAATCATGAAGTGGAACGACATTTATTGGATATTTCAAACTTTTTTAACAAATCAAAAACTGAAAAAGTAGGCTATATATAGGCTATATCTATATCTATAAGATATATATCTATATCTAAAGGCTATATCTATAGGCTACATCTGCAAACTGAAAAGGTAGGCTATATATAGGCTATATCTATATCTATAAGATATATATCTATATCTAAAGGCTATATCTATAGGCTACATCTATATGTATAGGCTATATATCTATATCTATAGGCTATATATTTACACTACCATTCAATAGTTTGGGGTCACTTAGAAATGTCAACGTTTTTGAAAGAAAAGCAATTTTTTTGGTCCATTAAAATAGCATAAATTTCATCAGAAATACAGTGTAGACATTGTTAATGTTGTAAATGACTATTGTAGCTGGAAACGGCAGATATTTTATGGAATATGTACATAGGCGTACAGAGGCCCACTATCAGCAACCGTCACTCCTGTGTTACAATGGCACACTAGATAACCCTTCTGCAATTACGTTAGCACAGCTGAAAACTGTTGTCCTGTTAAAGAAGCAATACAACTGGCCTTCTATAGACTATTTGAGTATCTGGAGGGCTCGATTACATGCTCAAAATTGCCAGAAACAAAGACCTTTCTTCAGTCTATTCTTGATTTTAGCCATTCATGAATTTGTTTCTAATTTGTTTCTACAGTGTGGGCTTTCATTTTTCTATATATCTTTTGAAAGCTAAAGATGTCTTAAAATTCCAAATCAAATAGCAGAATGATCCTTAGTATGACCTTCTTAAAACAATTCCATATGTTAGCTTTGTATCCCCCTCCCCCAATGTCGTAGACTCTCATTTTCAGATAATGCAGAAAATGCAGATTATGCAGCTAAAACAGGAATTGAAATAAAAGGAGAAAGAGAGAGAGAGGTCCTGCATGAGAGAAGGGTGATTTGTGTTTGTCATTTTAATGTATTTTCATTAGAGGGAACGGTATTGTCATCTGGATTGTTTTAAGATGTCCCCTCAGAGAACCCTTTTTTAAAATGTGGGTTAAAACACTACCAGTATTTGTTTTTCCTTCCCACTGCCAAGTCAAGAATAGACTCCAACTACAGAGTGTTCAAAGCTAAAGCTCTGAGAGAGATGTGGAAATTCTAGCGTTCCAGCATGCCACCTCAAAGCTCTAGAACTCTGCAGTGGAAACAGTCGACTCATGAGAGTGATCAACCAACCAGATGGATACATTTGAAATTCAAACAATTCTAAAAATACGTTGCTTTGCGTCACCCGCTTCTCTCCTGGGCTCAGAATCAGACGATGGACCCATCTACATAGACAATGTTATGTACAGCCCCAGCTAGCCCCGCAGGAGCAGAGCAGAGATATTTAAGGTTGTCTGTTGTGTTACAGTAACAAACAAACAAAAAACACTACCACGTGGGTAGATGTACTAGAATAAAGAAGTTAGCTGACTCCTTTTCAGGGAACGAAGAGCTGTGGTTCAATGTGCACTTGAATTCAGTGCAGAAAATCATTTCCCTCTGATTTCACAAACGGTATCAGTCCAAGGCTTGGACACACCTTCATTCAAGTGTTGTTCTGTTAGCTGTAAGGCAAAGGGTGGCTACTCTAAAGAATCTCCAATATAAAAGAGATTTAGATTTTTGAACACTTTTTTAGGTGTGTTATTTCATAGTTGTGATGTCTTCACTGTTATTCTACAATGTAGAAGATAGTCAAAATAAAGAAATAAACATTTGAATGAGTCAGTGAGTCCAAACTGTTGACTGTAAATGTAGAATGAGGTTGAGGAGGATGAGGAGTATTTCTGTCTGTAATAAAGCCCTTTTGTGGGGAAAAAGTAAACCTGATTGGCTGGGCCTGGCTACCCAGTGGGTGGGTCTGGCTACCCAGTGGGTGGGTCTGGCTGCCAAGTGGGTGGGCCTGGCTGCCCAGTGGGTGGGTCTGGCTACCCAGTGGGTGGGTCTGGCTACCCAGTGGGTGGGTCTGGCTGCCAAGTGGGTGGGCCTGGCTACCCAGTGGGTGGGTCTGGCTACCCAGTGGGTGGGTCTGGCTGCCAAGTGGGTGGGCCTGGCTACCCAGTGGGTGGGTCTGGCTACCCAGTGGGTGGGTCTGGCTGCCAAGTGGGTGGGCCTGGCTACCCAGTGGGTGGGTCTGGCTACCCAGTGGGTGGGCCTGGCTACCCAGTGGGTGGGCCTGGCTACCCAGTGGGTGGGTCTGGCTGCCAAGTGGGTGGGCCTGGCTACCCAGTGGGTGGGTCTGGCTACCCAGTGGGTGGGTCTGGCTGCCAAGTGGGTGGGCCTGGCTACCCAGTGGGTGGGTCTGGCTACCCAGTGGGTGGGTCTGGCTACCCAGTGGGTGGGTCTGGCTGCCAAGTGGGTGGGCCTGGCTACCCAGTGGGTGGGTCTGGCTACCCAGTGGGTGGGCCTGGCTACCCAGTGGGTGGGCCTGGCTACCCAGTGGGTGGGTCTGGCTGCCAAGTGGGTGGGCCTGGCTACCCAGTGGGTGGGTCTGGCTACCCAGTGGGTGGGTCTGGCTGCCAAGTGGGTGGGCCTGGCTACCCAGTGGGTGGGTCTGGCTACCCAGTGGGTGGGTCTGGCTACCCAGTGGGTGGGTCTGGCTGCCAAGTGGCTGGGCCTGGCTACCCAGTGGGTGGGTCTGGCTACCCAGTGGGTGGGTCTGGCTGCCAAGTGGGTGGGCCTGGCTACCCAGTGGGTGGGTCTGGCTGCCAAGTGGGTGGGTCTGGCTACCCAGTGGGTGGGTCTGGCTGCCAAGTGGGTGGGCCTGGCTACCCAGTGGGTGGGTCTGGCTACCCAGTGGGTGGGTCTGGCTGCCAAGTGGGTGGGCCTGGCTACCCAGTGGGTGGGTCTGGCTACCCAGTGGGTGGGCCTGGCTACCCAGTGGGTGGGCCTGGCTACCCAGTGGGTGGGCCTGGCTACCCAGTGGGTGGGCCTGGCTACCCAGTGGGTGGGCCTGGCTGCCAAGTGGGTGGGCCTGGCTACCCAGTGGGTGGGCCTGGCTGCCAAGTGGGTGGGCCTGGCTACCAAGTGGGTGGGCCTGGCTGCCAAGTGGGTGGGCCTGGCTACCAAGTGGGTGGGCCTGGCTGCCAAGTGGGTGGGCCTGGCTACCAAGTGGGTGGGCCTGGCTACCCAGTGGGTGGGCCTGGCTACCCAGTGGGTGGGTCTAGCTGCCAAGTGGGTGGGCCTGGCTGCCAAGTGGGTGGGCCTGGCTACCAAGTGGGTGGGCCTGGCTACCCAGTGGGTGGGCCTGGCTACCCAGTGGGTGGGTCTAGCTGCCAAGTAGGTGGGCCTGGCTACCCAGTGGGTGGGCCTGGCTACCCAGTGGCTGGGCCTGGCTACCAAGTGGGTGGGCCTGGCTACCAAGTGGGTGGCCTTATGCCTTTGCATGGCTGCACCCCTGCCCAGTCAACTTGTTGACAGTACTGACTGGTGTTCTGATCCACTCCCCTACCTTGTTGTTTAAAGGCATCTGTGACCAACAGATGCATATCTGTACTCCCAGTCATGTGAAATCCATAGATTAGGGCCGAATGAATTCATTTTAATTGACGGATTTCCTTATATGAACTGTAACTCAGTAAAATCTTTGAAATTGTTGCATGTTGCACTTCTATATTTGTTGACTATATTAATATTTAACTTTTACCTTTGGATACTGTCCTGTATATGACGGATGGTCGGTTGATTTACATTTTTTATCTATAAGTCATTAATATGTCAGATTCATGTCTCCATCTTACACCAACATTTAAGTTGAAGAATAAGGCTATATCAAGTCAGACCTTGTTTGAAGTGCATTCAACTTTTTATTTGATTTAGAGCTATTATTTAACTTAGATTGTTTATTGAGATGGAGATGTGAATCCAACATATCAATCATTAATTTGTAGACAAACTGGATATTGAATTGTCAAGAGGGGAAAATGGAGTGAGGGGATGTGGGGAAGAGAGGATGAGGGGATGAGGGGATGAGGGGAAGAGGAGAAGAGGGGATGAGGGGAAGAGGAGAAGAGGGGATGAGGGGAAGAGGAGATGAGGGGATGAGGGGAAGAGGAGAAGAGGGGATGAGGGGAAGAGGAGAAGAGGGGAAGAGGAGAAGAGGAGAAGAGGGGAAGAGGAGAAGAGGAGAAGAGGAGAAGAGGGGAAGAGGAGAAGAGGAGAAGAGGGGAAGAGGAGAAGAGGGGAAGAGGAGAAGAGGGGAAGAGGGGAAGAGGAGAAGAGGGGAAGAGGAGAAGAGGAGAAGAGGGGAAGAGGAGAAGAGGAGAAGAGGAGAAGAGGGGAAGAGGAGAAGAGGAGAAGAGGGGAAGAGGAGAAGAGGGGAAGAGGAGAAGAGGGGAAGAGGGGAAGAGGGGAAGAGGAGAAGAGGGGAAGAGGGGAAGAGGGGAAGAGGAGAAGAGGGGAAGAGGGGAAGAGGAGAAGAGGAGAAGAGGGGAAGAGGAGAAGAGGGGAAGAGGAGAAGAGGAGAAGAGGGGATGAGTGGATGAGGAGAATAGGGGATGAGGGGTAGAGGGGTGATGGGAAGAGGGGGTGTGTTGCTGTCTCTCTCCTTTGTTTGTCTTGTTAGGGCGGCTCACATCAAACATGTCAACCAATCAATGGTCCAATTAGACTGGTCTGAGGTTGGTTTTCAGGCCTCAGAAGTGAGACAGACCAGGTGTGTTAGTGTGTGTGTGTGTCTGTGTCATGTCCCTCAGGCTGTGTATCAAATGCTACCCTATTGCGTATTATACCCTGGTCAAGAGTAGTGCACTATGTAGGGAATAAGGTTCTGTTTGGGATGCAGAGGTTAGTCGACTTTTATCAGTTAACAAGGTCATCCAGCCAGCCACACAATGGCACCCGGTGTGAGAGAGGAGCAGAACAGAGAGAAGGATCCCAGCATCTAGGATAAACTGTATACCGGTAGCACCAGCCACAAAACACACAACAAAAGTTTTTGGCCATTTGTCCCCATGAAAAAACTCTGAGAAAAACATGTAGCATAAACTAACCCCATTCCGTACAAAAGTGCGCAACCGCGACATTCAAACGAGGCTGCAAAGAAAACGAATGGCGACTGTGTTGACATGAAACATCTGGGGTGAGAACTACGTTTCTATTAAGGCATTGATTGACATGGTAAATGGCTCTATAGTATTGGAGAGAACTGACAGGACAGGGTAAGGGGGCGGGGACAGGGTAAGGGGGTGGGGACAGGGTAAGGGGGCGTGGACAGGGTAAGGGGAGGAGGACAGGGTAAATGGCTCTATGGAGAGAACTGACCACTGCGACGCTGTACGTTACATCTTGACGTGTTAAGGCATAAAGCAACTCATTCTGTCGTTTAGGGGGTGGGGACAAGGTAAGGGGGCAGGGACAGGATAAGGGGAGGGGGACAAGGTAAGGGGAGGGGGACAGGGTAAGTGGACAGGGTAAGGGGAGGGGGACAGGGTAAGGGGGCGGGGACAGGGTAAGGGGAGGTTGGAAAGGGTAAGGGGAGGTTGGAAAGGGTAAGGGGGTGTGGACAAGGTAAGGGGACAGGGTAAGGGGAGGGGTACAGGGTAACGGGGCGGGGACAAAGTAAGGGGGTGTGGACAAGGTAAGGGGACAGGGTAAGGGGAGGGGGACAGGGTAAGGGGGTGGGGACAAGGTAAGGGGGCAGGGACAAGGTAAGGGGAGGGGGACAGGGTAAGGGGAGGGGGACAAGGTAAGGGGAGGGGGACAGGTAAGGGGGCGGGGACAAGGTAAGGGGAGGGGGACAGGGTAAGTCGAGGGGGACAGGGTAAGGGTAAGGGTAAGGGGACATGGTAAGTCGAGGGGGACAGGGTAAGGGGGCGGGGACAGGGTAAGGGGAGGGGGACAGGGTAAGGGTAAGGGTAAGGGGACAGGGTAAGGGGAGTGGGACAGGGTAAGGGGGTGGGGACAGGGTAAGGGGGTGGGGACAGGGTAAGGGGGCGGGGACAGGGTAAGGGGAGGGGGACAGGGTAAGGGGGCAGGGACAAGGTAAGGGGAGAGGGACAGGGTAAGGGGAGGGGGACAGGGTAAGGGGAGGAGGACAGGGTAAGGGGGCGGGGACAGGGTAAGGGGGTGGGGACAGGGTAAGGGGACAGAGCTCATTGCCTTCTTGACTCATACAGAGATGGGCATCATGAAGGTCTCGTCATTGATTTTGTTGGACAGGGGAGAAAGTGTGCTTTACAAATGGTATTGATATTACAGTTGATCTGGAAGTATTCTGTTTTTTTGGGGGGAGGGCTCTAAAATAAGGTCAATTTTTCGTACCAGCACGAGTTTACGTCATGCTTCTTAAAGTTGAAATGAAAGTTTCAAGTTGTATTAGTTGTATGTACAGGATACACTGTCCGTTTGAAATGGGTTTCTTTTTCAGCAGCATTGAATGGAGCAATTTTGACAAAAAACAATGGATATCTGTTTCCCTAAGAACAACGTTGTTAGGAGTCCAAGCGAAACACAGATGTCACGGTGCTTCCACCTCTGCGGGTGAAGACTTGTCCAATTATTCATATTTCAAGTATGTTATTTCTGTTATTTTTTTTTTTCAATATTCCATAACTTTCTTTCGTTTTGAAAATGTGGAATAGGTTGTATAGATTTGCAGGGTGTAATCCCTTTTTAGATTTAATTTTGAAATTTGAATGTGTGTGTGTGTGTCAGTCTGACGGCCTGGTAATGTAAGCTGTTTAACAGTCTGATTTTAATAGAAGCTGTTCAACAGTCTGATGGTAATAGAAGCTGTTTAACAGTCTGATTTTAATAGAAGCTGTTCAACAGTCTGATGGTAATAGAAGCTGTTCAACAGTCTGATGGTGATAGAAGCTGTTTAACAGTCTGATGGTGATAGAAGCTGTTTAACAGTCTGATGGTGATAGAAGCTGTCCAACAGTCTGATGGTCTGGTAATAGAAGCTTTCCAACAGTCTGATGGTAATAGAAGCTGTTTAACAGTCTGATGGTGATAGAAGCTGTCCAACAGTCTGATGGTCTGGTAATAGAAGCTGTCCAACAGTCTGATGGTCTGGTAATAGAAGCTGTCCAACAGTCTGATGGTAATAGAAGCTGTTCAACAGTCTGATGGTAATAGAAGCTGTTCAACAGTCTGATGGTGATAGAAGCTGTCCAACAGTCTGATGGTAATAGAAGCTGTTCAACAGTCCGATGGTGATAGAAGCTGTTCAACAGTCTAATTGTAATAGAAGCTGTTCAACAGTCTGATGGTAATAGAAGCTGTTCAACAGTCTGATGGTAATAGAAGCTGTTCAACAGTCTGATTGTAATAGAAACTGTTCAACAGTCTGATGGTCTGGTAATAGAAGCTGTTCAACAGTCTAATTGTAATAGAAGCTGTTCAACAGTCTGATGGTAATAGAAGCTGTTCAACAGTCTGATTGTAATAGAAGCTGTTCAACAGTCTGATGGTAATAGAAGCTGTTCAACAGTCTGATGGTGATAGAAGCTGTCCAACAGTCTGATTGTAATAGAAGCTGTTCAACAGTCTGATGGTGATAGAAGCTGTTCAACAGTCTGATGGTAATAGAAGCTGTTCAACAGTCTGATGGTAATAGAAGCTGTTCAACAGTCTGATGGTGATAGAAGCTGTTCAACAGTCTGATGGTGATAGAAGCTGTTCAACAGTCTGATGGTGATAGAAGCTGTTCAACAGTCTGATGGTGATAGAAGCTGTTCAACAGTCTGATGGTGATAGAAGCTGTTTAAACAATTTAAAGGCAATGCTACCAAATACTAATTGAGTGTATGTAAACTTCTGACCCACTGGGAATGTGATGAAAGAAATAAAAGCTGAAATTAATCAGAGATAATCAAGGACATGGGCTGAATTCTGGAGATTGAGAGATACCAGGCGGTGGGTGCTGGGACATTGTTGGTCTGGTCCACACATAGTACTCCTTACTGCACCTACAGCAGTAAAGATCATCATGTCTCTTCTCTGTGGGTGCATAGTTCAAATCCAATCAAATCAAATTGTATTTGTCACATACACATGGTTAGCAGATGTTAATGCGAGTGTAGCGAAATGCTTGTGTTTCTAGTTCCGACAATGCAGTAATAACCAACGAGTAATCTAACATATATGAATGGGTGAGGGTACAGAACGGCATATGCAAGATGCAGTAGATGGTATAGAGTACAGTATACACATATGACATGAGTAATGTAGGGAATGTAAACATTATATTAATAAGTGACATTGTTTAACTTCTTCGATTTAGGGGGCGCTCTTTTAATTTTTGGATAAAAAAACGTTCCCGTTTTAAACAAGATATTTTGTTACGAAAAGATGCTCGACTATGCATATAATTGACAGCTTTGGAAAGAAAACACTCTGACGTTTCCAAAACTGCAAAGATATTATCTGTGAGTGCCACAGAACTGATGCTACAGGCGAAACCAAGATGGAATTTCAAACAGGAAGTGCCCCAGATTTTGAAGGCGCTGTGTTCCAATGTCTCCTTATATGGCTGTGAATGCGCCAGGAATGAGCTTACACTTTCTGTCGTTTCCCCAAGGTGTCTGCAGCATTGTGACGTATTTGTAGGCATATCATTGGAAGATTGACCATTTACACTACATCTACCAGGTGCTCGCTTGGTGTCCTCCATCGCAATTATTATTATTATCTCCAGCTGCGTGTATTTTTCCATTTGCTTCCGAGGAGAAACCCAACTGCCACGAATGATTCATCATCGAATAGATATGTGAAAAACACCTTTAGGATTGATTCTAAACAACGTTTGCCATGTTTCTGTCGATATTATGGAGTTAATTTGGAAAAACGTTTGGCGTTGTAATGGCTGAATTTTCATTTTTTTTTCTTAGCCAAACGTGATGAACAAAACGGAGCGATTTCTCCTACACAAATCATTTTTTGGGAAAAAATGAACATTTGCTATCTGAGTCTCCTCATTGAAAACATCCGAAGTTCTTCAAAGGTAAATTATTTTATTTTTAATGCTTGTCTTGCTTTTGTGAAAATGTTGCCTGCTGAATGCTAGGCTTAATGCTATGCTAGGCTATGCTAGGCTTAATGCTATGCTAGGCTATGCTAGGCTTAATGCTATGCTAGGCTATGCTAGGCTTAATGCTATGCTAGCTATCAATACTCTTACACAAATGCTTGTGTAGCTATGGTTGAAAAGCATATTTTGAAAATCTGAGATGACAGTGTTGTTAACAAAAGGCTAAGCTTGTGAGTGAAAATATTTCTTTCATTTCATTTGCGATTTTCATGAATAGTTAACGTTGTGTTATGGTAATGAGCTTGAGGCTATGATTACGCTCCTGGATACGGGATTGCTCGACGAAGTTAAAGTGGCTAGTGATATAATTTCACATACATTTTTCCAATATTAAAGTGGCTAGAAGTTGGAGTTGAGTCAGTATGTTGGCAGCAGCCCCTCAATGTTAGTGGTGGCGGTTTAACAGTCTGATGGCCTTGATATAGAAGCTGTTTTTCAGTCTCTCTGTCCCTGCTTTGATGCACCTGTACGGACCTCGCCTTCTGGATGATAGCGGGGTGAACAGGCAGTGGCTCGGGTGGTTGTTGTCCTTGATGATATTTATGGCCTTCCTGTGACATCGGGTGGTGTAGGTGTCCTGGAGGGCAGGTAGTTTGCCCCCAGTGATGCGTTGTGCAGACCTCACTACCCTCTGGAGAGCCTTACGGTTGTGGGCAGAGCAGTTGCCGTACCAGGCGGTGATACAGCCCGACAGGATGCTCTCGATTGAGCATCTGTAAAAGTTTGTGAGTGCTTTTGGTGACAAGCCAAATTTCTTCAGCCTCCTGAGGTTGAAGAGGTGCTGCTGCGCCTTCTTCATCACGCTGTCTGTGTGGGTGGACCAATTCAGTTTGTCCGTGATGTGTACGCCGAGGAACTAAACTTACTACCCTCTCCGCTACTGTTCCATCGATGTGGATAGGGGGGTGTTCCGTCTGCTGTTTCCTGAAGTCCACAATCATCTCCTAAGTTTTGTTGACGTTGAGTTCTCACGAAAAGTAAGGTCCAGCTGCACAATGGGTGAGCTTGGAGACACCATGACAGAGGAAGAGGACCTAAAGCAAAAGAGAAAGAGACTAGATTCCACTGTAGACATACATGCAGATGGGTTGGGTCTTGGTGCTACAATCACATCACATTTGGGTTAGCTGTTTTATTGCTTAATGCATCATTGGGGAGGCAGGTAGCCTAGAGGTTAGAGCGTTGGACTAGTAACCGGAAGGTTGTTCCTGGGTTGATATTGATTAGGGATATGCACTTGCCTATCTGGTGATGTGGCAAAAAGGAGATGGGGAACAAAGTGAAAATGACATGGGTTGGGAACACCTCTTGGAACCTGGGGCCAGGAAAGGGGAAGATTGGGTGAAAGCATAAAGACGTTTTTTAGGGCCATTATTTTTGTGGAGTCCAGCAGAAAAGTGTCCTGGAGGCATAGAGTCAGGTGAAGAGAGAGTGGGCATTGTCATGGTCTCAGACTTTGGTTTTCATGCATACATAAATATGCATATCTTACCACATTGTTAATACTGTTATGTTTTGTGGTTTTCGTTGCTATCCAAGTCTTGTGCTCTCACTCTCTTAGGAACCAGAAGGAGAAAGTGGAGGTGTGATGAGATATGGAAATAATATTGTGTAATACGTCTCTGAGTTTGAAAGCCTCACGGAAGGAAGGCAAAAGCCTGAACCAGGACCAGAGGTTCCACGTCCGGTAATCCCAGTGACCAGGTCCGAGTTTTCCGGAGGAAGTGGAACAAGCCAAGGCGTAAGGGTACTGACAAAGAGGTCCTAGCCAACACCAAAAGCCGTCCAAATGAAAGGAAGAACTACGTGGTACCATCTAAACCACTGTATCAGAGTTCCGGAGGAGATCGACGAGCGGCCATCGAGTTACAGCCAAGCTGGTAACATCATACCCAAGAAGACTCAAGGCTATAACCAAATGCGCTTCAACAAAGTACCAATCAAATCTAATTGTATTGGTCACATACACATCTTTACCACATGTTAGTGCAGGTGTAGTGAAATGCTTGTGTTCCTAGCACCAACAGTGCAGTAGTATCTAATGCTTGTGTTCCTAGCTCCAACAGTGCAGTAGTATCTAATGCTTGTGTTCCTAGCTCCAACAGTGCAGTAATATCTAATGCTTGTGTTCCTAGCTCCAACAGTGCAGTAGTATCTAATGCTTGTGTTCCTAGCTCCAACAGTGCAGTAGTATCTAATGCTTGTGTTCCTAGCTCCAACAGTGCAGTAGTATCTAATGCTTGTGTTCCTAGCTCCAACAGTGCAGTAATATCTAATGTTTGTGTTCCTAGCTCCAACAGTGCAGTAGTATCTAATGCTTGTGTTCCTAGCTCCAACAGTGCAGTAATATCTAATGCTTGTGCTCCTAGCTCCAACAGTGCAGTAATATCTAATGCTTGTGTTCCTAGCTCCAACAGTGCAGTAATATCTAATGCTTGTGTTCCTAGCTCCAACAGTGCAGTAATATCTAATGCTTGTGTTCCTAGCTCCAACAGTGCAGTAATATCTAATGCTTGTGTTCCTAGCTCCAACAGTGCAGTAATATCTAATGCTTGTGTTCCTAGCTCCAACAGTGCAGTAATATCTAATGCTTGTGTTCCTAGCTCCAACAGTGCAGTAATATCTAATGCTTGTGCTCCTAGCTCCAACAGTGCAGTAATATCTAATGCTTGTGTTCCTAGCTCCAACAGTGCAGTAATATCTAATGCTTGTGCTCCTAGCTCCAACAGTGCAGTAATATCTAATGCTTGTGTTCCTAGCTCCAACAGTGCAGTAATATCTAATGCTTGTGTTCCCAGCTCCAACAGTGCAGTAATATCTAATGCTTGTGTTCCTAGCTCCAACAGTGCAGTAATATCTAATGCTTGTGTTCCTAGCTCCAACAGTGCAGTAATATCTAATGCTTGTGTTCCCAGCTCCAACAGTGCAGTAGTATCTAATGCTTGTGTTCCTAGCTCCAACAGTGCAGTAGTATCTAATGCTTGTGTTCCAGGCTCCAACAGTGCAGTAGTATCTAATGCTTGTGTTCCTAGCTCCAACAGTGCAGTAATATCTAATGCTTGTTTTCCTAGCTCCAACAGTGCAGTAATATCTAATGCTTGTGTTCCTAGCTCCAACAGTGCAGTAATATCTAATGCTTGTGCTCCTAGCTCCAACAGTGCAGTAATATCTAATGCTTGTGTTCCTAGCTCCAACAGTGCAGTAGTATCTAATGCTTGTGTTCCTAGCTCCAACAGTGCAGTAATATCTAATGCTTGTGTTCCTAGCTCCAACAGTGCAGTAATATCTAATGCTTGTGTTCCTAGCTCCAACAGTGCAGTAGTATCTAATGCTTGTGTTCCTAGCTCCAACAGTGCAGTAATATCTAATGCTTGTGTTCCCAGCTCCAACAGTGCAGTAGTATCTAATGCTTGTGTTCCTAGCTCTAACAGTGCAGTAATATCTAATGCTTGTGTTCCTAGCTCCAACAGTGCAGTAGTATCTAATGCTTGTGTTCCTAGCTCCAACAGTGCAGTAATATCTAATGCTTGTGTTCCTAGCTCCAACAGTGCAGTAATATCTAATGCTTGTGTTCCTAGCTCCAACAGTGCAGTAATATCTAATGCTTGTGTTCCTAGCTCCAACAGTGCAGTAATATATAACAATTCACAACAATACATACACATCTAAAAGTCAAATAATGGAATTGAGAGACATTACATATTACATATTATACATATTAGGACAAGCAATGTCTGAGTGGCGTTAACTAAAACACAGTAGAATACAATATATACATATGAAATGAGTAGAACCGTATGTAAACATCATTAATGAGACTAGTGTTCCATTTAAAGTGACCAATGATTCCATGTCTATGCATACAGGGCAGCCTCTAAGGTGCCGGGCTGAATAACCAGGTGGTAGCCGGCTAGAAGCTGTTCTTCAGTTTCTCGGTTCCAGCTTTGATGCACCTGTACTGACCTCGTGACAAACCTACTCTGGCAGATTCCCCTGACAGAGGCGCTGTCAAAGGGGATGGAGAAACAACGACAGGAGAATGGGACGGAAAGTTTCCTACCATCGAGACAGTGGAAATATAGAACGGTAGAATGGCCTTGACAGCAACAGCGGCAAACCTGGAAGACTGTGATAACACCTCCCACTGGCACTTGTACACCAACGGAGACAATGGCAAAACCACAAGAAATTGGGTTGATGCAGAAAAATCTGGACATCTGGTACCAAAATGAAGAAACTACCCCAGAATCTGACATTGATCATAATTTAGACGTGAAAAAATGGCTGATATAAGTGGGCTCAGTGGGGCAGCAGGACAAAACATAGAATGGACATTTGTTTCCTGTGCAGCAAATCCCCAGGTATAGTAATAGCACCTAAACCAGCAACGTTTGACGTTTGTGCAACTAGATGATGTAGATGATGTAAATCCTGGACATTTTTTCATTGTGCCATGTGTAAAAAAGGGGGACTGTCCTTTATGATTACGTTTAGAGTATACAGAAAGTATAACAGCATATCACCATGTACTCAATGTAACAGTTGCTGAATGACAAATTATGTTAGACCTTCTGAATATCAGTTTGCTTACACTTGTAAGTAAGATAGGGTTTTCCGTTTACAAGAGTCCACAGACCATCGGTCTTAGAGGATTAACAGGTTTTTTTCACTAATGACCAAATAGTTGTTAGAGAGGTGTCTGTGAGGGAGGGCCATGTGTTTAGGTGTCATATTGAGAACAACGTTTTAAGGGTTTCTGAGGTTTAGTTTCATAGTTTTGATGTTTCTGTTGTTTTTCTTTTCTCATACATAACAACAAATCCCTGGCAAGGCTAAGATATGCTTTTACACTGTATGTTGAAGGATGATTGGCTTGAGGATCTTGTACTACTTTCTAGCTATGTGAGGGGATATATGTTTGGTTCTGCCTCCTATGTACGAATGGGAAAGGGGGGGGAGCTGAGGTGCTTCCCTTCTCACGTGTACTGGGTTGAATTTTGAGGTGTGTGGCTTTTTAGTCCCAGAGTAGGGATATATTGAGATTTTTCCAGAACATATGTGGCAATTATTTATATCAGAAGGAGCCAGCAAAACTAGTGCTCTCTATAGGTGCTCTGGTTCATTAGACACCATTAGACATGCACCTGTCTGGGGGTTGGACACGACTGGGTATTCCTGGAACTGTGTTATGGCCTGATATGTACTGTTGCTATGGTTACACCTCTTGGGTCTTTTTCCAGAACATGGGTGTTCCTTTTCAGAGGAGTTAGAAGGATGACATGTCTTGTTATTTCTGTAAAGTGCCAAGGACTGTTGCTATGGTCCTACATGCATGAAGCTGTTTTAAGCCGAGTAGATGTCTGAACTAATGGTGTGGCTCTACAGTTTCCATGCCCTCTTACGAAACCAAACTAAACTCAGTGCAAGGCAATAAGATAACGGTGGCTAAATGCCAGAGGGGATGAGCCATTTAAGAGGAGTTACTATGGGTGTGACATAAGTTGGAAACATGTATAAGAAGTACAGTATGTGCCAAGACTGGAAATGAGTTGCTTCATGAACCAGCACGGATTTTATCAAGCTGTAAAAAAAAGTATATTTGAACTCACAGGCTCTGTTATTTGAGAAATATGTTTGACTGACAATTTCCACCAAAATCTACAGAAAGTTCTACAGACAGATCTCCAGACAGACCTACAGACAGATCTACAGACAGATCTCCAGACAGATATACAGACAGATCTCCAGACAGATCTACAGACAGACCTACAGACAGACTTACAGACAGATCTACAGACAGATCTCCAGACAGATCTACAGACAGTTCTACAGACAGATCTACAGACAGATCTACAGTCAGGTCTACAGACAGACCTACAGACAGATCTACAGACAGATCTAAAGACAGATCTCCAGACAGATCTCCAGACAGATCTACAGACAGATCTCCAGACAGATCTCCAGACAGATCTACAGACAGATCTCCAGACAGACCTACAGACAGATCTACAGACAGATCTCCAGACAGATCTCCAGACAGATCTACAGACAGATCTCCAGACAGACCTACAGACAGATCTACAGACAGATCTCCAGACAGATCTCCAGACAGATCTACAGACAGATCTCCAGACAGACCTACAGACAGACCTACAGACAGATCTACAGACAGATCTACAGACAGATCTCCAGACAGACCTACAGACAGATCTCCAGACAGATCTACAGAGGGATCTACAGACAGATCTACAGACAGATCTCCAGACAGACCTACAGACAGATCTCCAGACAGATCTACAGACAGACCTACAGACAGATCTCCAGACAGATCTACAGAGGGATCTACAGACAGATCTACAGACAGACCAACAGGACAGACCAACAGACAGATCTCCAGACAGATCTACAGTCTGATCTACAGCATTGACAGATTTTCTGTCTCTGTCTTTGTCTCGCTCTCTCGCTATCTCTCATTCTTTCACTCTGTCTGTCTCGCAATGCTTTCTCCTGTTCTGTTTCGCTCCCTTGCTACTCTCCTCGCCCGATGCACTGCACACCTCCCGAAATGCTGCACGACAGTGTTTACACCAGCCAGCCATCTGTCTACAGAGAGCAGAGTTGCTAGCTCCTTATCCACCAGATATTAAATTACACATTTAAAGCTAGAGTCCTTCATTGAAACGATAGGAAAGCGCTCAACCCACCTCAGTTTTGGAGAAACGTAGCCACTCTCAAATTCATAGACAGAGCCACAGATGCAAGGACTAAGCATTCATGATATCAACATTGTAGTTTTAACCTTTTTTTGAGTTTGTTTACATTTACATTGTTGACAGAAATTGGAGCATCTTGGCTTCTGATGGGGTACAACAGAAGGAACTCAATTCATGAGGCATTTCTAAGTTATATTTGTTCAACGATTCAGTGGTATATACGTATATATATACGTATATAATTAATATTACTATATATATATATATATTAGTATATAATTAATTTACAAGCCCAAAAAGGGATGTAGCAAACTAAGGATTCTAGCTTTAATCCATTACAACAAAACACGAACCTCCTCAGCCTCCCACAATAAACTGTCATTAAACCTTTACAATGAATTAAGATCGGTTGGAAGGAGGAGAAAAGAGAGGGAGAAATATGTAGGTGAACAAACTGCATACCTGCAGAAGGAGAGAGAACAACTCAAGGCATCCCATCCTGGAGCAATACCAGTACAGACAGATTAATACCAGCCCTCATACTCGAGCCATCCCAGTACAGACAGATTAATACCAGCCCCTATACTGGAGCCATCCCAGTACAGACAGATTAATACCAGCCCTCATACTGGAGCCATCCCAGTACAGACAGATTAATACCAGCCCTCATACTGGAGCCATCCCAGTACAGACAGATTAATACCAGCCCTCATACTCGAGCCATCCCAGTACAGACAGATTAATACCAACCCCTATACTGGAGCCATCCCAGTACAGACAGATTAATACCAGCCCTCATACTGGAGCCATCCCAGTACAGACAGATTAATACCAGCCCTCATACTGGAGCCATCCCAGTACAGACAGATTAATGCCAGCCCTCATACTGGAGCCATCCCAGTACAGACAGATTAATAACAGCCCCTATACTGGAGCCATCCCAGTACAGACAGATTAATACCAGCCCTCATACTGGAGCCATCCCAGTACAGACAGATTAATAACAGCCCCTATACTGGAGCCATCCCAGTACAGACAGATTAATACCAGCCCTCATACTGGAGCCATCCCAGTACAGACAGATTAATACCAGCCCTCATACTGGAGCCATCCCAGTACAGACAGATTAATACCAGCCCTCATACTGGAGCCATCCCAGTACAGACAGATTAATAACAGCCCCTATACTGGAGCCATCCCAGTACAGACAGATTAATACCAGGCCTCATACTGGAGCCATCCCAGTACAGACAGATTAATACCAGCCCTCATACTGGAGCCATCCCAGTACAGACAGATTAATACCAGCCCTCATACTGGAGCCATCCCAGTACAGACAGATTAATACCAGCCCTCATACTGGAGCCATCCCAGTACAGACAGATTAATACCAGCCCCTATACTGGAGCCATCCCAGTACAGACAGATTAATACCAGCCCTCATACTGGAGCCATCCCAGTACAGACAGATTAATACCAGCCCTCATACTGGAGCCATCCCAGTACAGACAGATTAATACCAGCCCTCATACTGGAGCCATCCCAGTACAGACAGATTAATAACAGCCCCTATACTGGAGCCATCCCAGTACAGACAGATTAATACCAGCCCTCATACTGGAGCCATCCCAGTACAGACAGATTAATACCAGCCCTCATACTGGAGCCATCCCAGTACAGACAGATTAATACCAGCCCTCATACTGGAGCCATCCCAGTACAGACAGATTAATACCAGCCCTCATATTGGAGCCATCCCAGTACAGACAGATTAATACCAGCCCCTATACTGGAGCCATCCCAGTACAGACAGATTAATACCAGCCCTCATACTGGAGCCATCCCAGTACAGACAGATTAATACCAGCCCTCATACTGGAGCCATCCCAGTACAGACAGATTAATACCAGCCCTCATACTGGAGCCATCCCAGTACAGACAGATTAATAACAGCCCCTATACTGGAGCCATCCCAGTACAGACAGATTAATACCAGCCCTCATACTGGAGCCATCCCAGTACAGACAGATTAATAACAGCCCCTATACTGGAGCCATCCCAGTACAGACAGATTAATACCAGCCCTCATACTGGAGCCATCCCAGTACAGACAGATTAATACCAGCCCCTATACTGGAGCCATCCCAGTACAGACAGATTAATACCAGCCCTCATACTGGAGCCATCCCAGTACAGACAGATTAATACCAGCCCTCATACTGGAGCCATCCCAGTACAGACAGATTAATACCAGCCCTCATACTGGAGCCATCCCAGTACAGACAGATTAATACCAGCCCCTATAATGGAGCCATCCCAGTACAGACAGATTAATACCAGCCCTCATACTGGAGCCATCCCAGTACAGACAGATTAATACCAGCCCTCATACTGGAGCCATCCCAGTACAGACAGATTAATAACAGCCCCTATACTGGAGCCATCCCAGTACAGACAGATTAATACCAGCCCTCATACTGGAGCCATCCCAGTACAGACAGATTAATACCAGCCCTCATACTGGAGCCATCCCAGTACAGACAGATTAATACCAGCCCTCATACTGGAGCCATCCCAGTACAGACAGATTAATACCAGCCCTCATACTGGAGCCATCCCAGTACAGACAGATTAATACCAGCCCCTGTACTGGAGCCATCCCAGTACAGACAGATTAATACCAGCCCTCATACTGGAGCCATCCCAGTACAGACAGATTAATACCAGCCCTCATACTGGAGCCATCCCAGTACAGACAGATTAATACCAGCCCTCATACTGGAGCCATCCCAGTACAGACAGATTAATACCAGCCCTCATACTCGAGCCATCCCAGTACAGACAGATTAATACCAGCCCCTATACTGGAGCCATCCCAGTACAGACAGATTAATACCAGCCCTCATACTGGAGCCATCCCAGTACAGACAGATTAATACCAGCCCTCATACTGGAGCCATCCCAGTACAGACAGATTAATACCAGCCCTCATACTCGAGCCATCCCAGTACAGACAGATTAATACCAACCCCTATACTGGAGCCATCCCAGTACAGACAGATTAATACCAGCCCTCATACTGGAGCCATCCCAGTACAGACAGATTAATACCAGCCCTCATACTGGAGCCATCCCAGTACAGACAGATTAATGCCAGCCCTCATACTGGAGCCATCCCAGTACAGACAGATTAATAACAGCCCCTATACTGGAGCCATCCCAGTACAGACAGATTAATACCAGCCCTCATACTGGAGCCATCCCAGTACAGACAGATTAATACCAGCCCTCATACTGGAGCCATCCCAGTACAGACAGATTAATACCAGCCCTCATACTGGAGCCATCCCAGTACAGACAGATTAATAACAGCCCCTATACTGGAGCCATCCCAGTACAGACAGATTAATACCAGGCCTCATACTGGAGCCATCCCAGTACAGACAGATTAATACCAGCCCTCATACTGGAGCCATCCCAGTACAGACAGATTAATACCAGCCCTCATACTGGAGCCATCCCAGTACAGACAGATTAATACCAGCCCTCATACTGGAGCCATCCCAGTACAGACAGATTAATACCAGCCCCTATACTGGAGCCATCCCAGTACAGACAGATTAATACCAGCCCTCATACTGGAGCCATCCCAGTACAGACAGATTAATACCAGCCCTCATACTGGAGCCATCCCAGTACAGACAGATTAATACCAGCCCTCATACTGGAGCCATCCCAGTACAGACAGATTAACAACAGCCCCTATACTGGAGCCATCCCAGTACAGACAGATTAATACCAGCCCTCATACTGGAGCCATCCCAGTACAGACAGATTAATACCAGCCCTCATACTGGAGCCATCCCAGTACAGACAGATTAATACCAGCCCTCATACTGGAGCCATCCCAGTACAGACAGATTAATACCAGCCCTCATACTGGAGCCATCCCAGTACAGACAGATTAATACCAGCCCCTATACTGGAGCCATCCCAGTACAGACAGATTAATACCAGCCCTCATACTGGAGCCATCCCAGTACAGACAGATTAATACCAGCCCTCATACTGGAGCCATCCCAGTACAGACAGATTAATACCAGCCCTCATACTGGAGCCATCCCAGTACAGACAGATTAATACCAGCCCTCATACTGGAGCCATCCCAGTACAGACAGATTAATAACAGCCCCTATACTGGAGCCATCCCAGTACAGACAGATTAATACCAGCCCTCATACTGGAGCCATCCCAGTACAGACAGATTAATACCAGCCCTCATACTGGAGCCATCCCAGTACAGACAGATTAATACCAGCCCTCATACTGGAGCCATCCCAGTACAGACAGATTAATACCAGCCCCTATACTGGAGCCATCCCAGTACAGACAGATTAATACCAGCCCTCATACTGGAGCCATCCCAGTACAGACAGATTAATACCAGCCCTCATACTGGAGCCATCCCAGTACAGACAGATTAATACCAGCCCTCATACTGGAGCCATCCCAGTACAGACAGATTAATACCAGCCCTCATACTCGAGCCATCCCAGTACAGACAGATTAATACCAGCCCCTATACTGGAGCCATCCCAGTACAGACAGATTAATACCAGCCCTCATACTGGAGCCATCCCAGTACAGACAGATTAATACCAGCCCTCATACTGGAGCCATCCCAGTACAGACAGATTAATACCAGCCCTCATACTGGAGCCATCCCAGTACAGACAGATTAATACCAGCCCTCATACTGGAGCCATCCCAGTACAGACAGATTAATACCAGCCCCTATACTGGAGCCATCCCAGTACAGACAGATTAATACCAGCCCTCATACTGGAGCCATCCCAGTACAGACAGATTAATACCAGCCCTCATACTGGAGCCATCCCAGTACAGACAGATTAATACCAGCCCTCATACTGGAGCCATCCCAGTACAGACAGATTAATAACAGCCCCTATACTGGAGCCATCCCAGTACAGACAGATTAATACCAGCCCTCATACTGGAGCCATCCCAGTACAGACAGATTAATACCAGCCCTCATACTGGAGCCATCCCAATACAGACAGATTAATACCAGCCCTCATACTGGAGCCATCCCAGTACAGACAGATTAATACCAGCCCTCATACTGGAGCCATCCCAGTACAGACAGATTAATACCAGCCCCTATACTGGAGCCATCCCAGTACAGACAGATTAATACCAGCCCTCCTACTGGAGCCATCCCAGTACAGACAGATTAATACCAGCCCTCATACTGGAGCCATCCCAGTACAGACAGATTAATACCAGCCCTCATACTCGAGCCATCCCAGTACAGACAGATTAATACCAGCCCCTACACTGGAGCCATCCCAGTACAGACAGATTAATACCAGCCCTCACACTGGAGCCATCCCAATACAGACAGATTAATACCAGCCCTCATACTGAGGGGAGAGAAGGAGGGGGATATGTATGGGGTTCAGAGAACACACTTATGCTGTAATAACCAGGGGAATTGACCACCTGAGATGAACAGGAGATTGCAGAAGTTATTACTAATATCTATTTTATAGACAACCACAAAACAATATAGCCAGCATGTGTCCTTAATTGACACCCTATTCCCTATATAATGCACTGTTTTGACCAGGAACTATAGGGCCCTGGTCAAAAGTAGTGCACTAGGCAATGAATCCGGTGCTATTTGAGACATAGCCCAAGACAATACAATCATATCAGTGGGTAATGGTTCTGTTTTAGAATCCCTAAACAGTTCTTTATGAGAGTCATAGATCATTGTGTAAAAAAAAAAAATGAAACAACTAGACAACATTACACACAGCTAGCTGTAAAAAGAGAGGAAGAAAGAAATGAATTGACAATCTGAAATATTTTAAAAGTATATTAACTTGTGATGTACTCCCCACTGAGAGTCAATGACTACATCATTAAATGGTTTGTCTTCCTGTGTGTGTTTGTTTTATAGACTGTATTTTTGTATGTTCAATTTTTTTCTTCAATATACTGTGGTTGTTGGGAGATTTGGGTAGTGGGGGGGTGGGGTGGGGGGGTTATTCCAGGTTATACCATCATGGAACACAAACCATGGAAGGACACTAACTCATTCTTCTATTCATTTTTTGAGGGTCATCACTTTAAAAGCATTGGGGTCAGCCAATAATATGGATTTAATTAGACCATTAAAAACAGATCAGTTGGATGATGTCAGGTTGGAGGACGCCAGTCTTGGCCCTGCGTTCCCAAGGGGACCCTATTCCCTATGTAGTGTACTACTTTTGACCAGAGAAGGGTACCATTTGGGAGACATCCTGTAGGTTGGAGGATGCCCGGTGTGGGGGGGAGGGGGGGGGATAAAACAAGATAAAAGGTACTAATAATTTACAGCTTATTTTCCCAACGCTGTGGGATAATTTTTTGCATAGCAACCGGCTCGAAGGATGAGATCACAATTATAGGAGGAAGGATGCTGATGCTGATTTTCAACATAGCCCACAAATAAAATATGACACCTCCACTCCCACTGTTCTCACCTCTCACTCGTAGTGCTCGTTGAACTGGATACCTGTTGATTTGGTCTCATTGACCTGGGTACCTGTTGATTTGGTCTCATTGATCTGGGTACCTATTGATTTGGTCTCATTGACCTGGGTACCTGTTGATTTGGTCTCATTGATGTGGGTACCTGTTGATTTGGTCTCATTGACCTGGGTACCTGTTGATTTGGTCTCATTGATCTGGGTACCTGTTGATTTGGTCTCATTGACCTGGGTACCTGTTGATTTGGTCTCATTGATCTGGGTACCTGTTGATTTGGTCTCATTGACCTGGGTACCTGTTGATTTGGTCTCATTGATCTGGGTACCTGTTGATTTGGTCTCATTGACCTGGGTACCTGTTGATTTGGTCTCATTGATGTGGGTACCTGTTGATTTGGTCTCATTGATCTGGGTACCTGTTGATTTGGTCTCATTGACCTGGGTACCTGTTGATTTGGTCTCATTGATCTGGGTACCTGTTGATTTGGTCTCATTGACCTGGGTACCTGTTGATTTGGTCTCATTGACCTGGTTACCTGTTGATTTGGTCTCATTGATCTGGGTACCTGTTGATTTGGTCTCATTGATCTGGGTACCTGTTGATTTGGTCTCATTGACCTGGTTACCTGTTGATTTGGTCTCATTGATCTGGGTACCTATTGATTTGGTCTCATTGACCTGGTTACCTGTTGATTTGGTCTCATTGACCTGGGTACCTGTTGATTTGGTCTCATTGATGTGGATACCTGTTGATTTGGTCTCATTGATGTGGATACCTGTTGATTTGGTCTCATTGATGTGGATACCTGTTGATTTGGTCTCATTGACCTGGGTACCTGTTGATTTGGTCTCATTGATCTGGGTACCTGTTGATTTGGTCTCATTGACCTGGGTACCTGTTGATTTGGTCTCATTGATGTGGATACCTGTTGATTTGGTCTCATTGATGTGGATACCTGTTGATTTGGTCTCATTGATCTGGGTACCTGTTGATTTGGTCTCATTGACCTGGTTACCTGTTGATTTGGTCTCATTGACCTGGTTACCTGTTGATTTGGTCTCATTGATCTGGGTACCTGTTGGTTTGGTCTCATTGACCTGGGTACCTGTTGATTTGGTCTCATTGATGTGGATACCTGTTGATTTGGTCTCATTGACCTGGGTACCTGTTGATTTGGTCTCATTGACCTGGGGACCTGTTGATTTGGTCTCATTGACCTGGGTGCCTGTTGGTTTGGTCTCATTGATGTGGATACCTGTTGATTTGGTCTCATTGATGTGGATACCTATTGATTTGGTCTCATTGATCTGGGTACCTGTTGATTTGGTCTCATTGACCTGGGTACCTGTTGATTTGGTCTCATTGATGTGGATACCTGTTGATTTGGTCTCATTGACCTGGTTACCTGTTGATTTGGTCTCATTGATGTGGATACCTGTTGATTTGGTCTCATTGATGTGGATACCTGTTGATTTGGTCTCATTGACCTGGGTACCTGTTGATTTGGTCTCATTGATGTGGATACCTGTTGATTTGGTCTCATTGATGTGGATACCTGTTGATTTGGTCTCATTGATGTGGATACCTGTTGGTTTGGTCTCATTGATGTGGATACCTGTTGATTTGGTCTCATTGATGTGGATACCTGTTGATTTGGTCTCATTGACCTGGTTACCTGTTGATTTGGTCTCATTGATGTGGATACCTGTTGATTTGGTCTCATTGATGTGGAGACGTGTGGTGATTTGGACATATTATTCCACAGATACTGACAATCCAATCACAGTTACTTCAATTACCAAAATATGCATGACATAATCTGACACTGATCAAAAATATAAATTCAACATGTAAAGTGTTAGTCCCATGTTTTATGAGCTGATATAAAATATCCCAGAAGTTTTCTGTACAAAAAAAAACTATTTCTGTCAAATTTTGTGCACACAGGCCTCCCGGGTGGCACAGTGGTTAAGGGCGCTGTACTGCAGTGCCAGCTGTGTCACCAGAGACTCTGGGTCCGTGCCCAGGCTCTGTCGTAACCGGCCGCGACCGGGAGGTCCGTGGGGCGATGCACAATTGGCCCAGCGTCGTCCGGGTTAGGGAGGGTTTGGCCGGTAGGGATATTCTTGTCTCATCGCGCACCAGCGACTCCTGTGGCGGGCCGGGTGCAGTGCGCACTAACCAAGGTCACCAGGTGCATGGTGTTTCCTCCGACACATTGGTGCGGCTGGCTTCCGGGTTGGATGCGCGCTGTCTTAAGAAGCAGTGCGGCTTGGTTGGGTTGTGTATAGGAGGATGTATGACTGTCAACCTTGGTCTCTCCCGATCCCGTACGGGAGTTGTAGCGATGAGACAAGATAGTAGCTACTAAACAATTGGATACCACGAAATTGGGTAAAATAAAATACAAATAATTTTGTGCACACATTTGTTTACATCCCTCCCTGTTAGTGAACATTTCTCCGTTGCAAAGATAGTCGATTCATCTGACAGGTGTAGCATATTAAGAAGAAAATAAAACAGCATGGTCATTACACAGGTGCACCTTATGCTGGGGACAATAAAAGGCCCCTGTAAAATGTGCAGTGTTTTCACAAAATACAATGCCACAGATGTCAAAAGTTTTGATGGTGTATGTAATTTGCATGCTGACTGCAGGATTGTCCAACAGAGCTTTTGCGAGATAATTTGATTTCTCTACCATAAGAATTTGGCAGAAGGTCCAAACGGCCTCACAACCACAGACCACATGTCTGGTGTTGTGTGGGTGAGTGATTTCCTGATATCAACGTTGTGAACAGAGTGCCCCATGCTTTTGGTGGTGTTATGGTATGAGCAGGCATAAGCTACGAACAACAAATACAATTGCATTTCATCAATTGCAATTTGAATACACAGAGATATCGTGATGAGATCCCGAGGCCCATTGTCGTGCCATTCATCTGCCTCCATCACCTCATGTTTCAGCATGATAATACATGGCCCCATGTCATAAGAATCTGCGCAGAATTCCTGGAAACTGAAAATGTCCTAGTTCTTCCATGGCCTGTATACTCACCAGACATGTCACCCATTGAGCATGTTTGGGATGCTCTGAATCAACGTGTACAACAATGTGTTCCATTTTTCCGGCAATATTCAGCAACATCACACTGCCATTGAAGTGGAGCTGGACAACATTCCACAGGACACTATCAACAGCTTGATCTACTTTATGCAGAGTCCAATAGCGGTGAGCATTACACCACTCCAGCCGAAGTTTGGCATTGTGCATGGTGATCGTAGTCCTTTGTGCGGCTGCTCGGCCATGGAAACCCATTTCATGAAGCTCCCGCCGAACAGTTATTGTGCTGACTGTTGCTTCCAGAGGCAGTTTGGAACTTGATAGTGAGTGTTGCTACAATTTAGTGGGTAAACTCTATATCATTGAGTCCAAAAATGCTACATGCTTCAGAACTTGGCGGTCCAGTTCTGTGGCCTACCACTTCGCGGCTGAGCCGTTGTTGGTCCAAGACACCACTTCACAACAACAGCACTTACCGAGGCAGCTCTAGCAGGCAAGAAATTTGACAATACGGTTGGATAGGTGGCATCTTATGACAGTGCCACGTTGAAAGTCACTGAGCTCTTCAGTATGGGCCGCTCTACTGACAATGTTTGTCTATGGAGATTGCATGGCTGTGTGCTCAATTTCGTAAACCTGTCAGCAACGGGTGTGGCTGAAATATCCGAATCCATTCATTTGAAGGGTTGTCCACATACTTTTGTATATATAGTGTTGTTCACTACCATAGTACACTACTTTTGACCAAAGCACTGTTCGAGGGCCTGATGTCAGTCATTGAAAATGTTTATTGTTCAATATGATGAAGACCTATTGCACAGTAGTGTAATACGCTGGATACTAAATTACAGATCCCTAAAATCATAAGCTGCTACCATTCTTCATTTTCTTACAACAGGCTCCATAGAAAGTGCCACCCTATTCCCTACACACAGCGTTACTTTTAATTCTTCCGGATTGGTGGGTCCCCTGCGGGACTGTTGTAGGCTAATGCGATTAGCATGAGGTTGTAAGTAAGTAAAAAGAACATTTCCCAGGACATAGACATAGACATATCTGATATTGGCAGAAAGCTTAAATTATTGTTAATCTAACTGCACTGTCTAATTTACAGTAGCTATTACAGTGAAATAATACCATTCCATTGTTTGAGGAGAGAGCACAGTTTTGAACACGAAAAGTTATTAATAAACAAATTAGGCACATTTGGGCAGTCGAGATACAACATTTTTAACATAAATGCAATGGTTCATTGGATCAGACTAAAACTTTGCAATCTAGTGGCTGATATCTAAATTGCACCTGGGCTGGAATAATACATTATGGCCTTTCTCTTTCATTTCAAAGATGATAGATACAAAGAAAATACAAACAAACGGTTGATCTCCTACATTCCTTTCACGTTTCCACAAACTTCAAAGTGTTTCCTTTCAAATGGTACCAAGAAAATGCATATCCTTACTTCAGGTCCTGAGCTACAGGCAGTTTGATTTGGGTATGTCATTATAGGAGAAAAAAAAAGGGGGTCCGATCCTTTTGTCAAAAATAGTCTGATGGGCCCTGGACCCACACAGAAAAAAACATATGAATTTCACCTGTGAAGTGTTCCCAAAACACATGAAATCACTTGAAAAGACCTGAAATCATGTGATTTTCCAACATCAAATTTTTTTTTTCATTCTGTAGTGCACTATGTAGGGAATAGGGTGTCATTTGGGATACAATGCTATACTGTGAGATCACTAACTCAGTCTGGCTGCCCTGGAAGAAAAGGGAACAGGACACGGAGAGAAGACAAGAGAAGTATCTCAAAGTATCTAAGCCGTGAAATTCTTCAGCTTCTATTACACGGTCCAGAGAGCTCAAACCCCCCCCACCACCCCTAACCCCTTTTAAAGAAAGCCCTCAGAGATACAGGATCAATCAGGTTTCAGTCCCCAGTAAGAATGGAGGTTTAAGTCCCAAATGGCACTCTATCCCCTATAAAGCACATTACTTCTGACACGGACCTAGTCGAAAATAGTGCACTATATAGGGAATAAGATGCCATTTGAGAAGCAGACAGGATTGCCAAAACCAGCTTGGTAGCACAGAGCTGCAAACCTTTGTGTTCGGCTAGGCTTAACTTGAAATGCTGTAGATTGGCATTATCATTAGAATGAAGTGATGTCAGTATATTGGCATTATAATTAGAATTAAGTGATGTCAGTAGATTGGCATTACCATTAGAATGAAGTGATGTCAGTATATTGGCATTATAATTAGAATGAAGTGATGTCAGTAGATTGGCATTACCATTAGAATGAAGTGATGTCAGTATATTGGCATTACCATTAGAATGAAGTCATGTCAGTAGATTACCCACCAATCATGATGATCAGGGCTGTTATTACCCACCAATAATGATGTTCAGAGCTGTTATTACCCACCAATAATGATGATCAGGGCTGTTATTACCCACCAATCATGATGATCAGGGCTGTTATTACCCACCAATAATGATGTTCAGAGCTGTTATTACCCACCAATCATGATGATCAGGGATGTTATTACCCACCAATCATGATGATCAGGGCTGTTATTACCCACCAATAATGATGATCGGAAATCATTGGCAAATATGGTTGGCAAACCTGGCAAACCTGGTTGGCAAACCATTGGTAAACCTCTCACACAAAGGGTGTCCCTTGTCTCTGTACCCAGCAGTCTGTGCTGACGCAGCACAGGGTATGGGCAATGCCTGACGTGGAACCAAATAAAAAATGCTGTTATTTCTCACCAATAATGACGAGCAGGCACGAAATTACACACCAAAATGAACCCAATCCCTAAAACCCATTAGAACATTGATCTAATCACCAAAACTCAACGTAATTATATCGTCTCAACATGCATGATACATGTTTCAAAATTGCCCTCTGAATGCAATACACTACAGTCCCGTGTCGCTCTGTTGGTAGAGAATAGGCCATGGTTGTGGATTAGATTCCCAGGAGGGACCAGTATGAAAAAAGCATCAAAATGTTATGGACTCCCTACTCTAAGTCACTCTGCTAAATGGTAAAACATGTAATGACAGTACGTTACACAGTTTCTTTTGCATTACCCATCAAAATTAACATTATATAATTTTCATCATTTATACTCCATGTGTGATCAAAATTGTGGTCACTGAAGACATCTTTCACAATCACTGATGCAAAATATACAATATATATATATATATTTCAGATATCATTACAAAATAGGTGTTCTGTAACCAAATGAAACAAATTGAATTAATGAAAGGAACATAACTTTTAACAGGTGCAAATTTGCATCAAACCTCTCTTGAGCATTTGGCCACATTTGGCCACATCTCCATTGCAGTCAATGTCATCATTATTCATGTCCCTGGGGAGAAACCTTTTCGCACGGAGAATCCAAACCTGACATAGGTCTGGATTGAAATCATTGCATGCCTCATCCATGGCCTGAAGGAGAGTGGATTTATCATGGGGATGGCAATCAAACATCTTCAACCTTTATTTTAATCATGCATTGTGTTTTGCAGTATTCATATTGTATTTATGTATTGTAGTGGTCCTATATGTGGCTCAGATCATAAGCACATGGCACTAGCAACACGAGTTGTGGGTTCGATTCCCACTGTGGTCACAAAAAATAAATTACAGATTAACTGACACCGCAACTTCATTTTCGATGGATGTTTACTATATAGGGATGGATGTTTACTATATAGGGGATGCATGTTTACTGTATAGGGATGGGTGTTTACTATATAGGGGATGCATGTTTACTATATAGGGGATGCATGTTTACTGTATAGGGATGCATGTTTACTATATAGGGGATGCATGTTTACTATATAGGGGATGCATGTTTACTATATAGGGGATGCATGTTTACTATATAGGGGATGCATGTTTACTATATAGGGGATGCATGTTTACTATATAGGGGATGCATGTTTACTGTATAGGGATGCATGTTTACTGTATAGGGGATGCATGTTTACTATATAGGGATGGGTGTTTACTATATAGGGGATGCATGTTTACTGTATAGGGATGCATGTTTACTATATAGGGATGCATGTTTACTATATAGGGGATGCATGTTTACTATATAGGGATGCATGTTTACTATATAGGGGATGCATGTTTACTGTATAGGGATGCATGTTTACTGTATAGGGATGCATGTTTACTATATAGGGATGCATGTTTACTGTATAGGGATGCATGTTTACTGTATAGGGATGCATGTTTACTATATAGGGGATGCATGTTTACTATATAGGGGATGCATGTTTACTGTATAGGGGATGCATGTTTACTATATAGGGGATGCATGTTTACTGTATAGGGGATGCATGTTTACTATATAGGGGATGCATGTTTACTGTATAGGGATGCATGTTTACTATATAGGGGATGCATGTTTACTATATAGGGGATGCATGTTTACTGTATAGGGGATGCATGTTTACTGTATAGGGATGCATGTTTACTATATAGGGATGCATGTTTACTATATAGGGGATGCATGTTTACTGTATAGGGATGCATGTTTACTATATAGGGGATGCATGTTTACTGTATAGGGATGCATGTTTACTGTATAGGGGATGCATGTTTACTATATAGGGGATGCATGTTTACTGTATAGGGATGCATGTTTACTATATAGGGGATGCATGTTTACTGTATAGGGGATGCATGTTTACTATATAGGGGGTGCATGTTTACTGTATAGGGGGTGCATGTTTACTATATAGGGGATGCATGTTTACTGTATAGGGGATGCATGTTTACTGTATAGGGATGCATGTTTACTATATAGGGGATGCATGTTTACTATATAGGGGATGCATGTTTACTATATAGGGGGTGCATGTTTACTGTATAGGGGGTGCATGTTTACTATATAGGGGATGCATGTTTACTGTATAGGGGATGCATGTTTACTGTATAGGGATGCATGTTTACTATATAGGGGATGCATGTTTACTATATAGGGGATGCATGTTTACTATATAGGGGGTGCATGTTTACTGTATAGGGGGTGCATGTTTACTATATAGGGGATGCATGTTTACTGTATAGGGGATGCATGTTTACCATATAGGGATGCATGTTTACTGTATAGGGGATGCATGTTTACCATATAGGGATGCATGTTTACTATATAGGGATGCATGTTTACTGTATAGGGGATGCATGTTTACTGTATAGGGATGCATGTTTACTGTATAGGGGATGCATGTTTACTGTATAGGGGATGCATGTTTACTGTATAGGGATGCATGTTTACTGTATAGGGATGCATGTTTACTGTATAGGGGATGCATGTTTACTGTATAGGGGATGCATGTTTACTGTATAGGGATGCATGTTTACTGTATAGGGGATGCATGTTTACTATATAGGGATGCATGTTTACTATATAGGGGATGCATGTTTACTGTATAGGGGATGCATGTTTACTATATAGGGGTGCATGTTTACTATATAGGGGATGCATGTTTACTATATAGGGGATGCATGTTTACTGTATAGGGGATGCATGTTTACTATATAGGGATGCATGTTTACTATATAGGGGATGCATGTTTACTATATAGGGGATGCATGTTTACTATATAGGGATGCATGTTTACTATATAGGGGATGCATGTTTACTATATAGGGATGCATGTTTACTATATAGGGATGCATGTTTACTATATAGGGGATGCATGTTTACTATATAGGGGATGCATGTTTACTGTATAGGGATGCATGTTTACTATATAGGGGATGCATGTTTACTGTATAGGGGATGCATGTTTACCATATAGGGGATGCATGTTTACTGTATAGGGATGCATGTTTACTATATAGGGGATGCATGTTTACCATATAGGGGATGCATGTTTACTGTATAGGGATGCATGTTTACTATATAGGGGATGCATGTTTACTATATAGGGGGTGCATGTTTACTGTATAGGGGGTGCATGTTTACTATATAGGGGATGCATGTTTACTGTATAGGGGATGCATGTTTACCATATAGGGATGCATGTTTACTGTATAGGGGATGCATGTTTACCATATAGGGATGCATGTTTACTATATAGGGATGCATGTTTACTGTATAGGGGATGCATGTTTACTGTATAGGGATGCATGTTTACTGTATAGGGGATGCATGTTTACTGTATAGGGGATGCATGTTTACTGTATAGGGATGCATGTTTACTGTATAGGGATGCATGTTTACTGTATAGGGGATGCATGTTTACTGTATAGGGGATGCATGTTTACTGTATAGGGATGCATGTTTACTGTATAGGGGATGCATGTTTACTATATAGGGATGCATGTTTACTATATAGGGGATGCATGTTTACTGTATAGGGGATGCATGTTTACTATATAGGGGTGCATGTTTACTATATAGGGGATGCATGTTTACTATATAGGGGATGCATGTTTACTGTATAGGGGATGCATGTTTACTATATAGGGATGCATGTTTACTATATAGGGGATGCATGTTTACTATATAGGGGATGCATGTTTACTATATAGGGATGCATGTTTACTATATAGGGGATGCATGTTTACTATATAGGGATGCATGTTTACTATATAGGGATGCATGTTTACTATATAGGGGATGCATGTTTACTATATAGGGATGCATGTTTACTATATAGGGGATGCATGTTTACTATATAGGGGTGCATGTTTACTATATAGGGGATGCATGTTTACTATATAGGGATGCATGTTTACTATATAGGGGATGCATGTTTACTATATAGGGATGCATGTTTACTATATAGGGATGGATGTTTACTATATAGGGATGCATGTTTACTATATAGGGATGCATGTTTACTGTATAGGGGATGCATGTTTACTATATAGGGGATGCATGTTTACTATATAGGGATGCATGTTTACTATATAGGGGTGCATGTTTACTATATAGGGGATGCATGTTTACTGTATAGGGGATGCATGTTTACTGTATAGGGGATGCATGTTTACTGTATAGGGGATGCATGTTTACTGTATAGGGGATGCATGTTTACTGTATAGGGGATGCATGTTTACTGTATAGGGGATGCATGTTTACTATATAGGGGATGCATGTTTACTATATAGGGGATGCATGTTTACTATATAGGGGATGCATGTTTACTATATAGGGGATGCATGTTTACTATATAGGGGATGCATGTTTACTGTATAGGGGATGCATGTTTACTGTATAGGGATGCATGTTTACTGTATAGGGATGCATGTTTACTATATAGGGGATGCATGTTTACTATATAGGGGATGCATGTTTACTATATAGGGATGCATGTTTACTATATAGGGATGCATGTTTACTATATAGGGGATGCATGTTTACTGTATAGGGATGCATGTTTACTGTATAGGGATGCATGTTTACTGTATAGGGATGCATGTTTACTGTATAGGGGATGCATGTTTACTATATAGGGGATGCATGTTTACTATATAGGGATGCATGTTTACTGTATAGGGATGCATGTTTACTATATAGGGATGCATGTTTACTATATAGGGATGCATGTTTACTGTATAGGGATGCATGTTTACTATATAGGGATGCATGTTTACTATATAGGGGATGCATGTTTACTGTATAGGGGATGCATGTTTACTATATAGGGATGCATGTTTACTATATAGGGATGCATGTTTACTATATAGGGGATGCATGTTTACTATATAGGGGATGCATGTTTACTATATAGGGATGGGTGTTTACTATATAGGGATGCATGTTTACTATATAGGGATGCATGTTTACTATATAGGGGATGCATGTTTACTGTATAGGGGATGCATGTTTACTGTATAGGGGATGCATGTTTACTATATAGGGGATGCATGTTTACTGTATAGGGGATGCATGTTTACTGTATAGGGGATGCATGTTTACTGTATAGGGGATGCATGTTTACTGTATAGGGGATGCATGTTTACTGTATAGGGGATGCATGTTTACTATATAGGGGATGCATGTTTACTGTATAGGGGATGCATGTTTACTGTATAGGGGATGCATGTTTACTATATAGGGGATGCATGTTTACTATATAGGGGATGCATGTTTACTATATAGGGGATGCATGTTTACTATATAGGGGATGCATGTTTACTACATAGGGGATGCATGTTTACTATATAGGGATGCATGTTTACTGTATAGGGGATGCATGTTTACTGTATAGGGGATGCATGTTTACTATATAGGGGATGCATGTTTACTATATAGGGGATGCATGTTTACTGTATAGGGATGCATGTTTACTGTATAGGGGATGCATGTTTACTATATAGGGGATGCATGTTTACTATATAGGGGATGCATGTTTACTATATAGGGATGCATGTTTACTATATAGGGGATGCATGTTTACTATATAGGGGATGCATGTTTACTATATAGGGGATGCATGTTTACTATATAGGGGATGCATGTTTACTATATAGGGGATGCATGTTTACTATATAGGGGGTGCATGTTTACTATATAGGGATGCATGTTTACTATATAGGGATGCATGTTTACTATATAGGGGATGCATGTTTACTATATAGGGGATGCATGTTTACTGTATAGGGGATGCATGTTTACTATATAGGGATGCATGTTTACTGTATAGGGGATGCATGTTTACTATATAGGGGATGCATGTTTACTGTATAGGGGATGCATGTTTACTATATAGGGGATGCATGTTTACTGTATAGGGATGCATGTTTACTATATAGGGGATGCATGTTTACTATATAGGGGATGCATGTTTACTATATAGGGATGCATGTTTACTGTATAGGGATGGGTGTTTACTATATAGGGATGCATGTTTACTATATAGGGATGCATGTTTACTATATAGGGGATGCATGTTTACTGTATAGGGGATGCATGTTTACTGTATAGGGGATGCATGTTTACTATATAGGGGATGCATGTTTACTGTATAGGGGATGCATGTTTACTGTATAGGGGATGCATGTTTACTGTATAGGGGATGCATGTTTACTATATAGGGGATGCATGTTTACTATATAGGGGATGCATGTTTACTATATAGGGGATGCATGTTTACTATATAGGGGGTGCATGTTTACTGTATAGGGATGCATGTTTACTGTATAGGGATGCATGTTTACTATATAGGGGATGCATGTTTACTATATAGGGATGCATGTTTACTATATAGGGGATGCATGTTTACTGTATAGGGATGGGTGTTTACTATATAGGGATGCATGTTTACTATATAGGGGATGCATGTTTACTATATAGGGGATGCATGTTTACTATATAGGGGATGCATGTTTACTGTATAGGGGATGCATGTTTACTATATAGGGGATGCATGTTTACTGTATAGGGGATGCATGTTTACTATATAGGGGATGCATGTTTACTATATAGGGGATGCATGTTTACTATATAGGGGGTGCATGTTTACTATATAGGGGATGCATGTTTACTATATAGGGGATGCATGTTTACTATATAGGGGATGCATGTTTACTATATAGGGGATGCATGTTTACTACATAGGGGATGCATGTTTACTATATAGGGATGCATGTTTACTATATAGGGGATGCATGTTTACTATATAGGGATGCATGTTTACTATATAGGGATGCATGTTTACTATATAGGGGATGCATGTTTACTATATAGGGGGTGCATGTTTACTATATAGGGGATGCATGTTTACTATATAGGGGATGCATGTTTACTATATAGGGATGCATGTTTACTGTATAGGGGATGCATGTTTACTATATAGGGGATGCATGTTTACTATATAGGGATGCATGTTTACTGTATAGGGGATGCATGTTTACTATATAGGGGATGCATGTTTACTATATAGGGATGCATGTTTACTGTATAGGGGATGCATGTTTACTATATAGGGGATGCATGTTTACTATATAGGGGATGCATGTTTACTATATAGGGATGCATGTTTACTGTATAGGGATGCATGTTTACTATATAGGGATGCATGTTTACTATATAGGGATGCATGTTTACTGTATAGGGGATGCATGTTTACTATATAGGGATGCATGTTTACTGTATAGGGGATGCATGTTTACTATATAGGGGATGCATGTTTACTATATAGGGGATGCATGTTTACTATATAGGGGATGCATGTTTACTGTATAGGGGATGCATGTTTACTATATAGGGGATGCATGTTTACTGTATAGGGATGGGTGTTTACTATATAGGGATGCATGTTTACTATATAGGGGATGCATGTTTACTATATAGGGGGTGCATGTTTACTATATAGGGGATGCATGTTTACTATATAGGGGATGCATGTTTACTGTATAGGGGATGCATGTTTACTGTATAGGGATGCATGTTTACTGTATAGGGGATGCATGTTTACTGTATAGGGGATGCATGTTTACTATATAGGGGATGCATGTTTACTGTATAGGGGATGCATGTTTACTATATAGGGGATGCATGTTTACTGTATAGGGGATGCATGTTTACTGTATAGGGGATGCATGTTTACTATATAGGGGATGCATGTTTACTGTATAGGGATGGGTGTTTACTATATAGGGATGCATGTTTACTATATAGGGATGCATGTTTACTATATAGGGGATGCATGTTTACTGTATAGGGGATGCATGTTTACTATATAGGGGATGCATGTTTACTGTATAGGGGATGCATGTTTACTATATAGGGGATGCATGTTTACTGTATAGGGGATGCATGTTTACTATATAGGGGATGCATGTTTACTGTATAGGGGATGCATGTTTACTATATAGGGGATGCATGTTTACTATATAGGGATGCATGTTTACTATATAGGGGATGCATGTTTACTGTATAGGGGATGCATGTTTACTATATAGGGGATGCATGTTTACTATATAGGGATGCATGTTTACTATATAGGGGATGCATGTTTACTATATAGGGATGCATGTTTACTATATAGGGGATGCATGTTTACTATATAGGGATGCATGTTTACTATATAGGGGATGCATGTTTACTATATAGGGGATGGATGTTTACTATATAGGGGATGCATGTTTACTATATAGGGATGCATGTTTACTATATAGGGATGCATGTTTACTGTATAGGGGGTGCTGCAAAATGTTACTCTGCAAAGTATTGATTTTGGGGGGTGATAGTGATGCACCCTCAAGTTTTCTGTTTTTTTGTCTTATTTAACTTATGTCTGCAATCCCGATATCGGGATAAGTGTCATCAACAACCGCTGAATAGCATAGCGCTACATACAATAAATATGACTGTAAATATTTATATTCATGAAATCACAAGTGCAATATAGGAAAACACAGCTTAGCCTTTTGTTAATCCACCTGTCGTGTCAGATTTAGAAACTATTCTTTACAGCGAAAGTGATCCCAAACGTTTGTGTAAATTTATCGATCGCTCAACAAAACATTAAGTACACTTAGCATCAGGTAGCTCGGTCACGAAAATCAGAAAAGCAATCAAATTAATCGTTTACCTTTGATGATCTTCGGATGTTTTCACTCAAGAGACTCCCAGTTACACAACAAATGTTCCTTTTGTTCCATAAAGATCATTTTTAGACCCAAAATACCTCAGTTTGTTTGTCTAGTTATATTGATATCTCAACCCCATCACTGATATCTCAACCCCATCAGTGATATCCCAACCCCAACACTGATATCACAACCCCGTCAGTAATATCCCAACCCCATCACTGATATCCCAACCCTATCAGTGATATCTCAACCCAATCAGTGATATCCCAACCCCATCACTGATATCACAACCCCATCAGTGATATCCCAACCAAATCACTGATTTCTCAACCCTATCAGCGATATCCCAACCCTATCACTGACACTGATATCACAACCCCGTCAGTGATATCCCAACCCCATCACTGATATCCCATCCCCTATCACTGATATCCCAACCCCTATCAGTGATATCCCAACCCTATCAGTGATATTCCAACCCCATCCGTGATATCCCAACTCCATCAGTGATATCCCAATCCTATCACTGATATCCCAACCCACATCAGTGATATCCCAACCCTGACACTGATATCTCAGCCCCAAAACTTATATCCCACCTCGTCACTGATATCTTAACCCTTTCACTGACACTGATATCCCAACCCATATCAGTGATATCCCAACCCCATCACTGATGTCTCAACCCTATCACTGATGTCTCAACCCTATCACTGATATCCCAACCCAGTCAGCGATATCCCAACCCTATCACTGATATCCAACCCCGTCAGTGATATCCCAGCCCTGACACTGATATCTCAACCCCAATACTGATATCCCACCTCGTCACTGATATCTCAACCCCAACACTGAAATCCCACCTCGTCACTGATATCTTAACCCCAACACTGATATCCCATCTCGTCATTGATATCTCAACCCTTACACTGACACTGATATCCCAACCACATCACTGGTATCCCAACCCCATCACTGATATCTCAACCCTAACACTGATATCCCACCTCATCACTGATATCTCAATCCTTTCACTGACACTGATATCTCAACCCCATCACTGATATCCCAACCCCATCACTGATATCCCAACCCCATCACTGATATCCCAACCCCATCACTGATATCCCAACCCCATCACTGATATCCCAACCCATCACTGATATCACAACCCCATCACTGATATCCCAACCCCATCACTGATATCCCAACCCCATCTCTGATATCCCAACCCCATCACTGATATCCCAACCCCATCACTGATATCCCAACCCCATCACTGATATCTCAACCCCATCACTGATATCCCAACCCCATCACTGATATCCCTACCCCCGTCAGTGATATCCCAACCCCAACACTGATATCCCAATCCTGTCACTGATATCCCAACCCCATCACTGATATCCCAACCCCATCACTGATATCTCAATCCCATAACTGATCTCCCAACCCCATCACTGATATCCCAACCCCATCACTGATATCCCAACCCCATCACTGATATCCCAACCACATCACTGGTATCCCAACCCCATCACTGATATCTCAACCCTAACACTGATATCCCACCTCATCACTGATATCTCAATCCTTTCACTGACACTGATATCTCAACCCCATCACTGATATCCCAACCCCATCACTGATATCCCAACCCCATCACTGATATCACAACCCCATCACTGATATCCCAACCCCATCACTGATATCTCAACCCCATCACTGATATCCCAACCCCATCACTGATATCCCTACCCCCGTCAGTGATATCCCAACCCCAACACTGATATCCCAATCCTGTCACTGATATCCCAACCCCATCACTGATATCCCAACCCCATCACTGATATCCCAACCCCATCACTGATATCCCTACCCCCGTCAGTGATATCCCAACCCCAACACTGATATCCCAAACCCCATCACTGTTATCTCAACCCTAACACTGATATCCCAACTCCATCACTGATATCCCAACCCCATCACTGATATCCGAACCCCATCACTGATATCTCAACCCTAACACTGATATCCCAACCCCAACACTGATATCCCAACCCCAACACTGATATCCCAACCCCATCACTGATATCCCAACCCCAACACTGATATCCCAACCCCAACACTGATATCCCAACCCCAACACTGATATCCGAACCCCATCACTGATATCCCAACCCCAACACTGATATCCCAACCCCATCACTGATATCCCAACCCCATCACTGATATCCCAACCCCATCACTGATATCTCAACCCTAACACTGATATCCCAATCCCATCACTGATATCCGAACCCCAACACTGATATCCCAACCCCATCACTGATATCCCAACCCCATCACTGATATTCCAACCCCATCACTGATATCCCAACCCCAACACTGATATCCCAACCCCAACACTGATATCCCAACCCCAACACTGATATCCCAACCCCATCACTGATATCCCAACCCCGTCAGTGATATCCCAACCCCAACACTGATATCCCAACCCCATCACTGATATCCCAACCCCATCACTGATATCCCAACCCCATCACTGATATCCCAACCCCATCAGTGATATCCCAACCCCGTCAGTGATATCCCAACCCCACCACTGATATCCCAACCCCGTCAGTGATATCCCAACCCCGTCAGTGATATCCCAACCCCGTCAGTGATATCCCAACCCCGTCAGTGTTATCCCAACCCCATCACTGATATCCCAACCCCATCACTGATATCCCAACCCCATCACTGATATCCCAACCCCATCACTGATATCCCAACCCCAACACTGATATCCCAACCCCATCACTGATATCCCAACCCCATCACTGATATCCCAACCCCATCACTGATATCCCAACCCCATCACTGATATCCCAACCCCATCACTGATATCCCAACCCCATCACTGATATCCCAACCCCATCACTGATATCCCAACCCCATCACTGATATCCCAACCCCATCACTGATATCCCAACCCCATCACTGATATCCGAACCCCATCACTGATATCCCAACCCCATCACTGATATCCGAACCCCATCACTGATATCCCAACCCCATCACTGATATCCCAACCCCATCACTGATATCCCAACCCCATCACTGATATCCCAACCCCATCACTGATATCCCAACCCCATCACTGATATCCGAACCCCATCACTGATATCCCTACCCCCGTCACTGATATCCCAACCCCATCACTGATATCCCAACCCCATCACTGATATCCCAACCCCATCACTGATATCCCAACCCCATCACTGATATCCCAACCCCATCACTGATATCCGAACCCCAACACTGATATCCCAACCCCAACACTGATATCCCAACCCCATCACTGATATCCCAACCCCAACACTGATATCCCAACCCCAACACTGATATCCCAACCCCATCACTGATATCCCAACCCCAACACTGATATCCCAACCCCATCACTGATATCCGAACCCCATCACTGATATCCCAACCCCAACACTGATATCACAACCCCATCACTGATATCCCAACCCCATCACTGATATCCCAACCCCATCACTGATATCCCAACCCCATCACTGATATCCCAACCCCATCAGTGATATCCGAACCCCAACACTGATATCCCAACCCCATCACTGATATCCCTACCCCAACACTGATATCCCTACCCCATCACTGATATCCCAACCCCATCACTGATATCCCAACCCCAACACTGATATCCCAACCCCAACACTGATATCTCAACCCCATCACTGATATCTCAACCCCATCACTGATATCCCTACCCCAACACTGATATCTCAACCCCATCACTGATATCTCAACCCCAACACTGATATCCCAACCCCAACACTGATATCTCAACCCCATCACTGATATCTCAACCCCATCACTGATATCCGAACCCCATCAGACAAACTGTTATTCATAGCTCAATGTTAGTATAATAATATATATACGGTATATCTGCTATAAAACCCTGGAGGAACAGTTTTAAAACAATCTGTTTTTAAGCAGACCAGTCTCATCTTTTGTTCATGTCCGCAGCCTGCGCTTAACCAGAGTACTATTGATCTATGGTCTAACATGAGTCATGTTCTCCTGTAGAGCAGAAAGAGATAGCCTTCATCTTGTACACAGTGCACACAGCGTGTACAGTATAATATTACTGAACTTTCACACAGGGTTGGATTTATTTTGAAGGCAAAGAGGCAGAAGAATTAACTCACTTTGAAGGCTAGAAAACTCTACTGAAGGTTATTCAATTGAGCCATAGAATTTTAACAACAGAAACGGGTGTCTAAGAGAAAATATTCTTCACTGGGGAGCGGCTGGTGCAACAGGCAGGAAATAAGAGAGATGAGGAGGAGATTAGGAGGAGGAGATGATAAGGTTGAGGAGTTGAGGAGGAGGAGGAGGTGGAGGAGGCGGAGGAGGAGGGAGAGAAGGAGGAGGAGGAGGAGAGATGAGGAGGAGGGTGAGCTCATGGTCATGGAAGGGAGGAACAAGAGGAGTGCAGGGCGATATTGCTAATGGGAAATAATCCTAGATAATCGTAATTCTGTTGTCCCTGGATCCACAACTCCACCAATCAGTGTACTACTTACTATTCACAGACAAACTAACAGGGGGACACTGACGTAGCCATGGCCAAGGCCAAAAATATTCCAGATACAATGGAAATCTCTATGTAAGACAGTCTCCAGCACTGACGAGCTTCATCTCCCTCTACCAATTACTGAGCCATCAACTACAGAAAATAACAATTAATTGTTAATGGGAGAGAAATACCAAATATAAACTCATGATCAGCAGACACCAATAAGGACACCCCAATTAGCAGATTCCCAAAAGTCATTATAAAAGGGAAAATGGAGGCGATCGACCGTTAGTGACAGTGATTTTGTTGTAGCTGATTATTTGGCTTCCTGTGTGTGTGTGTTTCTGTGTGTGTGTGTGTATGTGTGTTTCTGTGTATGTGTGTTTCTGTGTGTGTTTCTGTGTTTCTGTGTGTGTGTGTGTGTGTGTGTGTGTGTGTGTGTGTGTGTGTGTGTGTGTGTGTAGTGTGTGTGTAGTCAAAGGCCCAGCTGCAGTTCACTATTACTGCTGCTGGCATCTCCCCTGCTGTTTAGTAGGCAACCACAATGATTACACACCTGATTAATATGGGGAGATTGGACGTCCTAGGCACACACACACACACACGCGTGCACACACGCACGCACACAGCCTAACATGGACTTCTCAGCATCCCCACCACCACCAACACATACTGCACACACAAACTCACACCCAAACACACACACACACAGAAACACACACACAAACAAATACACACCACCTCACACATATCCTAACACAGACACACACAGCATAACACAGACAATTCTCAAGTCTGAACTGGTACACAGAAGGCTACAATTCTAATTAAATAGTTTACTTCTAATGTAGGCCTACTCCTGAGCTGGGTTACGTTGTGTTGATATGTCACCCTGGTGACGGGAGGATAAACTGTTCTCAGCCAATAGGTGGCCTAGGCTAGACGAGACAGAGTGCGCTGCCTGTTAGCCAGCTGCACAGAAAGATAGATTGGGACACATTTACAATGCACTGGTATTTACCTATGTTATGTATCGATTGTAGGGCTCTAGCCACTGAATTCTGATAGTTTTTACTTGAAAGAATAAAACCATCAATCATAATATTGTGCAACTGGCACAATACAGCCAATGCAATGGCTGCCTCTCGTCTGGCTCGCTGCCTCAGCAAACTGTCAAGCATTTCTACACAGCTAGCACTCGTCATGGAAATGTGGGCGGTGACAATTTGGGTTCATTCCCTGACAACCCATATATCAAAACTATGAAGCTATGAAGCTCTACTCTGCTACGATTTGTCTTTTTTTGTGAAATCATCTGAATGACAGAAGCAGAGGGGTGGGGAAACGATGTTTTCTCACATATTTCATTCAAAAGGCGTCTGAAGAAAACACCCTAAGTGGCAAGCTAACTCTCACTGCCGAGACATTTACCATGCCCTCCAGCTTTCCTGCTGCACTAAACATTAGGATTAGCAAGGTAATAGAGCACGTCTCTTTTTACTGATAGACAATCTCTTTATTTGTTTATCTATCCGGGTAGACTGGAGACATGGACCTTTCTAGAAACTAGGGCACCAGGGAGGAATCATTGATAATAATCTGCTAATGTTTTGAGATATTCACGAGTTGATTTAAAACCCTGTGTTAAAAACCCTTTATCGTGGTTGGCGTCTTGACAGATATGTCCAAAATCGTTTATATCAACATTGAGTCTCTAGGGTTTTAGGCTGAGTTTCTGTATAAGCACTTTGTGACATCTGCTAATGTAAAACATACTTTATAAAAAACATTTGATTGATTGATTGATTGATTGATTGTAATACGTTCTTATATCACATGTTAAGCATTAATCAGTTAAATTAGACATTGACCTTGAACCCTGTAAGAATCCTTGGATCTAGCTGTCAGGCAGGGTTTTTTTTTATAATAGAGATCTCAGAAATGTCGTGTAACTAGATAACATTTTGTGTCGCATTATGTTACGAGGTGAAAATAGTTTTCATTGGCACACAAATGCTAAATATTATATGCACTGCAAAATGGAATGCTTTTAACCGTAAGAGTCACCTTCCCTTGATACTTAAAACCCAAATCAATACTGTAATTAACGTGTGTATAACACTTGTTGGATGCGTACTTCTTTTGATTAGTTACGCCTGATATTTTCACACATCATCATCTGATCCAGGAAGGAATGTTTCCTTAATGAGAGCCAAGTGACAAACAGCTGTTGTGATAAAGCATGCGATACAACAATGGCTCAAGTGCTGGGAAAAAAAGGCTTTCGCGAGGAATGTCCAGAATATTTTGGTGTCTCATATAAAACAGTTGTGCATGGATCCATGTTAAATATAATATCCCTAGTGAATTAATGTTGATTATCTGCTGTTTTCTGATTGATTCACAGCAAGGTCTTATTAGATTTAACCGAGAAAGCATCAAGGAAATGAGCTAATGTTCTTATATGTTTTTGTGATGGTCACGATAATAATTGCCATTCACATAGAAGTAAATCCTGTATGATCAGTGTAGTAAGGTCCAGGAAAATAATTTAGAAAAGTGTATGTTGCCATCTTGTCTTCAACTAATGGGGATCAACAACAAAAAAAAGGCAAGTCTGCTCTCATTGGTCGAGACAGGTGGGTGTTTATCCCAAAGTGTTTATCCCAAAGTGCTGCATGTCATTATGACAGACACCTGTCCCGATCAATGAGAGCAGAATTGAAATAGACAAGATGACGTCATACACATTTTTGGATTACTTCATAGAGGAAAAAATACATATATTATATTAGTGAATACTTTTCTAAATTCAAACTGACCCCTGCAACTGGACACAGACATTTTATGAGACTCCTGTTTCCACAAATTCGAGGACAAAAACATAGACAAGATAAGGTTGGTTGAAAATTCTCTGTGCTACACCAACAGTACCTATCCTGTAACTCCCAGTAACGGATACCAAAAATATTTGGTTAAATCACATTATCTGGGATAACAATCTGTAACTAAGAAAACTGGGGATATGTATTGGAGAGGTGGTCATGATGCATTTGCCATTCACAAAGAAACATACAGTAAGAAAATACAGCATGATCAGTATAGTAAAGTTCAGGTACAGCTGTGGGAGGAGTGTTGTCATGACCAAACTACCATTCAGCCCCTCTTGAGTCATTTTCTGCTTGAAACGCAGCATAATGTCCAATCCATTTACAGGGATACAGTTCTGCTACAATGACACATGCAGGCAAAATTATTCTGTTTCTCTCATTCTCTATAGAATACATTTCAGGAAGAAGCCCAGGCACCACACGGTATTGTCTGTATGACAAAAAAAGATAATAAGTTATACTCTATTGTAAAGTTTGAACAACAGTTGAACTGTGCCAGCATAACATCAACATTAGGGACGAATAGTTGAACATGCATACATTTGCACAGGCACATAGATTACATTTAGAACAATATCCAGTCTAATATCAATAAATATGCCGTAACCCTCAACCTCTACACAGTGACCAGACCGTACAAATGTACCTAGGTAGGTAGACAGACAGCATCTAGCTTGAGCCATGTCTATCAGGCATGCTTATTAGGCAAATATTTTTTATAGTAAAATCAACTTATCAGTTTGACAGATTTACAACAGTAAATTGTTCTATTATAGTTTCTCCTCACAGTTAAGCTAATGAAAAACCAATCATTGTTGTTTTCATCTCTTTGGAATCCTATCTTGCATCATGGGATCATAATCATAACCAATGTCAACCCTACGCCTGCTAGCTAGTAAACTGATATACAGTTGCTGATGTTACACGTTTGTTAACAAGTTACAAATGCGAGAAGTGACACATAACAAGTTACCGACCGTATTCGTCAACTGCCCTCTTGGTGCTGTCATTGGCTGTAGCTTTAGCTTCTAGTTAAATCCAACTCTTTGTTCAAATCCTCTTTGCTATATTTCAGTTGAAACATGTATGGTTGAATTTCATGTGGCTAAAAGAACACCAAAGAATATTCCGTTGTCGAATTTGTGTTGAAGAGAGGTATCACTTCAAGCCATTGTGGTTGGGCAGTTCTTTCAGCTTTCCCCAAAGGATAGTGTCCCCCCTACGGCCAGAGCACGAAGCACCTCCCCAAATGAGTTGTAGTCTTTCAGAGATTGAAAACAAATGTGTTAGCTTGTGTATTTAGCAATGAATCTGCCTATAGGAACATCGCTGAAAGACGTCCAATGACTCTATCGAACAAGGACAACCATATCTACACTCACAAAATCATATACTGCGAACAATATAACATAGAACCTTCATGAAAACCCACAAAGCAGGACTCCATTTATTTTCAGACCCCCATTCAATACGCCACAAGCCATTACAGGGTATAACATCTCACTGACCTATAATTCCCTCTGGCATGAAGATACAATCCCAGATTCCACCAGGGTGAAAATCCCCTTTAAAGTGGTAATTGCCTACCTTTTTGACAGTTTCACATGCTTTTTTGGGGGGAAGGGGGTTTCATATTAGACCTTATATATACAATGATATAAATTCTACCATTGCGTAACATTGACGTCCATGTAAATTACAATTAAGTGCTTCAAAAAGTCCCTGAAAGTCCTTGAATTTGTTCAACAGTCCGATGGCCTGGAGATAGAAGCTTTTCAACAGTCGAATGGCCTGGTGATAGAAGCTGTTCAACAGACCGATGGCCTGGAGATAGAAGCTGTTCAACAGTCCGATGGCCTGGAGATAGAAGCTGTTCAACAGTCTGATGGTAATAGAAGCTGTTCAACCGTCTGATGGTCTGATAATAGAATCTGTTCAACAGTCTGATGGTAATAGAAGCTGTTCAACCGTCTGATGGTCTGATAATAGAATCTGTTCAACAGTCTGATGGTAATAGAAGCTGTTCAACTGTCTGATAGTGATAGAAGCTGTTCAACCATCTGATGGCCTGGAGATAGAAGCTGTTCAACTGTCTGAAGGTGATAGAAGCTGTTCAACCGTCTGATGGCCTGGAGATAGAAGCTGTTCAACAGTCTGATGGTGATAGAAGCTGTCAACTGTCTGATGGTGATAGAAGCTGTTCATTAGTCTGATGGTAATAGAAGCTGTTCAACAGTCTGATGTTAATTGAAGTAGTTTTTTAGTCATTTGGTGCCGGCTTTGATGCACTTGTACTGTCTCTGTCTGCTAGATGGTAGCAGAGTGAACACACAGTGATTAGGGTGGCTGAGATCCTTGATGATGTTCTTGTCCTTCCTTTGACACGAGTGCTGTAAATGTCCTGGAGAGCAGGCAGCATGCCTCTGGTGATACGCTCGGCTGACCGCTCCATCCTCTGGAGAGCCAGTCCGTTGAGAGCGGTACAGTTGCCGTAACAGGCGGTGATGCAGCCCGACAGAATGCTCTCAATGTTGCATCTGTAAAAGCTGATGCAGGTCTTAGGGGCAAGATCAACTGAGGTGGTATGGTGTGGTTCAAAAAGTTCAAACAGGTGCCATTAATACAGGTAACGAGTGGAGGACAGAGGAGCCTCTTAAATAAGAAGTTACAGGTCTGTGAGAGCCAGACATATTGTTTGTTTGTAGGTGACCAAATACTTATTTTCCACCATAATTTGCAAATACAGTGCCTTGCGAAAGTATTCGGCCCCCTTGAACTTTGCGACCTTTTGCCACATTTCAGGCTTCAAACATAAAGATATAAAACTGTATTTTTTGTGAAGAATCAACAACAAGTGGGACACAATCATGAAGTGGAACGACATTTATTGGATATTTCAAACTTTTTTAACAAATCAAAAACTGAAAAATTGGGCGTGCAAAATTATTCAGCCCCCTTAAGTTAATACTTTGTAGCGCCACCTTTTGCTGCGATTACAGCTGTAAGTCGCTTGTGGTATGTCTCTATCAGTTTTGCACATCGAGAGACTGACATTTTTTCCCATTCCTCCTTGCAAAACAGCTCGAGCTCAGTGAGGTTGGATGGAGAGCATTTGTGAACAGCAGTTTTCAGTTCTTTCCACAGATTCTCGATTGGATTCAGGTCTGGACTTTGACTTGGCCATTCTAACACCTGGATATGTTTATTTTTGAACCATTCCATTGTAGATTTTGCTTTATGTTTTGGATCATTGTCTTGTTGGAAGACAAATCTCCGTCCCAGTCTCAGGTCTTTTGCAGACTCCATCAGGTTTTCTTCCAGAATGGTCCTGTATTTGGCTCCATCCATCTTCCCATCAATTTTAACCATCTACCCTGTCCCTGCTGAAGAAAAGCAGGCCCAAACCATGATGCTGCCACCACCATGTTTGACAGTGGGGATGGTGTGTTCAGGGTGATGAGCTGTGTTGCTTTTACGCCAAACATAACGTTTTGCATTGTTGCCAAAAAGTTCAATTTTGGTTTCATCTGACCAGAGCACCTTCTTCCACATGTTTGGTGTGTCTCCCAGGTGGCTTGTGGCAAACTTTAAACGACACTTTTTATGGATATCTTTAAGAAATGGCTTTCTTCTTGCCACTCTTCCATAAAGGCCTGATTTGTGCAATATACGACTGATTGTTGTCCTATGGACAGAGTCTCCCACCTCAGCTGTAGATCTCTGCAGTTCATCCAGAGTGATCATGGGTCTCTTGGCTGCATCTCTGATCAGTCTTCTCCTTGTATGAGCTGAAAGTTTAGAGGGACGGCCAGGTCACAACAGTATCTCGGACCTGCCTGGTGTGTTCCTTGTTCTTCATGATGCTCTCTGCACTTTTAACGGACCTCTGAGACTATCACAGTGCAGGTGCATTTATACGGAGACTTGATTACACACAGGTGGATTGTATTTATCATCATTAGTCATTTAGGTCAACATTGGATCATTCAGAGATCCTCACTGAACTTCTGGAGAGAGTTTGCTGCACTGAAAGTAAAGGGGCTGAATAATTTTGCACGTCCAATTTTTCAGTTTTTGATTTGTTCAAAAAGTTTGAAATATCCAATAAATGTCGTTCCACTTCATGATTGTGTCCCACTTGTTGTTGATTCTTCACAAAAAAATACAGTTTTATATCTTTATGTTTGAAGCCTGAAATGTGGCAAAAGGTCGCAAAGTTCAAGGGGGCCGAATACTTTCGCAAGGCACTGTAAATTCATAAAAATCCTACAATGTGATTTCCTGGATTTTTGTCCCACATTTTGTCTGTCATAGTTGAAGTGTACCTATGATGAAAATTACAGGCCTCTCTAATCTTTTTAAGTGGGAGAACTTGCACAATTGGTGGCTGACTAAATACTTTTTTGCCCCACTGTATATCCTGTGAACGTATCAGAAATGTCCAGAAAGTTGTTTTGAATGCATTGTATTGAAGGGAAACAATAAGTCTTGAACTTTTTTGGCAACATAGTGACATATTTGTACAATGAGGAATTAATTTACAAAATACTAGTCTTCTCCCATTTTCTTTAACCCTGACCCACAAGGTGTATAAACAACAACAATGCATAATAATAAAATAAGATATTAGATACAAAACAAAAACGTGAAGAACATAAACCATCTCTAAGTAGCACGTGTAGGACAGTATGCAAGCGCTGCAGAGACTGCTGTGTGGGGGAGTCACTCCCTTCTTTGAATGGGTGGGGTTACAAGTGCCTTTCCCAGCTGCCCCAGGAACACCCTCCTCTTGTTCCACTTATCAGGCATCCAGGTAGGGTTGATCTTGTTCCATGTCACAAAGGCATTGTATGAGGACACATCAATGACGTTATGGAAGATGACCAGGGGCCAGCAGTCATCCTCCTGCACCTGTAAGTTCCAATCACCTTGTCCAGGTTGTCCACTCCTCCTTTGTTGTGCTTGTAGTCCAGGATGATGGCTGGCTTCCTGTCCTCACAATCACTGATCTCAGCTGTTTTGTGCTGTGCTCAGGAGGACCACATTCTTGTTCCTCATTGGGAGGTAACAAACTAGACTGGTGGTGGGGGTGAAGGCAAACTTTAATGAGAAGGCCTCTTTCCCCCTTGTTGCGAAGAGTGCAGGGGGAGCTCAGGCTTGTTCTTTCTAACTGCGTCAACCATGGTGATCTTCCTCTTCAGTAGCTGTTCAATCAGTAATACACATAATCTCAATTTCTCATTGTGTGGCCCCTTAAACCTCTCTATGGTTATCCCACTTGACCAACATCCATTGAAAGTGCAGGGTGCCAAATTCAAACTACAGAATTGTAAATATTTAACATTCTTGAAAATACACATGCAATATGTCAAAATGAAGCTTTAAGCTTCTTGTTAATCCAGCCCCGGTGTCAGATTTCTAAAAGGCTTTACGGCGAAAGCAAACCACGCTATTATCTGAGGACAGCACCCCACCATACAAATGCAGAACAATCATATTCAACCAGGCAGGTGGCAACACAAAAGTCAGAAATAACGATATATGTCATGCCTTTGAAGATCTTCTTCTGTTGTCCAAAAGGTCTCCGTTACATTGGTTGTTTTGTTCGATAAAATTCAAATCAAATCAAATCTAATTTTATTTGTCACAAAAAACATGGTTAGCAGATGTTAATGCGAGTGTAGCGAAATGCTTGTGCTTCTAGTTCCGACAATGCAGTAATAACCAATGAGTAATCCACCGTAACAATTCACAACAACTACGTACGTAAAGAATATGTACATAAAGATATATGAATGAGTGATGGTACAGAACGGCATAGGCAAGATGCAGTAGATGGTATCGAGTACAGTATATCAAATCAAATCAAATCAAATGTATTTATATAGCCCTTCGTACATCAGCTGATATCTCAAAGTGCTGTACAGAAACCCAGCCTAAAACCCCAAACAGCAAGCAATGCAGGTGTAGAAGCACGGTGGCTAGGAAAAACTCCCTAGAAAGGCCAATACCTAGGAAGAAACCTAGAGAGGAACCAGGCTATGTGGGGTGGCCAGTCCTCTTCTGGCTGTGCCGGGTGGAGATTATAACAGAACATGGCCAAGATGTTCAAATGTTCATAAATGACCAGCATGGTCGTATAATAATAAGGCAGAACAGTTGAAACTGGAGCAGCAGCACAGTCAGGTGGAAGTTGAAACTGGAGCAGCAGCATGGCCAGGTGGACTGGGGACAGCAAGGAGTCATCATGTCAGGTAGTCCTGGGGCATGGTCCTAGGGCTCAGGTCAGTTGAAACTGGAACAGCAGCATGGCCAGGTGGACTGGGGACAGCAAGGAGTCATCATGTCAGGTAGTCCTGGGGCATGGTCCTAGGGCTCAGGTCCTCCGAGAGAGAGAAAGAAAGAGAGAAGGAGAGAATTAGAGAAGGAGAAGTACTCCAGATATAACAAACTGACCCCAGCCCCCCGACACATAAACTACTGCAGCATAAATACTGGAGGCTGAGACAGGAGGGGTCAGGAGACACTGTGGCCCCATCCGAGGACACCCCCGGACAGGTATTCCTAGTCGTAATGATGGTGAGTTGACGTTGCTCTTATATCCAGTAGTTCCTCCCGACTGTATGTAATAAAACCTAAGATTACCTGAGTTACCAATGTAAGAAATAACACGTAAAAAAACTAAATACTGCATTGTTTCCTAGGAACGCGAGGCGAGGCGGCCATCTCTGTCAGTGCCTGAATCCTTTTTTATTTCCATTAAAACTCTTCAGTCAATAATCCACTCAGTTTCCATCGGTCAAAATGCATACAAAATTAATCCCAAACGTTACCAATAAACTTATCCATTAAAATCAATCCTTAGGTATCCTAATATGCAAATAAACAATACAATTTAAGACGGAGAATCGTTATTGTCTTTACCGGAGATAAAAACATTTTTTTTAAATAGCCTGCTCTCTCAGCCATGGAACTATGACAGCTAAAATGGGAGTCCTTAGTAAAATGACTTCTTCTCCTTAGTGTTTCCAAAAACTAGCCTAAAACTCTTTCTAAAGACTGTTGACATCTAGTGGAATCCCTTGGAACAACAATCGGGCACAATGTTGACCTATTATATAAGTGCCAGCCATTGAAATCAGTGGTAGGATGATTTTTTTTTTGGGGGGGGGATGGGTTTGTCCTCGGGGTTTCGCCTGCCATTTCAGTTCTGTTACACTCACAGACATTATCTTAACAGTTTTAGAAACTGTAGAGTGTTTTCTATACATATATTATATGCATATCCTAGCTTCTGGCCCTGAGTAGCAGGCAGTTTACTTTGGGCACGCTTTTCATCCGGACATCAGAATTCCGCCCCCTATCCCAAAGAAGATTTAACTTGCGTCCCACCATGCCAAAAGGGAAAATGCAGATTCAAATAAATGATATAAAAATCTAACTTTCATTAAATCACACATGTAAGATACTCAATTAAACTTTCATTAAATCACACATGTAAGATACTCAATTAAACTTTCATTAAATCACACATGTAAGATACTCAATTAAACTTTCATTAAATCACACATGTAAGATACTCAATTAAAGCTACACTCATTGTGAATCCAGCCAACATGTCAGATTTTAAAAAGGCTTTTCGGCGAAAGCATAAGAAGCTATTATCTGATGATAGCACAACAGTAAACAAAGAGGGTAGCATATTTCAACCCTGCTGGCGCTACACAAAACACAGAAATAAAATATAAAACATGCCTTACCTTTGACAAGCTTCTTTTGTTGGCACTCCAATATGTCCCATAACCCACAATTGGTGCTTTTGTTCGATTAATTCCGTCCATATATATCTCTGATCTCTGATCTAATGTCTAGAAGTTCTTGTCGCTTATAAGAAATAATTCCATAAACGTTCGGAGGAATAAAGTAAGAATACCACAAAATCAAAAACACTGCAAAGTTTTAGAAACAGGAACCATCCTGTATTATTGTTCTCTACATTGATGACACTGAACCCACTCACTCAGCCAGGCTCCTGTCAGGCAGGTCATTGATTCAGACAGGTAATTGTTTCAGGCAGGTCATTGTTTCAGACAGGTTGTTGATTGTCAGGCAGATCATTGGTAGCCTTGGCTAAGCTGACTGACTGTGCTGGAAATTGGAAGGTACATGTCTGTGCCAGACTTGTGAATGGGCTGGGCTGCCGTTTGGCTGTGACACAGACAAACACATGACTGCGGCTTTAATATTGTGTGATGTGTTGGGGCCCAGGGAGGTGATGTTGGGATTTTAATGGGATTAATTTAATAAACCGACTCGCCTTCAGCCAGGGAAAATAGTTATTCTCAAGCAGTCGCCTAGCAACCTCTGATTGGCTAAAGGAAGTAGGCCCTGTAGGCTTATAGTGAATTGGAAGAAATAACCGGAACTAAAGAGAACCAAACTACTGCCCTTTGATTTAGGCAAATGATACCGTGCAATACTAATACGTATCCCCTGGCACACAGATAGGGTATTGAGTTTGGTGTCTTGATTTAGGCAAATGATACTGTGCAATACTAATACGTATCCCCTGGTATTGGGTTTGGTGTCTTGAAGCCTTTTTAAATGATTCTGGCTATTAGTGGATCACCTGCCACCAGAAAATATTCAATCAGTTGATAAACGACATACAACTCCAAACGATTCTGCTGCGAATGTAGAATATAGAAAACATCTCAGGTCTCCCTTGGGAGATGGGAATAACTTGTTACACAAAAAAATCAAATACGCATTTTAGTTAAGTTACAGCAGACTTTTTACTCCATTTGTGTGTTTTATGTGTTAGGTTTGTTTTTGTGGCTTCAGTTCCTAGATCAGCAATTTATTGGTGTCATTATGTGAGCACAGCCCATTTAACTAGGCAGCTGGCCACTTGGAAGGCTGGATACTGAGCAGACACCTTTGCTGTAGACACCAATTAGCTACTGCAGCACATGAAGGAGAGGGGGGAGAGAGAGAGATAAAAAGAGACAGAAGAAGAGGGAGAAAGAAAGTTAGAGTGTGAGGCAAAAAAAGGAAGAGAGCGAGAGGGAGAAAGAGAAGGGAGAGAGAGAGGGGGAGAGAGAGGGAGAGCAAGATGGAGAGAGGCAGAGGGAAAGCGAGAGGCAGAGTGAGAGAGCGAGAAAGAGTGGTGAGGGGAAGAGAGACGGAGAGAGACAGAGAGATGGCGAGGGATAGGGAGCGAGACGGAAAGACTGAGAGAGAGGTAGAGGGAGAGAAAGTGAGGGAGACAGAAAGAGAGACAGAAAGAGAGAAAGAGGGAGAGATGAAAAAAGAGAGAGAGCGAGAAAAAGGGAGAGACAGAAAGAGAGAGAAAGCACTGGGTGAAAAGGGTCAATATCAGGGGATATCTTTATCTATATACAGTGTATCTGACATTTTAACAGCTCAAAGGAGTAAACACGGATGTCCTTAATTTCATATATGGATTTAGGATATCCTCTGGATTGGGGCAGTTTCTACGTGAATCCAGTCCGGATGTCAGAAATCTCCCTGCTACTGAGAAATCTCCCTGCTACTGAGAAATCTCCCTGCTACTGAGAAATCTCCCTGCTACTGAGAAATCTCCCTGCTACTGAGAAATCTCCCTGCTACTGAGAAATCTCCCTGCTACTGAGTCCAGAGATTTGACAAATTTGACAAGTCCGTTTGTCAAATTTCTGCCCTTCTAGAGCTGCTGTATTGTGAAGTTGTAACGTCTAGGAACAACAACGGCTCAGCCGCAAAGTGGTAGACCACACAAGCTCACAGAACGGGACCGGCGATTGCCAGAGCGCGTAACGTGTACAAATCATCTGTCGTTGGTTGCAACACTACCGAGTTCCAAACTGGCTCAGGAAGCAATGTCAGCACAACCTCCTCCACTGCAGCCCCGTCGATGAGAATGGGGGCGTGCTCGGTCCTATTTTTTCCTGTAGTCCACAATCATCCCCTTTATCTTGATCATGTTGAGGTAGAGGTTGTTGTCCTGGCACCACACGGCCAGATCTCTGTCCTCCTCCCTATTGGCTGTCTAGTTGCTGTTGGTGATCAGGCCTACCACTGTTGTGTCTTCGGCAAACTTAATGATGGTGTTGGAGTCGTGCCTGGCCTTGCAGTAATGAGTGAACAGTGAGTACAGGAGGGTAATGAGCACGCACCCCTGAGGGGCCCCAGTGTTGAGGCATGGCGGATGTGTTGTTACCTACCCTTACCACCTGGGGGCGGCCCATCAGGAAGTCCAGGATCCAGTTGCAGAGGGAGGTTTTAGTCCCAGGGTCCTTAGCTTAGTGATGAGTTTTGAGGGCACTATGGTGTTGAACGCTGAGCTGTAGTCAATGAATAGCATTCTCACATAGGTGTTCCTTTTGTCCAGGTGGGAAAGGGCAGTGTGGAGTGCAATAGAGATTGCATTATTTGTGGATCTGCTGGGGAGGTATGCAAATTGAAGTGGGTCTAGGGTTTCTGGGATAATAGTGTTGATGTGAGCCATGACCAGCCTTTCAAAGCACGTCATGGCTACAGAAGTGAGTGCTATCTGTCGGTAGTCATTTAGGCAGGTCACCTTAGTGATCTTTGGCACAGGCACTATGGTGGCTTAAAAAACATGTTGGTATTACAGACTCTGGGGGAGGTTGAAAATGTCAGTGTAGACACTTGCCAGTTGGTCAGTGGTCACAGTACATGTCCTGGTAATTCGTCTGGCCCTGCGGCCTTCTGAATGTTTACATGTTTAAAGGTCTAATTCACATCAGCTGCGGAGAGTGTGATCACACAGTCCTTCGGGAGAAGCTGGTGCTCTCGTGCATGTTTCAGTGTTATTTGCCTCGAGGCGAGCATAAAAGTAGTTTAGCTCATCTGGTAGGCTCGCGTCAATGGTCAGCTCTCGGCTGCGCTTCCTATTGTAGTCTGTAATGGTTTGCAAGCCCTGCTACATCCAATGAGCGTCAGAGCCAGTGTGTTACGATTCGATCTTAGTCCTGTATTTGACCCTTAGTCCTGTATCAACGTCCAGCGCCCAAATGATTTTACCTGTTCAGGTGCCCGAAAATCGTTGTGGTTCTTCACAAGGTGACATATCTAAGCATACATTTACACCATGTTCAGCCTACTCTAGGCTACAAGGCACAGAAAAGCAAACATCGTCATATTTAATCCAAATTGCCATTTCCAAACCACGTCTCTGCTATTTGTGTTTACAAATGTATTATAGCAAATCCAGAGATCCAACCACAGCGAGTTTTCTATAAAGATGCAAGCCTATGCCAATTTTTGCAACCAAAAAAAAGGTTTTATTTAACTGAAAATAAAAGTTGCACAGCCTCAATTGTCCTGCCAACCCAATGGATTCAGATGCACCAGCGGCAGTCCAAAGTAGTGTTGGTCTCTGATCCAAACTGTTATATAAAACAACATAAAACATTAATCAAAATTGTGTTGATAAGAAGAAATGAATGTCATTTTTCATAACCATACCACAAGTTATCTACTCTACCTGCTTCATTGGGGTGGCAGGTAGCCTTGTGATTAGAGTGTTGGACTAGTAATCGAAAGGTTGCAAACCGAGCAGACAAGGTAAAAACCTGCTGACAAGTTAAAAACCTGCCCTGAACAAGGCAGTTAATAACCCACTGTTCCTAGGCCGTCATTGAAAACAAGAAATGTTTCTTAACTTACCTGCCCAGTTAAAATAAGGTAAAAAAATAAAATAAACGATGAGAAAATGAACTGGAACAAGCTAGCTAGCCTTGTTGCTAGCTAAGTTAGTTAGCAAGTTATCTTAAATTAACCAGTAGTACAAAATACACTGAAACGTTTTTAAATGTTAGCTGTCATCTTGAGGCTTGATAGGGGTAAAAAAAAAATCCTTATGGGAAGGGAATGTTGTTATTTTTTAGCTAGCTAAGCTACCAGTTAGCTTTCATCACCCCTATCAAGCTAGCCCTACTGGCTGCTGGCCTAATTAGCTTTCATCACCCCTATCAAGCTAGCCCTACTGGCTGCTGGCCTAATTAGCTTTCATCACCCCTATCAAGCTAGCCCTACTGGCTGCTGGCCTAATTAGCTTTCATCACCCCTATCAAGCTAGCCCTACTGGCTGCTGGCCTAATTAGCTTTCATCACCCCTATCAAGCTAGCCCTACTGGCTGCTGGCCTAATTAGCTTTCATCACCCCTATCAAGCTAGCCCTACTGGCTGCTGGCCTAATTAGCTTTCATCACCCCTATCAAGCTAGCCCTACTGGCTGCTGGCCTAATTAGCTTTCATCACCCCTATCAAGCTAGCCCTACTGGCTGCTGGCCTAATTAGCTTTCATCACCCCTATCAAGCTAGCCCTACTGGCTGCTGGCCTAATTAGCTTTCATCACCCCTATCAAGCTAGCCCTACTGGCTGCTGGCCTAATTAGCTTTCATCACCCCTATCAAGCTAGCCCTACTGGCTGCTGGCCTAATTAGCTTTCATCACCCCTATCAAGCTAGCCCTACTGGCTGCTGGCCTAATTAGCTTTCATCACCCCTATCAAGCTAGCCCTACTGGCTGCTGGCCTAATTAGCTTTCATCACCCCTATCAAGCTAGCCCTACTGGCTGCTGGCCTAATTAGCTTTCATCACCCCTATCAAGCTAGCCCTACTGGCTGCTGGCCTAATTAGCTTTCATCACCCCTATCAAGCTAGCCCTACTGGCTGCTGGCCTAATTAGCTTTCATCACCCCTATCAAGCTAGCCCTACTGGCTGCTGGCCTAATTAGCTTTCATCACCCCTATCAAGCTAGCCCTACTGGCTGCTGGCCTAATTAGCTTTCATCACCCCTATCAAGCTAGCCCTACTGGCTGCCTAATTAGCTTTCATCACCCCTATCAAGCTAGCCCTACTGGCTGCTGGCCTAATTAGCTTTCATCACCCCTATCAAGCTAGCCCTACTGGCTGCTGGCCTAATTAGCTTTCATCACCCCTATCAAGCTAGCCCTACTGGCTGCCTAATTAGCTTTCATCACCCCTATCAAGCTAGCCCTACTGGCTGCTGGCCTAATTAGCTTTCATCACCCCTATCAAGCTAGCCCTACTGGCTGCTGGCCTAATTAGCTTTCATCACCCCTATCAAGCTAGCCCTACTGGCTGCTGGCCTAATTAGCTTTCATCACCCCTATCAAGCTAGCCCTACTGGCTGCTGGCCTAATTAGCTTTCATCACCCCTATCAAGCTAGCCCTACTGGCTGCTGGCCTAATTAGCTTTCATCACCCCTATCAAGCTAGCCCTACTGGCTGCTGGCCTAATTAGCTTTCATCACCCCTATCAAGCTAGCCCTACTGGCTGCTGGCCTAATTAGCTTTCATCACCCCTATCAAGCTAGCCCTACTGGCTGCTGGCCTAATTAGCTTTCATCACCCCTATCAAGCTAGCCCTACTGGCTGCTGGCCTAATTAGCTTTCATCACCCCTATCAAGCTAGCCCTACTGGCTGCTGGCCTAATTAGCTTTCATCACCCCTATCAAGCTAGCCCTACTGGCTGCTGGCCTAATTAGCTTTCATCACCCCTATCAAGCTAGCCCTACTGGCTGCTGGCCTAATTAGCTTTCATCACCCCTATCAAGCTAGCCCTACTGGCTGCTGGCCTAATTAGCTTTCATCACCCCTATCAAGCTAGCCCTACTGGCTGCTGGCCTAATTAGCTTTCATCACCCCTATCAAGCTAGCCCTACTGGCTGCTGGCCTAATTAGCTTTCATCACCCCTATCAAGCTAGCCCTACTGGCTGCTGGCCTAATTAGCTTTCATCACCCCTATCAAGCTAGCCCTACTGGCTGCTGGCCTAATTAGCTTTCATCACCCCTATCAAGCTAGCCCTACTGGCTGCTGGCCTAATTAGCTTTCATCACCCCTATCAAGCTAGCCCTACTGGCTGCTGGCCTAATTAGCTTTCATCACCCCTATCAAGCTAGCCCTACTGGCTGCCTAATTAGCTTTCATCACCCCTATCAAGCTAGCCCTACTGGCTGCCTAATTAGCTTTCATCACCCCTATCAAGCTAGCCCTACTGGCTGCTGGCCTAATTAGCTTTCATCACCCCTATCAAGCTAGCCCTACTGGCTGCTGGCCTAATTAGCTTTCATCACCCCTATCAAGCTAGCCCTACTGGCTGCCTAATTAGCTTTCATCACCCCTATCAAGCTAGCCCTACTGGCTGCTGGCCTAATTAGCTTTCATCACCCCTATCAAGCTAGCCCTACTGGCTGCTGGCCTAATTAGCTTTCATCACCCCTATCAAGCTAGCCCTACTGGCTGCTGGCCTAATTAGCTTTCATCACCCCTATCAAGCTAGCCCTACTGGCTGCTGGCCTAATTAGCTTTCATCACCCCTATCAAGCTAGCCCTACTGGCTGCTGGCCTAATTAGCTTTCATCACCCCTATCAAGCTAGCCCTACTGGCTGCTGGCCTAATTAGCTTTCATCACCCCTATCAAGCTAGCCCTACTGGCTGCTGGCCTAATTAGCTTTCATCACCCCTATCAAGCTAGCCCTACTGGCTGCTGGCCTAATTAGCTTTCATCACCCCTATCAAGCTAGCCCTACTGGCTGCTGGCCTAATTAGCTTTCATCACCCCTATCAAGCTAGCCCTACTGGCTGCTGGCCTAATTAGCTTTCATCACCCCTATCAAGCTAGCCCTACTGGCTGCTGGCCTAATTAGCTTTCATCACCCCTATCAAGCTAGCCCTACTGGCTGCTGGCCTAATTAGCTTCATCACCCCTATCAAGCTAGCCCTACTGGCTGCTGGCCTAATTAGCTTTCATCACCCCTATCAAGCTAGCCCTACTGGCTGCTGGCCTAATTAGCTTTCATCACCCCTATCAAGCTAGCCCTACTGGCTGCTGGCCTAATTAGCTTTCATCACCCCTATCAAGCTAGCCCTACTGGCTGCTGGCCTAATTAGCTTTCATCACCCCTATCAAGCTAGCCCTACTGGCTGCTGGCCTAATTAGCTTTCATCACCCCTATCAAGCTAGCCCTACTGGCTGCTGGCCTAATTAGCTTTCATCACCCCTATCAAGCTAGCCCTACTGGCTGCTGGCCTAATTAGCTTTCATCACCCTATCAAGCTAGCCCTACTGGCTGCCTAATTAGCTTTCATCACCCCTATCAAGCTAGCCCTACTGGCTGCTGCTAATTAGCTTTCATCACCCCTATCAAGCTAGCCCTACTGGCTGCCTAATTAGCTTTCATCACCCCTATCAAGCTAGCCCTACTGGCTGCTGGCCTAATTAGCTTTCATCACCCCTATCAAGCTAGCCCTACTGGCTGCTGGCCTAATTAGCTTTCATCACCCCTATCAAGCTAGCCCTACTGGCTGCTGGCCTAATTAGCTTTCATCACCCCTATCAAGCTAGCCCTACTGGCTGCTGGCCTAATTAGCTTTCATCACCCCTATCAAGCTAGCCCTACTGGCTGCTGGCCTAATTAGCTTTCATCACCACTATCAAGCTAGCCCTACTGGCTGCTGGCCTAATTAGCTTTCATCACCCCTATCAAGCTAGCCCTACTGGCTGCTGGCCTAATTAGCTTTCATCACCCCTATCAAGCTAGCCCTACTGGCTGCTGGCCTAATTAGCTTTCATCACCCCTATCAAGCTAGCCCTACTGGCTGCTGGCCTAATTAGCTTTCATCACCCCTATCAAGCTAGCCCTACTGGCTGCTGGCCTAATTAGCTTTCATCACCCCTATCAAGCTAGCCCTACTGGCTGCTGGCCTAATTAGCTTTCATCACCCCTATCAAGCTAGCCCTACTGGCTGCTGGCCTAATTAGCTTTCATCACCCCTATCAAGCTAGCCCTACTGGCTGCCTAATTAGCTTTCATCACCCCTATCAAGCTAGCCCTACTGGCTGCTGGCCTAATTAGCTTTCATCACCCTATCAAGCTAGCCCTACTGGCTGCTGGCCTAATTAGCTTTCATCACCCCTATCAAGCTAGCCCTACTGGCTGCCTAATTAGCTTTCATCACCCCTATCAAGCAAGCCCTACTGGCTGCTGGCCTAATTAGCTTTCATCACCCCTATCAAGCTAGCCCTACTGGCTGCTGGCCTAATTAGCTTTCATCACCCCTATCAAGCTAGCCCTACTGGCTGCTGGCCTAATTAGCTTTCATCACCCCTATCAAGCTAGCCCTACTGGCTGCTGGCCTAATTAGCTTTCATCACCCCTATCAAGCTAGCCCTACTGGCTGCTGGCCTAATTAGCTTTCATCACCCCTATCAAGCTAGCCCTACTGGCTGCTGGCCTAATTAGCTTTCATCACCCCTATCAAGCTAGCCCTACTGGCTGCTGGCCTAATTAGCTTTCATCACCCCTATCAAGCTAGCCCTACTGGCTGCTGGCCTAATTAGCTTTCATCACCCCTATCAAGCTAGCCCTACTGGCTGCTGGCCTAATTAGCTTTCATCACCCCTATCAAGCTAGCCCTACTGGCTGCTGGCCTAATTAGCTTTCATCACCCCTATCAAGCTAGCCCTACTGGCTGCTGGCCTAATTAGCTTTCATCACCCCTATCAAGCTAGCCCTACTGGCTGCCTAATTAGCTTTCATCACCCCTATCAAGCTAGCCCTACTGGCTGCTGGCCTAATTAGCTTTCATCACCCCTATCAAGCTAGCCCTACTGGCTGCTGGCCTAATTAGCTTTCATCACCCCTATCAAGCTAGCCCTACTGGCTGCCTAATTAGCTTTCATCACCCCTATCAAGCAAGCCCTACTGGCTGCTGGCCTAATTAGCTTTCATCACCCCTATCAAGCTAGCCCTACTGGCTGCTGGCCTAATTAGCTTTCATCACCCCTATCAAGCTAGCCCTACTGGCTGCTGGCCTAATTAGCTTTCATCACCCCTATCAAGCTAGCCCTACTGGCTGCTGGCCTAATTAGCTTTCATCACCCCTATCAAGCTAGCCCTACTGGCTGCTGGCCTAATTAGCTTTCATCACCCCTATCAAGCTAGCCCTACTGGCTGCTGGCCTAATTAGCTTTCATCACCCCTATCAAGCTAGCCCTACTGGCTGCTGGCCTAATTAGCTTTCATCACCCCTATCAAGCTAGCCCTACTGGCTGCCTAATTAGCTTTCATCACCCCTATCAAGCTAGCCCTACTGGCTGCTGGCCTAATTAGCTTTCATCACCCCTATCAAGCTAGCCCTACTGGCTGCTGGCCTAATTAGCTTTCATCACCCCTATCAAGCTAGCCCTACTGGCTGCTGGCCTAATTAGCTTTCATCACCCCTATCAAGCTAGCCCTACTGGCTGCTGGCCTAATTAGCTTTCATCACCCCTATCAAGCTAGCCCTACTGGCTGCTGGCCTAATTAGCTTTCATCACCCCTATCAAGCTAGCCCTACTGGCTGCCTAATTAGCTTTCATCACCCCTATCAAGCTAGCCCTACTGGCTGCCTAATTAGCTTTCATCACCCCTATCAAGCTAGCCCTACTGGCTGCTGGCCTAATTAGCTTTCATCACCCCTATCAAGCTAGCCCTACTGGCTGCTGGCCTAATTAGCTTTCATCACCCCTATCAAGCTAGCCCTACTGGCTGCTGGCCTAATTAGCTTTCATCACCCCTATCAAGCTAGCCCTACTGGCTGCTGGCCTAATTAGCTTTCATCACCCCTATCAAGCTAGCCCTACTGGCTGCTGGCCTAATTAGCTTTCATCACCCCTATCAAGCTAGCCCTACTGGCTGCTGGCCTAATTAGCTTTCATCACCCCTATCAAGCTAGCCCTACTGGCTGCTGGCCTAATTAGCTTTCATCACCCCTATCAAGCTAGCCCTACTGGCTGCTGGCCTAATTAGCTTTCATCACCCCTATCAAGCTAGCCCTACTGGCTGCCTAATTAGCTTTCATCACCCCTATCAAGCTAGCCCTACTGGCTGCTGGCCTAATTAGCTTTCATCACCCCTATCAAGCTAGCCCTACTGGCTGCTGGCCTAATTAGCTTTCATCACCCCTATCAAGCTAGCCCTACTGGCTGCCTAATTAGCTTTCATCACCCCTATCAAGCTAGCCCTACTGGCTGCTGGCCTAATTAGCTTTCATCACCCCTATCAAGCTAGCCCTACTGGCTGCCTAATTAGCTTTCATCACCCCTATCAAGCTAGCCCTACTGGCTGCCTAATTAGCTTTCATCACCCCTATCAAGCTAGCCCTACTGGCTGCTGGCCTAATTAGCTTTCATCACCCCTATCAAGCTAGCCCTACTGGCTGCTGGCCTAATTAGCTTTCATCACCCCTATCAAGCTAGCCCTACTGGCTGCTGGCCTAATTAGCTTTCATCACCCCTATCAAGCTAGCCCTACTGGCTGCCTAATTAGCTTTCATCACCCCTATCAAGCTAGCCCTACTGGCTGCCTAATTAGCTTTCATCACCCCTATCAAGCTAGCCCTACTGGCTGCCTAATTAGCTTTCATCACCCCTATCAAGCTAGCCCTACTGGCTACTGGCCTAATTAGCTTTCATCACCCCTATCAAGCTAGCCCTACTGGCTGCTGGCCTAATTAGCTTTCATCACCCCTATCAAGCTAGCCCTACTGGCTGCCTAATTAGCTTTCATCACCCCTATCAAGCTAGCCCTACTGGCTGCTGGCCTAATTAGCTTTCATCACCCCTATCAAGCTAGCCCTACTGGCTGCTGGCCTAATTAGCTTTCATCACCCCTATCAAGCTAGCCCTACTGGCTGCTGGCCTAATTAGCTTTCATCACCCCTATCAAGCTAGCCCTACTGGCTGCTGGCCTAATTAGCTTTCATCACCCCTATCAAGCTAGCCCTACTGGCTGCTGGCCTAATTAGCTTTCATCACCCCTATCAAGCTAGCCCTACTGGCTGCTGGCCTAATTAGCTTTCATCACCCCTATCAAGCTAGCCCTACTGGCTGCTGGCCTAATTAGCTTTCATCACCCCTATCAAGCTAGCCCTACTGGCTGCTGGCCTAATTAGCTTTCATCACCCCTATCAAGCTAGCCCTACTGGCTGCTGGCCTAATTAGCTTTCATCACCCCTATCAAGCTAGCCCTACTGGCTGCCTAATTAGCTTTCATCACCCCTATCAAGCTAGCCCTACTGGCTGCCTAATTAGCTTTCATCACCCCTATCAAGCTAGCCCTACTGGCTGCTGCCTAATTAGCTTTCATCACACCCCTATCAAGCTAGCCCTACTGGCTGCTGGCCTAATTAGCTTTCATCACCCCTATCAAGCTAGCCCTACTGGCTGCTGGCCTAATTAGCTTTCATCACCCCTATCAAGCTAGCCCTACTGGCTGCTGGCCTAATTAGCTTTCATCACCCCTATCAAGCTAGCCCTACTGGCTGCTGGCCTAATTAGCTTTCATCACCCCTATCAAGCTAGCCCTACTGGCTGCCTAATTAGCTTTCATCACCCCTATCAAGCTAGCCCTACTGGCTGCTGGCCTAATTAGCTTTCATCACCCCTATCAAGCTAGCCCTACTGGCTGCTGGCCTAATTAGCTTTCATCACCCCTATCAAGCTAGCCCTACTGGCTGCTGGCCTAATTAGCTTTCATCACCCCTATCAAGCTAGCCCTACTGGCTGCTGGCCTAATTAGCTTTCATCACCCCTATCAAGCTAGCCCTACTGGCTGCTGGCCTAATTAGCTTTCATCACCCCTATCAAGCTAGCCCTACTGGCTGCTGGCCTAATTAGCTTTCATCACCCCTATCAAGCTAGCCCTACTGTCTGCTGGCCTAATTAGCTTTCATCACCCCTATCAAGCTAGCCCTACTGGCTGCTGGCCTAATTAGCTTTCATCACCCCTATCAAGCTAGCCCTACTGGCTGCTGGCCTAATTAGCTTTCATCACCCCTATCAAGCTAGCCCTACTGGCTGCTGGCCTAATTAGCTTTCATCACCCCTATCAAGCTAGCCCTACTGGCTGCTGGCCTAATTAGCTTTCATCACCCCTATCAAGCTAGCCCTACTGCTGCTGCCTAATTAGCTTTCATCACCCCTATCAAGCTAGCCCTACTGGCTGCCTAATTAGCTTTCATCACCCCTATCAAGCTAGCCCTACTGGCTGCTGCCTAATTAGCTTTCATCACCCCTATCAAGCTAGCCCTACTGGCTGCTGGCCTAATTAGCTTTCATCACCCCTATCAAGCTAGCCCTACTGGCTGCTGGCCTAATTAGCTTTCATCACCCCTATCAAGCTAGCCCTACTGGCTGCTGGCCTAATTAGCTTTCATCACCCCTATCAAGCTAGCCCTACTGGCTGCTGGCCTAATTAGCTTTCATCACCCCTATCAAGCTAGCCCTACTGGCTGCTGGCCTAATTAGCTTTCATCACCCCTATCAAGCTAGCCCTACTGGCTGCTGGCCTAATTAGCTTTCATCACCCCTATCAAGCTAGCCCTACTGGCTGCTGGCCTAATTAGCTTTCATCACCCCTATCAAGCTAGCCCTACTGGCTGCTGGCCTAATTAGCTTTCATCACCCCTATCAAGCTAGCCCTACTGGCTGCTGGCCTAATTAGCTTTCATCACCCCTATCAAGCTAGCCCTACTGGCTGCTGGCCTAATTAGCTTTCATCACCCCTATCAAGCTAGCCCTACTGGCTGCTGGCCTAATTAGCTTTCATCACCCCTATCAAGCTAGCCCTACTGGCTGCTGGCCTAATTAGCTTTCATCACCCCTATCAAGCTAGCCCTACTGGCTGCTGGCCTAATTAGCTTTCATCACCCCTATCAAGCTAGCCCTACTGGCTGCTGGCCTAATTAGCTTTCATCACCCCTATCAAGCTAGCCCTACTGGCTGCTGGCCTAATTAGCTTTCATCACCCCTATCAAGCTAGCCCTACTGGCTGCCTAATTAGCTTTCATCACCCCTATCAAGCTAGCCCTACTGGCTGCTGGCCTAATTAGCTTTCATCACCCCTATCAAGCTAGCCCTACTGGCTGCCTAATTAGCTTTCATCACCCCTATCAAGCTAGCCCTACTGGCTGCTGGCCTAATTAGCTTTCATCACCCCTATCAAGCTAGCCCTACTGGCTGCTGGCCTAATTAGCTTTCATCACCCCTATCAAGCTAGCCCTACTGGCTGCTGGCCTAATTAGCTTTCATCACCCCTATCAAGCCCTACTGGCTGCTGGCCTAATTAGCTTTCATCACCCCTATCAAGCTAGCCCTACTGGCTGCTGGCCTAATTAGCTTTCATCACCCCTATCAAGCTAGCCCTACTGGCTGCTGGCCTAATTAGCTTTCATCACCCCTATCAAGCTAGCCCTACTGGCTGCTGGCCTAATTAGCTTTCATCACCCCTATCAAGCTAGCCCTACTGGCTGCTGGCCTAATTAGCTTTCATCACCCCTATCAAGCTAGCCCTACTGGCTGCTGGCCTAATTAGCTTTCATCACCCCTATCAAGCTAGCCCTACTGGCTGCTGGCCTAATTAGCTTTCATCACCCCTATCAAGCTAGCCCTACTGGCTGCCTAATTAGCTTTCATCACCCCTATCAAGCTAGCCCTACTGGCTGCTGGCCTAATTAGCTTTCATCACCCCTATCAAGCTAGCCCTACTGGCTGCCTAATTAGCTTTCATCACCCCTATCAAGCTAGCCCTACTGGCTGCTGGCCTAATTAGCTTTCATCACCCCTATCAAGCTAGCCCTACTGGCTGCTGGCCTAATTAGCTTTCATCACCCCTATCAAGCTAGCCCTACTGGCTGCCTAATTAGCTTTCATCACCCCTATCAAGCTAGCCCTACTGGCTGCCTAATTAGCTTTCATCACCCCTATCAAGCTAGCCCTACTGGCTGCCTAATTAGCTTTCATCACCCCTATCAAGCTAGCCCTACTGGCTGCTGGCCTAATTAGCTTTCATCACCCCTATCAAGCTAGCCCTACTGGCTGCTGGCCTAATTAGCTTTCATCACCCCTATCAAGCTAGCCCTACTGGCTGCTGGCCTAATTAGCTTTCATCACCCCTATCAAGCTAGCCCTACTGGCTGCTGGCCTAATTAGCTTTCATCACCCCTATCAAGCTAGCCCTACTGGCTGCTGGCCTAATTAGCTTTCATCACCCCTATCAAGCTAGCCCTACTGGCTGCTGGCCTAATTAGCTTTCATCACCCCTATCAAGCTAGCCCTACTGGCTGCTGGCCTAATTAGCTTTCATCACCCCTATCAAGCTAGCCCTACTGGCTGCCTAATTAGCTTTCATCACCCCTATCAAGCTAGCCCTACTGGCTGCTGGCCTAATTAGCTTTCATCACCCCTATCAAGCTAGCCCTACTGGCTGCTGGCCTAATTAGCTTTCATCACCCCTATCAAGCTAGCCCTACTGGCTGCTGGCCTAATTAGCTTTCATCACCCCTATCAAGCTAGCCCTACTGGCTGCTGGCCTAATTAGCTTTCATCACCCCTATCAAGCTAGCCCTACTGGCTGCTGGCCTAATTAGCTTTCATCACCCCTATCAAGCTAGCCCTACTGGCTGCCTAATTAGCTTTCATCACCCCTATCAAGCTAGCCCTACTGGCTGCTGGCCTAATTAGCTTTCATCACCCCTATCAAGCTAGCCCTACTGGCTGCTGGCCTAATTAGCTTTCATCACCCCTATCAAGCTAGCCCTACTGGCTGCTGGCCTAATTAGCTTTCATCACCCCTATCAAGCTAGCCCTACTGGCTGCTGGCCTAATTAGCTTTCATCACCCCTATCAAGCTAGCCCTACTGGCTGCTGGCCTAATTAGCTTTCATCACCCCTATCAAGCTAGCCCTACTGGCTGCCTAATTAGCTTTCATCACCCCTATCAAGCTAGCCCTACTGGCTGCCTAATTAGCTTTCATCACCCCTATCAAGCTAGCCCTACTGGCTGCTGGCCTAATTAGCTTTCATCACCCCTATCAAGCTAGCCCTACTGGCTGCCTAATTAGCTTTCATCACCCCTATCAAGCTAGCCCTACTGGCTGCTGGCCTAATTAGCTTTCATCACCCCTATCAAGCTAGCCCTACTGGCTGCTGGCCTAATTAGCTTTCATCACCCCTATCAAGCTAGCCCTACTGGCTGCTGGCCTAATTAGCTTTCATCACCCCTATCAAGCTAGCCCTACTGGCTGCCTAATTAGCTTTCATCACCCCTATCAAGCTAGCCCTACTGGCTGCTGGCCTAATTAGCTTTCATCACCCCTATCAAGCTAGCCCTACTGGCTGCCTAATTAGCTTTCATCACCCCTATCAAGCTAGCCCTACTGGCTGCCTAATTAGCTTTCATCACCCCTATCAAGCTAGCCCTACTGGCTGCCTAATTAGCTTTCATCACCCCTATCAAGCTAGCCCTACTGGCTGCTGGCCTAATTAGCTTTCATCACCCCTATCAAGCTAGCCCTACTGGCTGCTGGCCTAATTAGCTTTCATCACCCCTATCAAGCTAGCCCTACTGGCTGCTGGCCTAATTAGCTTTCATCACCCCTATCAGCCCTACTGGCTGCTGGCCTAATTAGCTTTCATCACCCCTATCAAGCTAGCCCTACTGGCTGCTGGCCTAATTAGCTTTCATCACCCCTATCAGCCCTACTGGCTGCTGGCCTAATTAGCTTTCATCACCCCTATCAAGCTAGCCCTACTGGCTGCTGGCCTAATTAGCTTTCATCACCCCTATCAAGCTAGCCCTACTGGCTGCTGGCCTAATTAGCTTTCATCACCCCTATCAGCCCTACTGGCTGCTGGCCTAATTAGCTTTCATCACCCCTATCAGCCCTACTGGCTGCTGGCCTAATTAGCTTTCATCACCCCTATCAAGCTAGCCCTACTGGCTGCTGGCCTAATTAGCTTTCATCACCCCTATCAAGCTAGCCCTACTGGCTGCTGGCCTAATTAGCTTTCATCACCCCTATCAAGCTAGCCCTACTGGCTGCTGGCCTAATTAGCTTTCATCACCCCTATCAAGCCCTACTGGCTGCTGGCCTAATTAGCTTTCATCACCCCTATCAAGCTAGCCCTACTGGCTGCTGGCCTAATTAGCTTTCATCACCCCTATCAAGCTAGCCCTACTGGCTGCTGGCCTAATTAGCTTTCATCACCCCTATCAAGCTAGCCCTACTGGCTGCTGGCCTAATTAGCTTTCATCACCCCTATCAGCCCTACTGGCTGCTGGCCTAATTAGCTTTCATCACCCCTATCAGCCCTACTGGCTGCCTAATTAGCTTTCATCACCCCTATCAGCCCTACTGGCTGCTGGCCTAATTAGCTTTCATCACCCCTATCAGCCCTACTGGCTGCTGGCCTAATTAGCTTTCATCACCCCTATCAGCCCTACTGGCTGCCTAATTAGCTTTCATCACCCCTATCAAGCTAGCCCTACTGGCTGCCTAATTAGCTTTCATCACCCCTATCAAGCTAGCCCTACTGGCTGCTGGCCTAATTAGCTTTCATCACCCCTATCAAGCTAGCCCTACTGGCTGCTGGCCTAATTAGCTTTCATCACCCCTATCAAGCTAGCCCTACTGGCTGCCTAATTAGCTTTCATCACCCCTATCAAGCTAGCCCTACTGGCTGCCTAATTAGCTTTCATCACCCCTATCAAGCTAGCCCTACTGGCTGCCTAATTAGCTTTCATCACCCCTATCAAGCTAGCCCTACTGGCTGCTGGCCTAATTAGCTTTCATCACCCCTATCAAGCTAGCCCTACTGGCTGCTGGCCTAATTAGCTTTCATCACCCCAATCAAGCTAGCCCTACTGGCTGCCTAATTAGCTTTCATCACCCCTATCAAGCTAGCCCTACTGGCTGCTGGCCTAATTAGCTTTCATCACCCCTATCAGCCCTACTGGCTGCTGGCCTAATTAGCTTTCATCACCCCTATCAAGCTAGCCCTACTGGCTGCTGGCCTAATTAGCTTTCATCACCCCTATCAAGCTAGCCCTACTGGCTGCTGGCCTAATTAGCTTTCATCACCCCTATCAAGCTAGCCCTACTGGCTGCTGGCCTAATTAGCTTTCATCACCCCTATCAAGCTAGCCCTACTGGCTGCTGGCCTAATTAGCTTTCATCACCCCTATCAAGCTAGCCCTACTGGCTGCTGGCCTAATTAGCTTTCATCACCCCTATCAAGCTAGCCCTACTGGCTGCCTAATTAGCTTTCATCACCCCTATCAAGCTAGCCCTACTGGCTGCTGGCCTAATTAGCTTTCATCACCCCTATCAGCCCTACTGGCTGCTGGCCTAATTAGCTTTCATCACCCCTATCAGCCCTACTGGCTGCTGGCCTAATTAGCTTTCATCACCCCTATCAGCCCTACTGGCTGCTGGCCTAATTAGCTTTCATCACCCCTATCAAGCTAGCCCTACTGGCTGCTGGCCTAATTAGCTTTCATCACCCCTATCAAGCTAGCCCTACTGGCTGCTGGCCTAATTAGCTTTCATCACCCCTATCAAGCTAGCCCTACTGGCTGCTGGCCTAATTAGCTTTCATCACCCCTATCAAGCTAGCCCTACTGGCTGCTGGCCTAATTAGCTTTCATCACCCCTATCAAGCTAGCCCTACTGGCTGCCTAATTAGCTTTCATCACCCCTATCAAGCTAGCCCTACTGGCTGCTGGCCTAATTAGCTTTCATCACCCCTATCAGCCCTACTGGCTGCTGGCCTAATTAGCTTTCATCACCCCTATCAGCCCTACTGGCTGCTGGCCTAATTAGCTTTCATCACCCCTATCAGCCCTACTGGCTGCTGGCCTAATTAGCTTTCATCACCCCTATCAGCCCTACTGGCTGCTGGCCTAATTAGCTTTCATCACCCCTATCAGCCCTACTGGCTGCTGGCCTAATTAGCTTTCATCACCCCTATCAGCCCTACTGGCTGCTGGCCTAATTAGCTTTCATCACCCCTATCAGCCCTACTGGCTGCCTAATTAGCTTTCATCACCCCTATCAGCCCTACTGGCTGCTGGCCTAATTAGCTTTCATCACCCCTATCAGCCCTACTGGCTGCTGGCCTAATTAGCTTTCATCACCCCTATCAGCCCTACTGGCTGCCTAATTAGCTTTCATCACCCCTATCAGCCCTACTGGCTGCTGGCCTAATTAGCTTTCATCACCCCTATCAGCCCTACTGGCTGCTGGCCTAATTAGCTTTCATCACCCCTATCAGCCCTACTGGCTGCTGGCCTAATTAGCTTTCATCACCCCTATCAGCCCTACTGGCTGCTGGCCTAATTAGCTTTCATCACCCCTATCAGCCCTACTGGCTGCTGGCCTAATTAGCTTTCATCACCCCTATCAGCCCTACTGGCTGCTGGCCTAATTAGCTTTCATCACCCCTATCAGCCCTACTGGCTGCTGGCCTAATTAGCTTTCATCACCCCTATCAGCCCTACTGGCTGCTGGCCTAATTAGCTTTCATCACCCCTATCAGCCCTACTGGCTGCCTAATTAGCTTTCATCACCCCTATCAGCCCTACTGGCTGCTGGCCTAATTAGCTTTCATCACCCCTATCAGCCCTACTGGCTGCTGGCCTAATTAGCTTTCATCACCCCTATCAGCCCTACTGGCTGCCTAATTAGCTTTCATCACCCCTATCAGCCCTACTGGCTGCTGGCCTAATTAGCTTTCATCACCCCTATCAGCCCTACTGGCTGCTGGCCTAATTAGCTTTCATCACCCCTATCAGCCCTACTGGCTGCTGGCCTAATTAGCTTTCATCACCCCTATCAGCCCTACTGGCTGCTGGCCTAATTAGCTTTCATCACCCCTATCAGCCCTACTGGCTGCTGGCCTAATTAGCTTTCATCACCCCTATCAGCCCTACTGGCTGCCTAATTAGCTTTCATCACCCCTATCAGCCCTACTGCCTAATTAGCTTTCATCACCCCTATCAGCCCTACTGGCTGCCTAATTAGCTTTCATCACCCCTATCAGCCCTACTGCCTAATTAGCTTTCATCACCCCTATCAGCCCTACTGGCTGCTGGCCTAATTAGCTTTCATCACCCCTATCAGCCCTACTGGCTGCTGGCCTAATTAGCTTTCATCACCCCTATCAGCCCTACTGGCTGCTGGCCTAATTAGCTTTCATCACCCCTATCAGCCCTACTGGCTGCTGGCCTAATTAGCTTTCATCACCCCTATCAGCCCTACTGGCTGCTGGCCTAATTAGCTTTCATCACCCCTATCAGCCCTACTGGCTGCTGGCCTAATTAGCTTTCATCACCCCTATCAGCCCTACTGGCTGCTGGCCTAATTAGCTTTCATCACCCCTATCAGCCCTACTGGCTGCTGGCCTAATTAGCTTTCATCACCCCTATCAGCCCTACTGGCTGCCTAATTAGCTTTCATCACCCCTATCAGCCCTACTGCCTAATTAGCTTTCATCACCCCTATCAGCCCTACTGGCTGCCTAATTAGCTTTCATCACCCCTATCAGCCCTACTGCCTAATTAGCTTTCATCACCCCTATCAGCCCTACTGGCTGCTGGCCTAATTAGCTTTCATCACCCCTATCAGCCCTACTGGCTGCTGGCCTAATTAGCTTTCATCACCCCTATCAGCCCTACTGGCTGCTGGCCTAATTAGCTTTCATCACCCCTATCAGCCCTACTGGCTGCTGGCCTAATTAGCTTTCATCACCCCTATCAGCCCTACTGGCTGCTGGCCTAATTAGCTTTCATCACCCCTATCAGCCCTACTGGCTGCTGGCCTAATTAGCTTTCATCACCCCTATCAGCCCTACTGGCTGCTGGCCTAATTAGCTTTCATCACCCCTATCAAGCTAGCCCTACTGGCTGCTGGCCTAATTAGCTTTCATCACCCCTATCAAGCTAGCCCTACTGGCTGCTGGCCTAATTAGCTTTCATCACCCCTATCAAGCTAGCCCTACTGGCTGCTGGCCTAATTAGCTTTCATCACCCCTATCAAGCTAGCCCTACTGGCTGCTGGCCTAATTAGCTTTCATCACCCCTATCAAGCTAGCCCTACTGGCTGCCTAATTAGCTTTCATCACCCCTATCAAGCTAGCCCTACTGGCTGCTGGCCTAATTAGCTTTCATCACCCTTATCAGCCCTACTGGCTGCTGGCCTAATTAGCTTTCATCACCCCTATCAGCCCTACTGGCTGCTGGCCTAATTAGCTTTCATCACCCCTATCAGCCCTACTGGCTGCTGGCCTAATTAGCTTTCATCACCCCTATCAAGCTAGCCCTACTGGCTGCTGGCCTAATTAGCTTTCATCACCCCTATCAAGCTAGCCCTACTGGCTGCTGGCCTAATTAGCTTTCATCACCCCTATCAAGCTAGCCCTACTGGCTGCTGGCCTAATTAGCTTTCATCACCCCTATCAAGCTAGCCCTACTGGCTGCTGGCCTAATTAGCTTTCATCACCCCTATCAAGCTAGCCCTACTGGCTGCCTAATTAGCTTTCATCACCCCTATCAAGCTAGCCCTACTGGCTGCTGGCCTAATTAGCTTTCATCACCCCTATCAGCCCTACTGGCTGCTGGCCTAATTAGCTTTCATCACCCCTATCAGCCCTACTGGCTGCTGGCCTAATTAGCTTTCATCACCCCTATCAGCCCTACTGGCTGCTGGCCTAATTAGCTTTCATCACCCCTATCAGCCCTACTGGCTGCTGGCCTAATTAGCTTTCATCACCCCTATCAGCCCTACTGGCTGCTGGCCTAATTAGCTTTCATCACCCCTATCAGCCCTACTGGCTGCTGGCCTAATTAGCTTTCATCACCCCTATCAGCCCTACTGGCTGCCTAATTAGCTTTCATCACCCCTATCAGCCCTACTGGCTGCTGGCCTAATTAGCTTTCATCACCCCTATCAGCCCTACTGGCTGCTGCCTAATTAGCTTTCATCACCCCTATCAGCCCTACTGGCTGCTGGCCTAATTAGCTTTCATCACCCCTATCAGCCCTACTGGCTGCTGGCCTAATTAGCTTTCATCACCCCTATCAGCCCTACTGGCTGCCTAATTAGCTTTCATCACCCCTATCAGCCCTACTGGCTGCTGGCCTAATTAGCTTTCATCACCCTATCAGCCCTACGCTGCTGGCCTAATTAGCTTTCATCACCCCTATCAGCCCTACTGGCTGCTGGCCTAATTAGCTTTCATCACCCCTATCAGCCCTACTGGCTGCTGGCCTAATTAGCTTTCATCACCCCTATCAGCCCTACTGGCTGCTGGCCTAATTAGCTTTCATCACCCCTATCAGCCCTACTGGCTGCTGGCCTAATTAGCTTTCATCACCCCTATCAGCCCTACTGGCTGCTGGGCCTAATTAGCTTTCATCACCCCTATCAGCCCTACTGGCTGGCCTAATTAGCTTTCATCACCCCTATCAGCCCTACTGGCTGCTGGCCTAATTAGCTTTCATCACCCCTATCAGCCCTACTGGCTGCTGGCCTAATTAGCTTTCATCACCCCTATCAGCCCTACTGGCTGCTGGCCTAATTAGCTTTCATCACCCCTATCAGCCCTACTGGCTGCTGGCCTAATTAGCTTTCATCACCCCTATCAGCCCTACTGGCTGCCTAATTAGCTTTCATCACCCCTATCAGCCCTACTGCCTAATTAGCTTTCATCACCCCTATCAGCCCTACTGGCTGCCTAATTAGCTTTCATCACCCCTATCAGCCCTACTGCCTAATTAGCTTTCATCACCCCTATCAGCCCTACTGGCTGCTGGCCTAATTAGCTTTCATCACCCCTATCAGCCCTACTGGCTGCTGGCCTAATTAGCTTTCATCACCCCTATCAGCCCTACTGGCTGCTGGCCTAATTAGCTTTCATCACCCCTATCAGCCCTACTGGCTGCTGGCCTAATTAGCTTTCATCACCCCTATCAGCCCTACTGGCTGCCTAATTAGCTTTCATCACCCCTATCAGCCCTACTGGCTACTGGCCTAATTAGCTTTCATCACCCCTATCAGCCCTACTGGCTGCTGGCCTAATTAGCTTTCATCACCCCTATCAGCCCTACTGGCTGCTGGCCTAATTAGCTTTCATCACCCCTATCAGCCCTACTGGCTGCTGGCCTAATTAGCTTTCATCACCCCTATCAGCCCTACTGGCTGCTGGCCTAATTAGCTTCCATCACCCCTATCAGCCCTACTGGCTGCTGGCCTAATTAGCTTTCATCACCCCTATCAAGCTAGCCCTACTGGCTGCCTAATTAGCTTTCATCACCCCTATCAGCCCTACTGGCTGCCTAATTAGCTTTCATCACCCCTATCAGCCCTACTGGCTGCCTAATTAGCTTTCATCACCCCTATCAGCCCTACTGGCTGCCTAATTAGCTTTCATCACCCCTATCAGCCCTACTGGCTGCCTAATTAGCTTTCATCACCCCTATCAGCCCTACTGGCTGCCTAATTAGCTTTCATCACCCCTATCAGCCCTACTGGCTGCCTAATTAGCTTTCATCACCCCTATCAGCCCTACTGGCTGCCTAATTAGCTTTCATCACCCCTATCAGCCCTACTGGCTGCCTAATTAGCTTTCATCACCCCTATCAGCCCTACTGGCTGCCTAATTAGCTTTCATCACCCCTATCAGCCCTACTGGCTGCCTAATTAGCTTTCATCACCCCTATCAGCCCTACTGGCTGCCTAATTAGCTTTCATCACCCCTATCAGCCCTACTGGCTGCTGGCCTAATTAGCTAATGTTCTTAATTCTAGTTACTAATATAAATAAAACATCTCAAATGAGCTACTCACTTTAGCGTAACTTCTCACTTTAGTAACTAATAATTAATTAATTATTAGTTAATAACTTCTTTTCAAATGAGCTACTCACTTTAGCGTTAATAACTTCTTTTCGAATGAGCTACTCACTTTAGCGTTAATAACTTCTTTTCGAATGAGCTACTCACTTTAGCGTTAATAACTTCTCACTTTAGCGTTAATAACTTCTCACTTTAGTAACTATAATAAAATAAATAAATTAATTAATTAACTTCTTTTCGGTATTTTCTGAATAGCTTCTCACTTCTTTGTTTCTCCAGTTGTCAGTTCGAACACACATAATTTACAAACTCATTTGTAGCGCCTCAATTTTAAAAGAATGACAGTTGGAACTCCACAGCAGAAAAGAGGTGACTATTGTTGCTAGGCTACCAGTTACAGTGATTTTAGCTTGCAGTTTGTGCCTGACTTAATGGAGATGGAATCGAAAAATGTTTAACTATTGTCTGAATATGTATCATATGTATTTAATATTTGTCAAGTTATGAAACATGTCCTCAAAACTCAAAATAATAATCAGATATTGTCCTTATTTAGCATATCAAAAAGCATATCAAGATCCTGAAATGCACCTCAGTCAAGAACATATGCATTGTATGTGATTAGAAAAATATACAAATGTACTCTGTAGGCCCTCTATCAGTATTTGTCATCGTATAGAGAAAATAAGATGTCCACATAGGCCTATCTCAGGATATCTAATGAGGCAATATCTCTTTCCCTCACTGATCTCCCTGTCTCTTCTCCCTTCCCGATCTCCCTCTCTCTTCTCCCTCCCCGATCTCCCTCCCCGATCTCCCTGTCTCTTTTCCCTTCCTGATCTCCCTCTCTCTTCTCCCTCCCCGATCTCCCTCCCCAATCTCCCTGTCTCTTCTCCCTTCCCGATCTCCCTCTCTCTTCTCCCTTCCCGATCTCCCTCCCCGATCTCCCTCCCCAATCTCCCTGTCTCTTCTCCCTCCCCGATCTCCCTCCCTGATCTCCCTCCCCAATCTCCCTGTCTCTTCTCTATCTCTTCTAATGATATGATTGGGGCGGCAGGGTAGCCTAGTGGTTAGAGAGTTGGGCTAGTAACCGGAAGGTTGCAAGTTCAAATCCCCGAGCTGACAAGGTACAAATCTGTAGTTCTGCCCCTGAACAGGCAGTTAACCCACTGTTCCTAGGCCATCATTGAAAATAAGAATTTGTTCTTAACTGACTTGCCTAGTTAAATAAAGGTAAATGATATCTGAGGATATCTAATGAGTAAAGCCTTCCCATGTATGATGTTCAGAGGGAATCCTAAAATGATTTGTGCATAGAAAAACCTCACTGACCGGCAAAATTTGAAATAGTTTTTTTTTTACATTGGATAAAAGCACAGATTTAGACCTAGAAAATGGTGTATCATACACTAACATTTCCACACACTAATTGTAGTCTAACCAATACTCAAACTGAGATTCAGTGAAAATAAAAATCTCAATGATTTATCAAGACCATTCCCCATGCTTGTCTCAGAGAAGGTCTATATGGTGCTGAAATAGTTGACCACAGCAGGTAGGCTGATGCTTCAAATCCTATTGCTTCTAACTTCAACAAGCTCTTTAAATAAGTAAGACCTACACCACTTTTAACAGCACATTACTCAATATTAGTGAGACTCATGTCACCTAGGGTAGGCCTACAGTGTATCTAAAGGATTTTTTTTCAATGTCGAGACTCTGCACCAATAATTACATTTAGATGATTGGAGAATTTCTAAATTAATATCTAAGGTGCATTTTCCATTAGGATCTGAGAGAATAGCTAAGAGGCTTTTATATAAATCTAAATAAATTAATAATAGTTGTGCCCTATGGGACTCCCAATCACGGTCGGTTGTGATACTGCCTGGATTCAAACTAGGGACTGTAGTGATGCCTCTTGCACTGATATGCAATGCCTTAGACCACTGCACCACTCGCGAGCCATGATCAATATGACCAATCTATATTGGTCTGCTAATAGCCCATCCTTGAAACATTGTTTGCAGAATTCACAGCCTGCTACGCTTGTCTTAGGGCAAGGTGAGACGTCTGCGCCCCACCTAGCCAACAGGAAATGCAAATGCAAATGCAAAAACACACATGCAGGGTACTGAATTAAAGCTACACTCGCTGTGAATCGAGCCAACAAGTCAGATTTTTAAAATGCTTTTCGGCGAAAGCATGAGAAGCTATTATCTGATAGCATGCAACACCCCGAAATACCTGAAGGGGACGTAAACAAAATAATTAGCGTAGCCGGCGCTACACAAAACGCAGAAATAAAATATAAAACATTCATTACCTTTGACGAGCTTCTTTGTTGGCACTCCTATATGTCCCATAAACATCACAATTGGGTCTTTTTTCCGATTAAATCCATCCATGTATACCCAAAATGTCCATTTATGAAGCCCTTCTGATCCAGGAAAAAACTGCTTTACAAAACGCAACGTAATTTTTTTTAATTAACAAAGTCGCCTATTAACTTTGACAAAACACTTCAAACTAATTTTGTAATCCAACTTTAGGTATTAGTAAACGTTAATAATCGATCAAATTGATCACGGGGCGATGTGTATTCAATAGCTCCACGTCTTGAAATGATGGTCGATATTCTCTCTTCCAAAACATCCTGTCGTGTACCGGATGATATGAAGTGCCTCTTCTTCATTTGACCAAGGAACAACTTCAAGCCAATTGCCAAGACTGGCGACATCGTGTGGAAGCTGTAGGACTTGTAAACTGGGAGGTATATATTTTCCCTTGCCATAGACAATACAGGCAACTGGCAGATTTTTTTTTTTTGGGGGGGGTGAACAGTTTTCCTTGGGGTTTAGCCTGTTAAACACGTCCTGTTATAGTCACAGACATGGTTTAGCCAGTTTTAGAGACTTCAGAGTGTTTTCTATCCACACATACTAATCATATGCATATACTATATTCCTGGCATGAGTAGCAGGATGTTGAGATTTTGCGCGATTTTTTACAAAATGTTAAAAAAATAGTCCCGACCCCTAAGAGGGTATTAATAATAATAATAATAACAGTAATAATTATACTTTTTCCCCCTTCCACTTGTTAAAGGTTCCAATTGATATGGGTTTGTTTTAATCAATTAGAATATTTGAGTTTAATAATATTTGTTGTATTATTTGTTCTGTCTTTTCTGGTGGATTAAACTGAAATTGCAACCAACTTTCTATGGCTTGTTTTAAAAATTAACGTTATTTTGTAGATCATTTTGTTTTCAAATAACCTAAAGTGAGCGAGAAAAAGGCCATTCTTGAAAATGTGGTGAAGCATTGTTACCCATTTGTAAATAGTTTGTTATTTAGAATGATTTTATTTCAGTTTTTTAGAGGGAGAGAAACTAAAAGTATACCGTCTCCTCATGTGTCTCCCGGTTGCAGGTATTGTCTTAGAACAGTGTGATAAAACATGACCGGTCGGGAGTAGGCTACAGCAGTACAGTAAGAGCAAAATAATCCTAACATTTCCACACCCTAATTGTAGTCTACATTTCTCTTGGTATTAAAACCTTAGTGTAACAACAGTTTTAGTAAGTAATACTGACGAGTAGTAACAAAATAATATGTGTATTTTTCCAGGGTGATACGCGTGCAGGACAGAGAAATAGCAATTCTTACACTATTGCTCTAAATTCAATCACTTTCTTCATCCTCATCATTCAGTTCATTGAAATTGAATTATGAAGTCGTTCACAATTATCAGTTTCTATTTGGTTTATGAAAAATTATTTCTGTCAAAAATAGAAACGTTTGATTTCTGAAAATGTAGCTAGCTAGATTGTCTTACCTGTATACATTATCTTCTCCCTGCCACGGTTGCCATGGTTGCCCTTAGTTTGATTGAAGATGTAATCCGGAGACAGGTGTTTCTCCATTTCCATCGCTATTGTACTCTAATTCCACTGATTTCAAAACACTTATGCAGTTCTGCTACGTGATATATATTTTTTTATAGTCGTGAAAGGATTACCTACACATACTGACCAGCTTAAATAGACAGAAGTATTCTACATGTCAGACCAATCCGAACTCTTCTCTCTGTATGTCCAGCCCACTCATTATCTCAGCCAATCATGGCTAGCGGGAAGGTTGCTGACTTTTTCTGTGGCTACACCAACTAGGCTCGTAATTTAACAATTTTATTGAGAGGAATATGTTAGTTAAGGTAGAGACAAACATTTCTGCATATTTTTTTTGTCGTAAAGTTACTTGACAAAAATCGTTATCTAGCAAGTTATCTGATTAGCTAAAATTATCCAGCTAGCTAGTGTTATGAAAGGATAATTAATTTGTCATTTGTGTTGTTTCATGTTTTAGGGACTCCTGAGAAAACCATTCAAACCAGGCTGTCGTCTTCTGAAACAGTGGATGTAAAGACTCTAGCTAGCTAAAACATTTACTGCAAATTGAATGTACAATTGTGTAAGCTTGCCTTGCTGTGCAATGCAGCTGAAGTAACATAGCTAGCTAACTATTTACTTGCTTGTTGTGTAGTGGAGGATAAAAATAACTCTATGCCTATGGGTGTGTAGCTAGCTACAGTATGTTGCCGATCTGTGTATGGACCCTAAAACGTTAGGTTCTGAACTAATATTCATATCAATCTATGAACCTCAGCTATCATAGTTGTCGTATCAACTTCAAGTCTGAATGGCATCAATGAAGCCTATGCATAGAGTAGAATATAATAACTTTATTGTGCAACGGATGCAAGTCCTATTTACATGTACTGTATGTCATGACTCCTCCCCTTCCTGTTCGGGTGGCTCCCCTTCCTGTTCGGGTGGGGCTCGGCGGTCGTCGTCACCGGCCTACTAGCTGCCACTGATCCTTTCTCCCATTTCTGTTTATTGCTTTCACCTGTTTTTGTTTAGGCTGATTAGTCGGGCTGTTATTTACCAGTAGGCACGCCTGCCCTGTGTGGGGGTTGTTTTTGTTTAGGCTGATTAGTCGGGCTATGTTATTTACCAGTAGGCACGCCTGCCCTGTGTGGGGGTTGTTTTTGTTTAGGCTGATTAGTCGGGCTATGTTATTTACCAGTAGGCACGCCTGCCCTGTGTGGGGGTTGTTTTTGTTTAGGCTGATTAGTCGGGCTATGTTATTTACCAGTAGGCACGCCTGCCCTGTGTGGGGGTTGTTTTGTGTAACTTGTTTGCACGTCTGTTTTGTTACCTGTTTCCCATTTCCTGCTGGACAGTTTAAGTCCCCGTGTTTGGGGCATTTTTTTTGTTGTGCGCCTGTGTTCTTGTGGGGTTGGCTTATGTTGGCAGTTTTGTGCATTAAACGTAGCACTACCCTGAACTTTCTGCTTCCTGCGCCTGACTTCTCACCCACTACACCCAGAACGTTACACTGTAGTTTTTCCCACACATGAGATTCCCACATTGTTGCCTGTTCATAGAATATATTCACTGATCATGCACTCTTCCTTGGCAAATAAAGGTGCGTTTCAGGTATGAATCTCTGAGACATTCTTTTTCAGTCATATCAAACTTAATTATTTGAATGATGCTGTGTCTGCATGTATGTATTACAATTGTACACTTCAACAGTGTTTACCACTCCTGCTCCTGGGACATCAATGATTACACATTGTAACTATGCAATAGACTAGAAACATGATTGATTTGTAATTCATATATACAGAAAAAAACACCATCCTCATTAATCTGAGGACACAGGATAGTATTTCAATGAGATTCATAATTTCAACCAGTGGAGAAAGTGAAACGCTTTATTGAAAGAAGTTCATTATTCAGGTGTTATAAATACATAATGCATTATAATTATGATAATTGTAATATTATATTATAAATACAAGTTCAATCTGTACTTCAATGCACGTATGGTGTCCATTATAAAATGAGGAAGAAAGACGAGGTGGGGAGAGAGGTGTAGAGGACAGAAAGGGAAAGAGGTAAGAACAGAGGCAGACAGCATATGATTAATGAATTACAGTGCTACCCTAATATTCTCTCAGTTCGTCACAATTGCGGTGTCTCCTAACCAGCCTTGGGCCCCCAGTTGGCCCGAAGGTTATCTTAAGCGCGGGTGAGGTGGTGATGACGGGACTGGCTTCCTCTCTCACATCAAAACATACCTTCAGACAAGAGACATATGGATAGAGAGAGAGCATGGAAGAGGGAAAGGAACGAGATGGGAACAACAACAATTTGTTGCAAGTCGGAGAGGGGGGCTAATAGCTGAAAAATATACTATTCAACCTTTACTAAAGAATCCTTCTAATAGCCGAGCTAGGTGTGAAAACCCCCCTCCTATCACAGACCAGATTTGCCATCACGACCAAGGGGTAGCTTGCTACTCAATGTAATAAAGTAATGACTTTTCAAGTAAGTTACCTTACACGTTATGTTGGCTGACAATTTGTTAGCTACGCTATCCTTAGGAACCACATAGCATATCATTAGAGCAGTATGTACCGGTATGTATTTTAACTACTGGCCATCTAACTTCCCAATGTTTATTGACTTGTTTATTCCAGTCGTTCTTAGCTTAGCTAAATGGTATAGTCATTGTGCGTTCTCAATGGACATTTGGGTGCTTTTGTAAATTCGCTCTGGCTATCTATAGGCTGGACAATAGAACGAGTCAAAATTCACACAAGGCTGAAAAATGGCTTAAAGAACTTTGGCTAAGCTGGAACACTAGTGAGAGCCCATAGCAAAATGAATGGAATCGAACTTTCGCAGAGCCTGTTTTGACTGGAGTGATGCTTAGAATTCCATTTTGCCTAAATGGCACAATTTTTTTTATCCCTTATTATTTTACCACTACGATTTTACCACTACAATCTGTTTGTCGGACGAAACTGAAAAAAAAAACTACAAAGAGGAGATTCTCCTGATTAAAATGGTGCCCGACTTGAGAAAAATATACATAGTGAAATATTTGCCGAAATAGAGCTACATGCCTCTCCATAGGAAAACAATGGGGCTAGATTATTTTGGGGCTAGAATTTAATGACAACCGAGCTAGCTTCCCAGACTTACATAAATAGAAAGAGGAGGGTCTCATGATTAATAAACAATGGGAAGACCGCAGAGTTCCAATATAATTTCTTTGTTGTTTACATTTTAACTCTAAAACAACGTGAGCAGGTCTCATTAGCAACAATAGTGAAGCAGGTATTGTGACGTTGAACAATAAGCTGGGAATAGAACGTTCAGAAGGCGAGTTGGTGCCACGGTGATCAATAGAACTAATTGGAGCTGGCAGGGTGAAATATGCACTAAAATAAGGGCTGTTTTTTCACGATTACTTCAAAATCATGGCAAGCAGCTTGGAAATATATTATGTCATATTATATTCCACGGTGGATATAATGAACTAGTTTTTATCAGAATAGAACGTTGTTAAAAAGTGTATTTGTCCAGCCTACTATCTACACGGATTTCAGAGCACTCTCGTCTGAGTATACCAACGCGCAGAATAATTCATTCATGAGCGCTCAACACCAGTTGACTATGGTCGGTGTCAGTAAAAGTCAGAAAAAAAGTGTAATTAAATTGTTTCCAGCAGCATATCTACAGTTACCAACGCTCTGGTTAACAAGAAAATTGCCTTACCAGCACAGCTAGGGCAAAATGGTCAAAGTGGTCTCATTTGTGTCTGGAAGTAGCTAGCAAGCTAGCCAACGTTAGCTTGGGTGCTTGACTGCCATTGTAAGGCAAGAATGCTCAAATTAACCCTACTCCTCGGCCCGAACTTCCACGGCTCAGAGAGAAAAATGGTCTGAATTTACAAACTGTAAATCTGACAATACTCTGAATTTATGAGCGTCACGTTGTACAGCGCCATATTTTCTGTTCCATCCTAACGTAATTCCAGAGGGGTTTTCATTTTTCATGGAATAGAAACACCATAATATAATCAAATTTGGACACACCTACTCATTTCTGGATTGTTCTGTATTTTACAATGTTCTACATTGTAGAATAATAGTGATGGCATCACAAATATGAAAAAACACCAGCCTCCAGGGTGCTCTGCATTCTGTAGTACAGACATGGCCTGCCCTCCCTTATGTAAGGAATTAGGCACTTTCCCATGTTTACTAAAGTATGTATTGTAGACTGCACAGTAACCCAATAAACAAATTAACACATTTTGTTAATAAAATAATTATATAAAATACTCTTTCAAAATGCAGATGTTAATTTAGATGGATCCGTAACGAATTACTATGGAAATAAATATCACTGATTTGCAGAAATATCGGAACAAATTTGGCTAATGAAGGCAAACAACTTTGAATCCTCCAATCCTGTAGCCTACTCCTGACAATCACGTTGTACAGCGCATCATTTTCCATTCCATCCTATCGGAACCCTGAGAGTTTCTTGTTTCAGTTTTCTCCCAAATAGAAACACCATCATTTTAATTACATTTTTTAAGCCAAATTTCTTTAACTCAATCCCATATACTATGTTATTACAAAAAAGGTTTTACATTCTCTGGCAATGTCAATACGGAATACTATCGAATGCTTCTCAAAGATGCCCTCTGGTGGTCAAACTAGTAATGACTTGCAATAACAGAAAGAATGGCTGACAATTAGATAACGTGCCACAGAATGCTGCAGCAGCCCGCAAGGTGTGCCGCAGTATGATGCAACTTTTAAAGGGGGAACCACTGTAGTCAGTTGTACCACTGAATGCATTCAACTGAAATATGTCTTCCTCATTTAACCCAACCCCTCTGAATCAGAGGTGAGGTGGGCTGCCGTAGGAGATACGGTTGTTAGTGAAGTTGTGGCAGGAGACCGCATCATGTCAAAAGTAGCCTAGTGGTTAGAGCGTTGGAATAGGAACCGAAAGGTTGCAAGTTCAAACCCCCGAGCTGACAAGGTACAAATCTGTCATTCTGCCCCTGAACAGGCAGTAAACCCACTGCCATTGAAAATAAAAATGTCTTAACTGACCATAGTTAACTTGTTATGGCTGCAATCCTGATGTCGGGATAAGTGTCATCAACAACCGCTGAATAGCATAGCGCTAGATACAATAAATATTCATGAAATCACAAGTGCATTATAGGAAAACACAGCTTAGCCTTTTGTTAATACACCTGTCCTGTCAGATTTTGAAATTATGCTTTACAGCGAAAGCAATCCAAGCGTTTGTGTAAATGTATCGATCGCACGATAAAACATTAAGTACACTTAGCATCAGATAGCTCGGTCACAAAAATCAAAAAAGCTTTCAAACTAATCGTTTACCTTTGATGATCTTCGGATGTTTTCACTCACGAGACTCCCAGTTAGACAACAAATGTTCCTTTTGTTCCATAAAGATTATTTTTAGATCCAAAATACCTCAGTTTGTTTGTCGCGTTATGTTCAGAAATCCACAGGAAAATATAATCAAAATAAAAGCCAAATGTTTGTTGGTGGGATTTTTAAACATTTTGCAGTCTAGAACGTGATGACGCTCCATAAATTATTCCAGGGACCTTGTTAGTTGACATTTTCATTGTCTAAAAGCCAATCTGACATTTTAAAAATCTTATATCACTGAATGTTGATCTGAATACATTCAACTGTTATTATTATGCATATTTTAAGACACATTTGAAGGATAGTGCAAGATTATGGCAGATTTCTTTTTTTAAATCCACCCAAAGTCAGATGTACTCGAGGATACATTTTTTTTTGTCTCTGCATTTAGTTTGAAGGATGTTGGAATTAGTTTTGCAAGCCAATGCTAACTAGTGTAAGGGAATGTTAGCGCAATGACAAAGTCTACAGGTGTGCTAAAATGATGCTTAATTAACAGAATTTTGCACGATCGCTATAATTGTTTGTAACTTTTATTTCATACTTTTTTCTAGGTATATTTCTTAAAACTGCATTACTGGTTAATTAAACGCTTGTAATTAAACATTTCACTAAGGTCTACATCTGTTTTATTTCGGCGCATGTGACAAATATAACTTGATTTGATTTTTGATTTGATTTAATAAGGTTTGTACAAGCATAATTAGAAACATAACTTAGTGCTCGATTCAATAGCTGGCATTTTGATGGTGTTGGAGGTGGAACTGCATTGTAGGTGTTAAATCCACAAGGCATAATAACTGAAGTGGACATTGCCATTGGCTGCACGGAGTCGCATTGAGAGAAATCCCAGTGAGATGTAATATACACCTCAATTATTTTGTTTAACAAGAACTGAAGCTTTCTGCCAATATCAGATATGTCTACATCCTGAGAAATGCTCTTGTTTCTTACAACCTCAAGCTAATCGCATTAGCCTATGTTAGCTCAACCATCCCGTGGAAGGGACAGCGATCCCAAAGTAGTTTTTAATTATTTTTAATTTGAGCGTCATTATTTCTTTATGTAGCCTACACTTCCTTGTTCTGAACTTCTAACACCCTTTCTGAAGAAAACAAAATGAGAAAAATGGCTTCAACAGTGATGAATAAATGAATCAGACTTGTTATGACTGCTAAAACTTTAGAAGTTAATCTGAGCTCTGATCTCTTCGTTGGTTGGCTGCTTCACTCTGCGACTTCTCTTGTTATCTTCCCTCTGTTGGACTGGTGAGAAGGGACAAGGGGAATCCATGCATGGAGAATTGACAGTGTATATGTCATTGTCAGCCGTGTGTGTGTATGTTAGGCTAGCGAGGCTGAATGAAAATACTATTATGTTGATTAGAATAACTCTGGGCTTTTCATTGTTCATCCAAAACTTCCATCTTCCCCTTCCCGTCCATACATCAATGAGAACCTATTACAATGCCGTGATCTCCCTCTAGAAATCAGCACAGCAAGATGTCAAGATCCCTGAGGTGTCAAACGATACATTTTAACATGGGGTTTTATGGTGTCCTGCCCCGAAATCCATCACAGCTCATCTCTCAACACAAGGATTGCAGCTAGTATCTATCTCGACCCCAGGAAACTAGTTTCCTATCAATTTTTTTATCATGTGGACAGTTGTAAGGAAAATAAGCTCTGCTATGAGTGATAATGATTATAGACAGAGGAGAGGTTCGACATGATGATGAGAATCTGTGATGTATTCAATGTAAACGTGTTTAGACTCAACGTATATGGACAACACATACAGCATAGAAATCTCCTTTTTAGAATAGATATGTTTCCCCAATGGAACCCTATTCTCTACATACTGCACTACTTCAACCAGAGACTATGGGTTCTTATCAAACGTAGTGCACTAAGCATGGAATAAGGCGCCATTTGAGACGCAAACCTGTAACACATTCCTTTCAGTATTTATTGAATATATTTTCCTCTGTTCTCTGACTGACTCAGCCAAAATCAATCTGTTTCCAGCAATGGTTTAAAATATGTATTTTTTGACTGTTTTGAACATGTATGAATGTATGAATATGAATAGTAGCCTACCTACAGTACATAGTTGTCACAGGTCAGGGTTTGTTCCTGGAGTATACAACCTGTATACTACCTGTGGTTGCCACTGGAGAGCACCTTTGGGCTTCCTCCAGGATCCAGGTGACCCCGATTGGGCTTATTGGGATCACCGGCTGGATAATTATTGAGGTTCCTCTGAGGACTGGGCCAGTTGCTCAGGACTCATGTTTTGTTCAGTGTTTCTCATGTGTACTTGCTTTGTTGTTTCGCAATGAATACCTTAAGTAAATATTCTTGATTTCTCTACGCCTCGGTCCAAGTTCGTACTAGCACTATTGTCACAATAGTGTTATAGCATCTTAGTAGCATTAGACTGTCGGTGATGTGAAACCTTTTTGTTGACAGTGTGACTTTACTAAATACATTTAACTAAATTAGTAAGGTGTCTGATCACCGGAGTGGATGTAAACGCGCTTTGGTGATGACATTTCACCTAACCATTCAGCTGGGTCTTTCTTTAGCATATCATTCGCATTATATCCCAGAAAGTCCAATTTAATGAATACATGCAGTAATAATCACGCTCTTGTTGACATAGTGGTGCAGGTTTCTCCTAACAACCATTTTTGAAGATTTAACATTTTGTGGTCTTCAAAGTAGTTTCCGAAGGTCACAAATAAGCAAAATTAGTATGACACGAGCTGAATTAAATGTAAAAGGATTTTACAAAAAAAAAGATTTGTATACGCTAAGTGCGCTGTCGACATTTCATATTACACAGATATTCCCTAATTCTGGCCATTCTACAACAATTGTTTTTTTCACAAATTTTGATAGAGACATGAGGTATGGACCACTGGTTTTTGTAAAGGATTATCTACACAGTTAACATATACGTTTAACCGTGAGTCAGAAAGGTGAGTTTATCGGGGCGGCAGGTAGCCTAGTGGTTAGAGCGTTGGGCCAGTAACTAAAAGGTTGCCAGATCAAATTCCCGATCTGACAAGGTAAAAATCTGTTGTTATGCCCCTGAACAAGACAGTTATCCAACTGTTCCTAGGTTGTCATTCTAAATAAGAATGTGTTCTTATCTTATCTAATACAAAACAGATACAAAAGAACAAACATAGGAAGCTGAAACTGAACGAGACAACCAATAACATCTAAGGACTGATGACAGCAGAATAAAGGGGGACTAATCAGGGATGAAGTCCAGGTGTGTCTAATAACGGGCACAGGTGTGTCGAAGACCGCCATGAACCTCTCATAGGAACCCAAGCTCCTCCTCTCACCCAGACGGCCGTAGCCCACTCCAGCGCCCGTTCAGTCAACAGGGAAATGACCTTGGACATCTCGGTGGTGGGGTCTCTCTGTCTGATAGGCAAAATAAAGGGAGCACTGGAGAAGGAGGCCAAGTTATTTTGATGGAGTGCCTTTCATATTTTTCAGGAAGGCACAGTCGGGCATCGCTGACCTGGACGGACAGCTGGGTAGGCTGGGAGGCTGGCTGACTGTGAAGACCTATGGTAGGAGGTCCTCTGATAGGTGTTGAGGTGGTCGAGGTGGATTTAAAAATAAACATAAGTATTCAGACCTTTTACTCAGTACTTTGTTGAAGCACCTTTGGCAGAGATTACAGAGTAATTTCTTATTGGGTATGAAGCTACAAGCTTTGGGGAGTTTCTCCCAATCTTCTCTGCCGATCCTCTCAAGCTCTGTCAGGTTGGATGGGGAGCATGCCAGCACAGCTATTTTCAGGTTTCTCCAGAGATGTTTGATCGGGTTCAAGTCTCACTGTACTTTGCTCCATTCATCTTTATCTCGACCCTGACTAGTCTCCCAACGCCTAACGCTGAAACACATCCCCACAGCATGACACTGCCACCACCATGCTTCACTGCTTTTCCTCTGACATGCAGTTTCAACTCTGAGACCTTATATAGACAGGTGTGTGCCTTTCCAAATCATGTCCAATGAGAACAATTTACCGCAGGTAGACTCCATTCCCGTTGTAGATACATCTCAAGGATGTAAATAAATGGAAACAGGATGCACCTGAGCTCAATTTCGGGCATCATACTGTAGCAAAGGGTGTAAATACAGATTTAAATTAGGTATTTCTGGTATTTTTTAATAAATTAGCTTACACTTCTAAAAAAACATGTTTTTCTTTGTCATTATTGGGTATTGTATGTAAATTGCCGAGGATTTTGCTTGTTTAATCCATTTCAGAATAAGGCTTTATCATTACAAAATATAGAAAATGTCACGAATATCACCGAAGGTGGCTCCCCTACCCGTTCGGGTGGCGCTCGGCGGTCGTCGTCGCCGGTCTACTAGCTGCTTCCAATCCCTTTTCCCCTTTTCGTTTTGTTTGGTCTAATTGGTTTCACCTGTTCCTTGTTTGGGGTTTTGGGTTGGTGTTATTTAAGTTCAGTTAGCCCGCCTGTGTTCGGGCTTGTTTGCTGTTTTCGGTCCAGGAGTGTTCCTGTACAGCGTATGTACCAGTACATTTTGGAGTGTTTTACGCCTGTGTTCGGCATCACCCTCTTTGTGCGCTGTGATTGTACGGAATAAAGTGTTTTTTCCGAATCCTCTGCTCTCTGCGCCTGACTCCACAACCACCACTAATCGAAGACTGACAGAAAAAGTCAAGGGGTCTGAATAGTTTCCAAAGGCAAATATTTAATATCAATAGTTTATTGTCTGTTTGCACAATGGTAGACCTGGTTAATGTGAGTTTTGCTGAATAGTCACACGGGCAGACCTGGTTTATCAGAGTATTGGGACATAGCCACAGGTGGAAACCAGGTTGGTATTGTCATTTGGGGCTGAGATATGCTGGTATACATCTGGTTTATATTATATCCTCCTGATTTCTGCTTACAAGCAAAACTAAAGCAGGAAGTACCAGTGACTCATTCAATAAGGAAGTGGGTCAGTTGACACAGATGCCACGCTACAGGGCTATTTTGATAGCACAGACTGGAACATTTTCCAGGATTCATCCAATGGCATTGTGGAGTATGCCACTTCTGTCACCGGCTTCATCAACAAGTGCATGATGACGTTGTCCACACAGTGACTGTGCGTACATATCCCAACCAGAAGCCATGGATTACACACAACATTCGCAATGAGCTAAAGGCTCTCTGAACCCTTATAAGAAATCACGCTACTCCATCAGATGAACCATCAAAAAGGCAAAGCATCAATACAGGACTAAGATTCAAACCTTCTGCACTGACTCTGATGCTTTTGGATATGGCAGGGCTTGCAAACTATTACAGACCACAAAGAAAAACCCAAGAGCAAGCTGCCCAGTGATGCAAGCCTACCAGATGAGCTAAATGCCTTTTATGCTCACTTCGAGGCAATCAACACTTAAGCGTGCATGAGAGGCCCAGCTGTTCCGGGCAACTGTGATCACACTTTACATAGCTAATATGAGGAAGACCTTAATCCTCCATAGTCACGGTAGTCCGAACGTGTTGTGGTAACAATGAAAATGACACAATATCTAGAAATACTAAGCCATTACTATGTAACACCATGTTACTGCAGTAATTTTTGTGATCAATAGTCATGCCAGTTTTGTCTTCCCATTTGCGTCCGTCACACCTCTCTTGCTCCTGAGGTACAATGCAGCAATCATCGAGCTGCTATATAGAAACTGTTTGTTCTAATTATAACAATTACAACCAGGAGCTTTGTCCAACTGGAAATAATGTTTGACCTAGAGCTAGAGCTCTGGCTTGACCTTCCTGACTAGGTCTGGAGCCAGGGTTAGGCCTCTGGCTGGAGATTCCTGACTAGGTCTAAGATGGTCTAAGAGGTCTAAGATGACCACAGTATGAAACCTGTGGTCATCTTGGTAGCTAGGAGGCTGAAATCTATCTACCAGCCCCTAGAGTATAAAACATGTGGTCATCTTGGTAGCTAGGGAGCTGAGATCTATCAACTACAGTATAAAACCTGTGCTCATCTTGGTAGCTAGGTGGCTGAGATCTATCAACTACAGTATAGATCCTGTAGTCATCTTGGTAGCTAGGAGGCTGAGATCTATCTATCAGCCACTACAGTATAAAACCTGAGGTCATCTTGGTAGCTAGGGAACTAAGATCTATCCACTACAGTATAAAACCTGTGGTTATCTTGGTAGCTAGGGAGCTGAGATCTCTCCACTACAGTATAAAACCTGTGGTCATCTTGGTAGCTAGGGAACTAAGATCTATCCACTACAGTATAAAACCTGTGGTTATCTTGGTAGCTACGGGCTGAGATCTATCAATTACAGTATAAAACCTGTGGTTATCTTGGTAGCTACGGGCTGAGATCTATCAACTACAGTATAAAACCTGTAGTCATCTTGGTAGCTAGGGGGCTGAGATCTATCAACTACAGTATACAACCTGTAGTCATCTTGGTAGCTAGGGGGCTGAGATCTATCAACTACAGTATAAGCAAGTTTTCTAGCATTGAGTGATGTTGTATTACCTTTTGGTAAGCTCATAGTTAGCAGTGACGTATGTTTGTCAAAGTATGATCTGCAGTAAGTTGTAAAATGGGCTAGCAAAAATATCACTTTATAGTTTTTAAAGTTGAGTTTAATACTGTCTCAGTTTTTTTATGTAACAATGTTTTCCCACAGATTGGACATCTCTGAGAGGGCATTCCAAGAGGTGTTCAGAGAGAGAGAGCACTGCACATAAAACCTGTTATTATTTCTGAACTAAAGTGTCTCGACCTTCAAGCACCTTTTTGATTTGGTGAATAGAAACATCAAAGAAAAATAATGAAATACAATCTGCTGACTTCTAAACCCCTTAAAAAGTATGTCCCTTTATTGGAACACTTTGAGCCAACTGTAGACAAAAGGACAGATCCCAAAGGGTCCAAATGAAGTGAACTAGATAGGGAATAGGGTGCCATTTGGGGATGCAGAAATATATATTCCTCTCAGAAGTTAGGCAGGAGAAATGTCTAAAAGCATAAGTTCTAGCATAAGTGTTATTTCTCAAGAGATGTTACTCTTCATCAATTAAACATTTGGGGCCAGCCATTTCAGTTCGGATGTTTGTAATAAAGGCTATGCAGGCTAGGTAGACTAGATAGGCTAAGCAGGCTCGGTAGGCTATGCAGGCTAGGTAGGCTATGCAGGCTAGGTAGGCTAGATGGGATAAGCAGGCTAGGTAGGCAATGCAGCCTAGGCAGGCTAGGTAGAGTAGGCAGGGTAGGTAGACTAGGTAGGCTATACAGGCTAAGATGGCTAGGTTGGCTAGGCAGGGTAGGTAGGGTAGGTAGGCTAAGCATGCTAGGTAGACTAGGCAGTCTAGGCAGGCAAGGCAGACTAGACAGGCAATGTAGGCTAGGCAGGATAGGTAGGCTAGGTAGGCTAAGCAGGCTAGGTAGGCTAAGCAGGCTAGGTAGGCTAGGTAGGATAGGTAGGCTAGGTAGGCTAAGCAGGCTAGGTAGGCTAAGCAGGCTAGGCAGGCAAGGCAGACTAGACAGGCTAGGTAGGCTAAGCAGGCTAGGTAGACTAGGCAGTCTAGGCAGGCAAGGCAGACTAGACAGGCTAGGTAGGCTAAGCAGGCTAGGTAGGCTAGGCAGGATAGGTAGGCTAGGTAGGCTAAGCAGGCTAGGTAGGCTAGGCAGGATAGGTAGGCTTGGTAGGCTAAGCATGCTAGCTAGACTAAGCAGTCTAGGCAGGCAAGGCAGACTAGACAGGCTAGGTAGGCTAAGCAGGCTAGGTAGACTAGGCAGTCTAGGCAGGCAAGGCAGACTAGACAGGCTAGGTAGGCTAAGCAGGCTAGGTAGGCTAGGCAGGATAGGTAGGCTAGGCAGGGTAGGTAGGCTAGGTAGGCAGTCTGTGTTTGTGCATGTGTACAGTATGTGAGTTAATGTGTATGTGTGTGTGTGTGTGTGTGTGTGTGTGTGTGTGTGTGTGTGTGTGTGTGTGTGTGTGTGTGTGTGTGTGTGTGTGTGTGTGTGTGTGTGTGTGTGTGTGTGTGTGTGCACAGTTTGTGTGCACGCACACAAATGGGTGGCACCATATTCATCAATATATGTTAAAATATGACCAACATGTGTTGAACAAGGGAGTCATTGGAATGGAGTCAATGGAATGGAGTCAATGGAATGGAGTCATTGGAATGGAGTCAATGGAATGGAGTCATTGGAATGGAGTCAATGGAATGGAGTCAATGGAATGGAGTCATTGGAATGGAGTCAATAGAATGGAGTCAATGGAATGTAATCAAACACATCAAACACCTGGTTTCTAGGCTGTTGATACCATTCCATTCACTCCAGCCATTATTATGAGCCATCCTCCCCTCAGCAGCCTCCACTGGTAGCCTTGGAAATAAGGTTTATAAAATGAATACCTTGCTAACATCATCACTGAGACTCATTTAGATAAATACGTTGATGATACAGGAGTAGCAACACAGACATATAACATCAATATACAGCAACACCTCCACCATAGGCATTCCTGTCTCATCTAGACAGGAATGCCTATGGTGGAGGTGTTGCTGTATATATTCAGAGCCATATTCATGTAAAGCTTAGAGAGGATCTCATGTAAAATGCTGTTGAAGTGTTATGGTTGCAGGTTCACCTAAAGCCTCTTCTTTTGGGGTGCTGCTATAAGTGCTAACAGTCAGTATTTGGATAATATGTGTAAAATGTTTGATAGTGTTTGTGATGTTAACAGAGAGGTCTATTTTCTGGGTGAACTGTTTCTATTCAAGCTGTCCGCTTATTAAGAGGAAGCTGCTTATTGTAACCAGTGCCTGTAATCTGGTTCAGATTATTAATCAATTTACCAGGGTGTTTACAAACAGTACAGGAACTATATAATCCATGTGTGTTGGATGATATACGGATCACATGTTTACCAATGCTGTAGATATGCTCCATACCCATTGGATGTACTGACCCTAATATTGTGACCATGTCTAGAACTGCCAAAGTTCCAAAGGCTGGGGCTGAAATAGTGTTAGAATTTATCATATAAACATTTTTGTACTCTGATGTCGAAGATATAAAACATATGTGTTGATCTGATGTGTGTAATGAGGAGCATCTGGACTTGATGCATTTATTAAATCATGTTTTTCCAGTTATTGATAAGCATGCACCTATTAAGAAATTGACTATTAGAACTGTTAAGGCTCCGTGGATTGTTGAGGAATTGAAAAACTGTATGGTTTGAGAGGGGGACGAGACACAATTAGTGGTGAATATGTCTGATTGGCTGATCTACAATAAGAAATTGTAATCTGAAAATAACATAAGTGAAAAAGTATGGTGAAAAATACTTTTAATTCATTTTTGGGCAGTTATTCATCTCCATCTTTTATTGAATCAGATGTCTTCTTTAACACAAAACTTTTTTATGTTGCCAATTCATTTATTGACTATTTCATTAGCAAAGTAGGTCAATTTAGGTATGCAATGCCAAAAACAAACTGTGAGCCATCACGTTCATGCATAACATACCTAATAATAAGGGGAAATAATTGTATTCCAGAATGTTGTTAGCTTGGGTGAGGTGGAAAAATGAGTTGTCCATTAACTTCTTAAGTATGAGGTCCCTGTGTCGGGATCAAAATCAGCTGGATATTTTAGCGCGCCACCTATTGTTTTTGATAAAACTCAAACTTTCATTAAAACACAAATGCAAGGTAGTGAATTAAAGCTACACTCGTTGTGAATCTAGCCACCAAGTCAGATTTGTAAAATGCTTTTCGGCGAAAGCATGAGAAGCTATTATCTGATAGCAATCAGCCCCCCAAAATACCAGACCGTCAACAAAACAACAGATTTTGCGGTAGCCGGCGTTACCCAAAACGCAGAAATAAAATATAAAACATTCATTACCTTTGACGAGCTTCTTTCTTGGCACTCCTATATGTCACATAAACATCACAATTGGGTCTTTTTCCCGATTAAATCCGTCATTGTATACCCAAAATGTGATTTGCTGAAGACCGGTCTGATCCAGAAAAATGCCCCTTTACAAGACGCAACGTCACTTTTTAAAATTACAAAAGTTGCCTATGTACTTTTACAAATCACTTCAAACTTCTTTTCTAAACCAACTTTAGGTATTAATAAACGTTAATAATCTATTAAATTGATCTGTATTCGATAGCAGCAAGTCTTGAAATCATCGTCCATGTTTTCACAATCATAACATCCTATGGTGAGCCTCAAGAAAGGAAATGCCTAAACGTAACCAAACCAAGGATAAAGCAGGACCAAAATGCAAGCACTGGCGACATCGTGTGGAAGCTGTAGGCTTTTACAGGGGGTTCCCATGTATTTTTTTCAGCGTTAGACAATACATTGACTGGCGGATGGATATTTTTTTTGTGTTTCGGTGAACAGTTTTTCGACGCATTTTGACTCCTAAACACTTTATGTTATAGCCACATACACGATTTAACCAGTTTTAGAGACTTCAGAGTGTTTTCTATACACACACACTTATCATATGCATATACTATATTCCTGGCATGAGTAGCAGGACGCTGAAATGTTGCGCGATTTTTAACAAAAAGCTGCGAAAATTCGCATCATCCATAAGAGGTTTTAATAATGAGAAACCACCTGGTATTGAAAATTAGATTGGAAGCTACTGAAGTAGCAGACGTTATTGCCACTCCGATTTGTCATATCTTTAATCTGTGTGGAGAAAAATGATGTCCTCAGACCTGGAAGGAAGCCAAAGTCAATCCACTACCCGATAATGGTAAAGCACCCTTTAGTGGTTCTAACAGCCGACCAATAGGCTTATGCCGACTCTTAGCAAACTTTTGGGAAAAATTGCGTTTACAATGCTATTTCTCCGTAAACTCCGTAAACAGACTTTCAGCATGTTTATAGAGAAGGGCACTCAACATATACTGCAGTGACAGAAATGACTGATGATTGGTTGAAGTAAATCGATAATAATAAGATTTTAGGAGCTGTACTGTTACATTTCAGAGCAGCCTTTGATATTATTGACCATAACCTGTTGTTCAAAAACGTATGTCTTATGGCTTTTCAACCTCTACCATTTGTGGATTCAGAGCTACAGTACCTATCTAATAGAACATAGGATTTTAGTTAATGGATGATACTCTAATGTTAAACATATAAAGTGTGGTGTACCGCATGGCAGCTCTCTAGGCCCTTTACTATTGTATATTTTCACCAATGACCTGCCACAGGCATTAAAACCTATTCAGGCTAGGGTCTTTTTTTCAGAATTTCCGCCTGACTGATGTGCCCAATGTAAACTGCCTGTTTCTCAGGTCCAGAAGCCAGGATATGCATATAATTGGTATCATTGGAAAGAAGTTTGTAGAAATGTTGAAATAATGTATGAAACTATGACACAATTGATACGGTAGCCGAATATCCAAAGAAAAACCAACCAGAAATGTTTCTATTGAACATACTTCTTTCCATATGAAATATTTATCAATGGAAATCAAATTTATCAACCCATGGAGGCCTGGATTTGGAGTCACACTCAAAATTAAAGTGGAAAACCACACTACAGGCTGATCCAACTTTGATTTAATGTCCTTAAAACATGTCAAAATGAGGCTCAGTAGTGGGTGTGGCATCCACGTGCCTGTATGACCTCCCTGCAACGCCTGGGCATGCTCCTGATGAAGTGGCGGATGGTCTCCTGAGGGATCTCCTCCCAGACCTGGACTAAAGCATCTGACAAATCCTGGACAGTCTGTGGTGCAACGTTGGTGGAGCGAGACATGATGTCCCAGATGTGCTCAATTGAATTCAGGTCTGGGGAACGGGCAGACTAGTCCATAGCATCAATGCCTTACTCTTGCAGGAACTGCTGACACACTCCAGCCACATGAGGTCTAGCATTGTCTTGCTTTAGGGGGAACCCAGGGCCAACCACACCAGCATATGGTCTCACAAGGGGTCTGAGGATCTCATCTCGGTACCTAATGGCAGTCAGGCCACCTCTGGCGAGCACATGGAGGGCTGTGCAGCCCCCCAAAGAAATGCCACCCCACACCATGACTGACCCACCGCCAAACCGGTCATGCTGGAGGATGTTGCAGGCAGCAGAACGTTCTCCATGGCGTCTCCAGACTGTCACGTCTGTCACATGTGCTCAGTGTGAACCTGCTTTCATCTGTGAAGAGCACAGGGCGCCAGTGGCGAATTTGACAATCTTGGTGTTCTCTGGCAAATGCCAAACATCCTGCACGGTGCTGGGCTGTAAGCACAACCCCCACCTGTGGACGTCGGGCTCTCATACCACCCTTATGGAGTCTGTTTCTGACCATTTGAGCAGACACATGCACATTTGTGGCCTGCTGGATGTCATTTTGCAGGGCTCTGGCAGTGCTCTTCCTGCTCCTCCTTGCACAAAGGCGGAGGTAGCGGTCCTGTTGCTGGGTTGTTGCCCTCCTACGGCCTCCTCCACGTCTCCTGATGTACTGGCCTGTCTCCTGGTAGCGCCTCCATGCTCTGGACACCACGCTGACAGACACAGCAAACCTGATGTGCCATCCTGGATGAGCTGCACTACCTGAGCCACTTGTGTGGGTTGTAGACTCTGTGTCACCACTACTCCGTTTCTACCACTAGAGTGAAAGCACCGCCAGCATTCAAAAGTGATCAAAACATCAGCCAGGAAGCATAGGAACTGAGAAGTGGTCTGTGGTTATCATCTGCAGAACCACTCCTTTATTGGGGGTGTCTTGCTAATTGCCTATAATTTCCACCTGCTGTTGATTCCATTTGCACAACAGCATTTGACATTTATTGTCAATCAGTGTTGCTTCCTAAGTGGACAGTTTGATTTCACAGAAGTGTGATTGACTTGGAGTTACATTGTGTTGTTTAAGTGTTCCCTTTATTATTTTGAGCAGTGTAGTTTAATTACATTTTAGGGAACCTGAGGATTAAATAGAAACATAGTTTGACTTGTTTGAACAAAGTTTAGAGGTATCCTTCTGGATTCCTTTGTCTGCATGTTGAACGAGTGGATTCCTGAAATCGATGTCGCCAACTTACAAAGGCCAGTTTTATTGCCTCTTTAACCAGAACATCAGTTTTCAGCTGTACTAACATAATTGCACAATGGTTTTCTAATGATCAATTATCCTTTTAAAATGATAAACTTGGATTAGCTAACACAACGTGCCATTGGAACACAGGAGTGATGGTTGCTGATAATGCGCCTCTTTACGCCTATGTAGATATTCCATTAAAAATCATCCGTTTCCAGGTACAATAGTAATTTACAACAGTAACAATGTCTACACTGTATTTCTGATTGGTCTGTTGTTATTTTAACAGACCACAAATGTGTTTTTATTTCAATAACACAAACATTCCCAAAATGGTAGTGAGTACATAACTCTCTATTCATATTTGTTTACATGTATTTATTTATCTGGACTCCGACATCACTTCCTTCTGATATTTTCATAATTTCTTTTTTTTTTCACTTTTTTGAGTGATGTGTTGAGCTCTGATAGGTATTACTGATTGAGCTAGAAACACAATAATCTCTTTTTGATTCGATTTTAATTATTGTAACTTAACATTCATATACATGTTTCTTACAGTGTTTCACTTTTTAAAGTTTGACCTATAGTTAAGCAATAAGGCACGAAGGACCTGTGTGATTTCTTATAGTGTTTCACCTTTAAAGTTTGACCTATAATTAGGCAATAAGGCACGAAGGACCTGTGTGGTTTCTTACAGTGTTTCACCTTTAAAGTTTGACCTATAATTAGGCAATAAGGCACGAAGGACCTGTGTGGTTTCTCCAGGGAGTGCAGCTAAGAACAGCTAACCGAGGTTCTATAATGGTGAGAGGCAATCAATCAATAAATAAATACATTTAATAAATTATTAATTATTTAATAAATAAATAATGATTTAATAAATTATAAATAATTTACATTTGGCAACAAGAACCTCAGCAAATAAGGATTTGATAAATAATGTATAGATAGGTAAAAAAACAGCTGATTGTCAAGTCAATAATATAGTTATGGAGGATAGCCAACATTACTTCTCCTTTACTAGCTAGCCAACTAGCCAACTAACACACAATAACTTCAAGTAGCTGAAATGACAGCAAACTATGTTCATTTTCATTTGTTTTACCTTAGTTTCTATATTGACATTCATTTGGATAATTTAATGACCCTGATAAATTAATTCACCTGGCATTGTAACGGCGTTCTTCGTTTGTTGAGAGAGAGTCGGACTGAAATGCAGCGTGGTGGTTACTCATGTCTTTAATGAAAAAAGTGACGATACATGAAATAACTAATAAATACAAAAACAACAAACGGAACGTGAAACCTAATTACAGCCTATCTGGTGAAACTACACAGAGACAGGAACAATCACCCACGAAAGACAAAGCGAACTCAGGCTACCTAAATACGGTTCCCAATCAGAGGCAACGAGAAGCACCTGACTCTGATCGAGAACCGCCTCAGGCAGCCAAGCCTAACTAGACACACCCCTAAACCTAACAATCCCAAATCCTATAAAACCCCAATACGAAACACAACACGTAAACCCATGTCACACCCTGGCCTGACCAAAATATATAACGAAAACACAAAAATACAATGACCAAGGCGTGACAGGCATAGAGAAGCTGTCATGGCATGGTGGAGATTCCGCAAGGTCGGAAAATCACACAGCGAGGCTTATATTAACCCCACGCTGTGCCAAACTAACTGCCAGGCCTAAATTAACCCCCCGCTGTACCAAACTAAATGCCAGGCTTATATTAACCCCCCGCTGTACCAAACTAAATGCCAGGCTTATATTAACCCCCCGCTGTGCCAAACTAAATGCCAGGCTTATATTAACCCCCGCTGTACCAAACTAAATGCAAGGCTTATATTAACCCCCCGCTGTACCAAACTAAACGCCAGGCTTATATTAACCCCCCGCTGTACCAAACTAAATGCCAGGCAGGTAGCATGGGGAAATATGTTATTTTCTTCCCCAGGGGAGATTATAAATTGATTCGGTTGGGCTGTGGGACAGTGGATGCGCCGTTACGGCGGTTGTGGTGCTATAACTCTTTGCTATCAACCAATCAGCATTCAGAATCTAAACAACCTGTTTTATAAAATGCATTGCATGCTTGTGATTCTGCCCAGTGAACAAATATTGTATTTTAGCTTCTGTTGTGTTTGTTTACTGGGGCTGCCCAAACTCCACTCCACAGCTTGACAGGGAACTTTGGGGGGGAGAGCAAATTAATCAACATGAAAATAATGCCAATAAAATGTTTGCTCATTAATTTCAGCCTTCTTCCCCTAGAGAGGAGTTCCGTTGTTTGTTTGTTTTACCCACAGTGTGTGTGTTTTGTTTATCCTGCAGCCAATGATCAATCAGGTCTCTGCTGCTGAGGATGCTCGCAGAAACAAAGGGAGAGAGAGCACAGTTTCACAGCACACACACACACACACACACACACACACACACACACACACACACACACACACACACACACACACACACACACACACACACACACACACACACACACACACACACACACACACACACACACAGTCCAGTCCAGGCCAGCCGACAAAACAACCAGCCAAACAATTCCCAGCCAACAGCAAAGCCAGTCATAAACAAAACTGTCATCATCATTTTACAACCGTTTCTCACATTGTTGTTGTACCTGCTGAAAAAGCACCAAGAAGGAACCATCTTGGAGCCAGAAATTCCCAGTGATTCACTCAGTGGAAATAGTAACTAAATAATAACCAAATATTAGCCAAATATTAACTAAATAATAACCAAATATTAACCAAATATTAACTAAATAATAACCAAATATTAACCAAATATTACCTGAATAATAACCAAATATTAACCAAATATTACCTGAATAATAACCAAATATTAACCAAATATTACCTGAATAATAACCAATAGTAACCAAATATTAACCAAATATTAACTAAATAATAACCAAATATTAACCAAATATTACCTGAATAATAACCAATAGTAACCAAATATTAACCAAATATTAACTAAATAATAACCAAATATTACCTAAATAATAACCAAATATTAACTAAATAATAACCAAATATTACCTAAATAATAACCAAATATTAACTAAATAATAACCAAATATTACCTAAATAATAACCAAATATTAACTAAATAATAACCAAATATTACCTAAATAATAACCAAATATTACCTAAATAATAACCAAATATTAACTAAATAATAACCAAATATTACCTAAATAATAACCAAATAGTAACCAAATATTAACCAAATATTTACTAAATAATAACCAAATATTACCTAAATAATAACCAAATAGTAACCAAATATTAACCAAATATTTACTAAATAATAAACACATATTAACCAAATAATAAACACATATTAACCAAATAATAACCAAATATTAGCCAAATAATACTCAAATAGTGCCAGTGCCACATGAACTGTCTATGAATGAGCGGACTGCGTCACAGTGGTTGTATTAACATTATTCCTGTCTCCTCAAGTCTCTCCTCTCTGTCTCCTCAGGTCTCTACTCTCTGTCTCCTCAGGTCTCTCCTCTCTGTCTCCTCAGGTCTCTCCTCCCTATGTCCTCAGGTCTCTCCTCTCTGTCTCCTCAGGTCTCTACTCTCTGTGTCCTCAGGTTTCTCCTCTCTGTCTCCTCAGGCCTCTCCTCTCTGTCTCCTCAAGTCTCTCTTCTCTGTCTCCTCAGGTCTCTACTCTCTGTGTCCTCAAGTCTCTCCTCTCTGTCTCCTCAGGCCTCTCCTCTCTGTCTCCTCAGGTCTCTCCTCTCTGTCTCCTCAGGTCTCTCCTCTCTGTCTCCTCAGGTCTCTCCTCTCTGTCTCCTCAGGTATCTCCTCTCTGTCTCCTCAGGTCTCTACTCTCTGTCTCCTCAGGCCTCTCCTCTCTGTCTTCTCAGGTCTCTACTCTTTGTCTCCTCAAGTCTCTCCTCTCCTGTCTTCTCTCTTTCACCTCTTCTTTCCCCCCAGAAGTGTAAGACTCCTCCTTCCAGAACCTACGCTACTGACTAGCTGATTGTTTTATTTTCACATGAAATTTAGAATTTAGACTTTCTTGATGTATTGATTTTATGAATTTCAATTTACAGCTTACATAAGGAGAATGTTAGGAGTGATATTTCATTCATATTGCAAAGAGATATCTAGGTATATACTCTTTGATACTGTGGGAATCAATGTTCTAGAGGATGATGTCCTCTGCTCTGCCACATAACCTAGTTATATTGAGACTCTTTCTGAAGTCCGGAGGAATCATTTATGAGTCCAAAATTGCACCATATACCCTATATAGTACATTGCTTTTGACTATGACCAATAGGGTTCTGGTCAACAGTAGTGCACTGCTAAAAGGGAATATGGTGCCATCTGGAACACATGGAATGTATATGTCCATCAGTGAAGGGTCTTGCCTGGGCTACAATCCAAATGGCAACCTATTCCCTGTTTATTCCACAGGTGGGTCTAATCGTGGATGCTGATTGGTTAAAACCGCATTCCAGCTAGAATCTATTCCACAAGTTACCACCGGCTAAATCTATGACGTTAAAATGCCTATTTATTTATTATTTTCCATCTGACTGCGCAATCCACTGTCTTATCAGCCCAGCATGGCAATTTATATACGAGATCTACACTATAAAAAAATAATCTACACATTATCTCACATTTCTCTTAGACTAACACTGTGTTTTCAACAGCAGAGATTGGTAATAACCGAAATTAATAATAATAACCGAAAACATCAATATCGAAATTTTATCACCAGCTGTATGGTAATGAGCACGTTGGGGAGTCGGGACGAGACAGACTTGCAGATTTTCTCAGCCAGTCGAAATTCATCTCTATAATTTTGATTGATATATACAAAGAAATGTCAGTAGAAAAACTCAAAATGCAGCTAGTTTTCATTCCAGCTTCAGTTTGAAGTGTTAGCTGTGTAGTTGGCTCTCTTCTGAAAAGTGGTCTGGCGAGAAAGATAAAGTTACCAGGCGAAATCACACATCATTAGCTCATTGTTCTTGATGTAACGAAAAACGACTATAGAAGACAGCTTAAACAAACTGAAATGCAGCTACTTTGCTGTTGTTCTGGCTGCACTGTTTGACGTGACTGTAAATTAGCAGTAGTTGGCTAGCTAGCTAGCAAGGGATAAGAACGCTGCTAGCCAGTATGGCATCAGAACATTTAGAATGAACGACTGAGTCGCGTCCATAGATATAAAAAAAAGACTGAACGACTGGGTTGCGTCTCTAGCAACCGAACAGATAGAACGACTGACCAGCCGGCTTGGGTAGCAACCACACATTTGTCAGGACTATATTTAGTGGAAGGATGAAATAATATGAATAAATAAAATAAAAAACTATATTCTTTAAATAAAATTACGTCAGTCATTATTTTAATATTTTTGGTAACCTGTATAAAAGTGATAATGCCCTGGAAGCCGGTGTTCGGAGGATGCGTTGGCATTGTTTGCCGGCCCTCCACGTGGTCTCAGGACTAACATCACCCATGCCAATACTACTATATCCGAAATATCACCTAAAACAGCCTGATACTTTTTACCGTTTGACTTCTCGACCACTGGTCACGTTCCTGTAGAATTAACAACAGCGCTGGTCACGTTCCTGTAGAATTAACAACAGCGCTGGTCACGTTCCTGTAGAATTAACAACAGCGCTGGTCACGTTCCTGTAGAATTAACAACAGCGCTGGTCACGTTCCTGTAGAATTAACAACAGCACTGGTCACGTTCCTGTAGAATTAACAACAGCGCAGGTCACGTTCCTGTAGAATTAACAACAGCGCAGGTCACGTTCCTGTAGAATTAACAACAGCGCCTGGTCACGTTCCTGTAGAATTAACAACAGCACTGGTCACGTTCCTGTAGAATGAACAACAGCGCTGGTCACGTTCCTGTAGAATTAACAAGAGCACTGGTCACGTTCCTGTAGAATTAACAACAGCGCTGGTCACGTTCCTGTAGAATTAACAAGAGCACTGTTCACGTTCCTGTAGAATGAACAACAGCGCTGGTCACGTTCCTGTAGAATTAACAAGAGCGCTGGTCCAATTCATGTGTTTATTTTCGAATGCTCCATATGGAATTATAATTACAAAAATGTATTTTTCTCGACATAGGTACAGTGTAGATGTCACGACTTCTGCCGAAGTCGTTGCCTCTCCTTGTTCGGGCGGTGCTCGGCGGTCGACGTCACCGGTCTTCTAGCCATCATTGATCCATTTTTCATTTTCCATTGGTTTTGTCTTGTCTTCCTAAACACCTGGTTTCAATCCCATTCATTACCTGTTATGTATTTAACCCTCTGTTTGCCCTCATGTCTTTGTCAGAGATGGTTAGTTATTGTTTTGGTGTTGTTTGTATTGGTGCGTCGGGTCCTCGTACCCACTTTGTTTAGTGTATTTTTTCATGGTTTTGCAGTTATGTTTTTTTACGTCATTAAACTACTCCATTTTACCAAGATAAATTATCCTGCGCCTAATCTAACAGCTAATTTATCCATGGTATGTCTATCTTAAACCAATTCCAAATCTAATAACACATTTTTCAATTTTATGGCCATCTTAAACCAATTCCAAATCTAATAACACATTTTTCAATTGTATGGCCATCTTAAACCAATTCCAAATCTAATAACACATTTTTCAATTTTATGGCCATCTTAAACCAATTCCAAATCTAACAGCTACTTTGTCCATGGTATGTCCATCATAAAGCAATTCCATATTTTAACTCGTTAGAAACCCAGCCCCGGGGCCCTTAGACCTGAGAGGGTTTTAATGATGTCATAACAGTACATGAGTCATAACATCATTTGATGTTAGTTCAAGTAAAGCGTTATGATATTTATTTCGGTCAAGATATTGGTCAGATCCGTTCAAGCAAACCATCCGTAGATCTGGACGCCTACGTCAACAACCTTGCCCGAGGGGAGAGAAATCTGAGAGTCGGTTCGACAGGCATTTAAATCACTGGAGAAGTTAGAACAACTTTCAACTCTTGCTCTCTCTTGTATGTTTACTTTCTATTTTGCGCTGTGTCACAGCCAAACTCCCAAGTACACTCAGCTTGGCTAAGCCTATATTATGGTCATTTCATATCTGATAGTGCAATTGGGAGGGATGGACACAGAGGAATGTTAGACAGAGAGGGATGTTACTGTTACTGTTACTGTTACTGTTACTGTTACTGTTACTGTTACTGTTACTGCCACTGTTACTGTTACTGTTACTGTTACTGTTACTGTTACTGTTACTGTTACTGTTACTGCCACTGTTACTGTTACTGTTACTGTTACTGTTACTGTTACTGTTACTGTTACTGCCACTGTTACTGTTACTGTTACTGTTACTGTTACTGTTACTGTTACTGTTACTGCCACTGTTACTGATACTGTTACTGATACTGTTACTGTTACTGTTACTGTTACTGTTACTGTTACTGTTACTGTTACTGCCACTGTTACTGTTACTGTTACTGTTACTGTTACTGTTACTGTTACTGCCACTGTTACTGTTACTGTTACTGTTACTGTTACTGTTACTGCCACTGTTACTGTTACTGTTACTGTTACTGTTACTGTTACTGTTACTGTTACTGTTACTGCCACTGTTACTGTTACTGTTACTGTTACTGTTACTGTTACTGCCACTGTTACTGTTACTGTTACTGTTACTGTTACTGCCACTGTTACTGTTACTGTTACTGTTACCGCCACTGTTACTGTTACTGCCACTGTTACTGTTACTGTTACTGTTACTGCCACTGTTACTGTTACTGTTACTGTTACTGCCACTGTTACTGTTACTGTTACTGTTACTGTTACTGTTACTGCCACTGTTACTGTTACTGATACTGTTACTGTTACTGTTACTGTTACTGTTACTGTTACTGCCACTGTTACTGTTACTGTTACTGTTACTGCTACTGTTACTGTTACTGCCACTGTTACTGTTACTGTTACTGCCACTGTTACTGTTACTGTTACTGTTACTGTTACTGTTACTGCCACTGTTACTGTTACTGTTAATGTTACTGTTACTGTTACTGTTACTGCCACTGTTACTGTTACTGTTACTGCCACTGTTACTGTTACTGCCACTGTTACTGTTACTGTTACTGTTACTGTTACTGTTACTGCTACTGTTACTGTTACTGTTACTGTTACCGCCACTGTTACTGTTACTGCCACTGTTACTGCCACTGTTACTGTTACTGTTACTGTTACTGTTACTGTTACTGTTACTGTTACTGTTACTGCCACTGTTACTGTTACTGTTACTGTTACTGTTACTGTTACTGCCACTGTTACTGTTACTGTTACTGTTACTGTTACTGTTACTGTTACTGTTACTGCCACTGTTACTGCCACTGTTACTGTTACTGTTACTGTTACCGCCACTGTTACTGTTACTGCCACTGTTACTTCTCAGGGCTCCATTAACTTGCTATCAGTCTGCAAGACTAGAGATATCTGCCGTAGTGTATTTTGGATGGAAAGACACATTGGGATGCTAGAAAGTTACTAATTATTTTCGAACCCAACGTATCAGATCACATGAAGCCACAGTTACCGCTCAGGGCTAGAGAGAGAGAGAGAGAGAGAGAGAGAGAGAGAGAGAGAGAGAGAGAGAGAGAACAATTTTCCAGCTCCCTGACAGAAAACAGGCAATTTGGAGGTCAGGCCAGTTTAAAGTGTTAATTAGGGCAATATTTCAAGTCCCTGTGTTTCTCTGCCAGATAAATCAATGGGTTCTAGAGGACTAGAAAACAAAACAAATAAAACCAGAGGGGGCCAGAGGCTGATCAATCCCTTGGTCTTAATTATTATCTCTGTCTTCTGTTTTGAGATAGTGAGACTGAGAGGGAGAGAGAGATAGAGTCTACTTTGTCAATGGTAGGTTACTCTTTGGGGAGATTCACCTACTGCTCACCTCTTGGCCACAGCACAGTAGACTATATGATCACAGACATGGACCCTTTTTCTGTCAGCTCATTCACCGTCAAACCACTAACACCTCTGTCTGATCACAGCCAAATTACATTGTTCCTCAACAGAACAGACATGGAAACAACCCAGTAAGCTGTACATCAGAAATTCATACAGATGGGCCCAAAACAGCACAGAGGAATACCAGAAAGCAACCTGGAACCAAAATATCCAAACACTCTTAGATAACTTTCTGGACAGCACATTCACTCACAGTAAAGAAGGCATCAATCTACCAGTAAAAAACATCAACTATATATTCCGGGAAACGGCAAAAGAAGCACAATTTAAATTGAATTGAATTACGCCTTCATTACTGTGAGACTTTACAACTCTATAAATATACATTGTGAACCAAAAAAAAACACAGTACAACATCAAGCAGCTGACATTAATCCATAAACACAAACAACTTCTGGAAAAAAAAAGGGAAAAAAAGAAAAAATTATTAACAATAAGAATTAGCGATACAAAATGGTAACATATGGACAAACCATTTTAAAACACTCTACAACTCCGTTCAAATTAACACAAACGCAAAACAATGCTAAATTCATGAGAAGTTGAATGGATTAGAAAAATCTATAAAGCACATTCAAAATCCATCGGACTCCCTACCTTACTGACCAGGAGCTCTATAAGAAACTTCAAGCCCTCAAATTTAAAAAAGCATGCGGACCTGATGGCATCCTAAATTAAATGCTCAAACTCACTAGTGCAAAATTTCAATTGGCTTTAATTTGATCCTGAGTGTAGGTTATTTCCCTGACATCTGGAATCAAGGACTCATAACCCCAATCTTTAAGAACGGAGACAAATTTGACCCTAGCAATTACAGAGGCATTTGTGTGAATAGTAACCTGGGTTTCTGTCGTATTATACATGGAAGAGTTATAAACTTACTTAATGACCACAATGTCTTGAGTAAAAGTCAAATTGACTCAAACACGGATCATATTTACACATTTGATTCTATTTGGCAGGACCATTCTACAAAAATATTGAAAGTGGTGTAGGGGTTAAACATATGACATAATTAAACTTGTTACGGCTAGGGTCCTTTTTTTCTCAATTTCCGTCTGACTGACGTGCCTGAAGTAAACTGCCTGTTGCTCAGGCCCTAAAGCCATATAAGTGGTACCATTAGATGGAAAACAATTTGAAGTTCGTGGAAACAGCACATGCCTACAGCAGAGCCTGGACGAGCTAGAGCAGTACTGCCAGACCTGGGCCCTGTCAGTAAACCCCAAAAATACTAAAATAATTATTTTCCAGAGAGGATCCAGATCTCAGGGAAATATACTCAAGTTCTAAATTGGTATAAAATATATAGAGTACTGCACACACTACAACTACTACTTAGGTTTAATAATAAGTTCAACTGAACAGCTTTAATGATGCAGTGAATGAACGGACTAGGCATCCCGCTAGCGGGACAACTTCCGATGAAACTGGAGGGCGTGCAATTCAAATAAACAATCATAGAAATTATGGAAATTGGCGCCATCGAAAATAATCTGAAAATCTACCCCTAAACTTTGTTTAAACAAGTCAAAATATGTTTATATTTACTCCTCAGATACCCTAAAATGTAATCAAATTATAATATTTCTTATGGAAAGAAGACTTCAATAGGAAATCGGTTTTCGGTTCCGGACCAAACACTAAAATGCAAGACTGTGTCTTTGCACTAGAAATGATATTTCTTATTCGATTTGGAATTTACAAGCCTGAAACCTTGCACATAGACTGCCGACACCCTGTGGAAGGAATTGCATCCTGGGAGATAATTTATGCCCTTATACTTATGCTTATACCAGTATGACCTTAGACTTGCCATTGTAGGAGCATGGTGTCTCAAAAAAAATCTATTTCTAATTGTTTTTTTCTTTAGATTTTCTCCGAACATATCTATTGTGTTATATTCTCCAACATTATTTTAACATTTCTACAAATTTCAAAGTGTTTTCTTTCAAATGGTACTGTTATGTTCCCCAGTTTCTGTGTTGTGGGTTTGTGTATATGTACAGTGCCTTGCGAAAGTACCCCCTTGAACTTTGCGACCTTTTGCCACATTTCAGGCTTCAAACATAAAGATATAAAACTGTATTTTTTTGTGAAGAATCAACAACAAGTGGGACACAATCATGAAGTGGAACGACATTTATTGGATATTTCAAACTTTTTTAACAAATCAAAAACTGGGTGTGCAAAATTATTCAGCCCCCTTAAGTTAATACTTTGTAGCGCCACCTTTTGCTGCGATTACAGCTGTAAGTCGCTTGGGGTATGTCTCTATCAGTTTTGCACATCGAGAGACTGACATTTTTTCCCATTCCTCCTTGCAAAACAGCTCGAGCTCAGTGAGGTTGGATGGAGAGCATTAGTTATGTGTTTGCCAATAGGACTCAGTGTTTTTGGATTATTGAAGTTGTACACTTTAAGTTTGTATTATTCTGTTTCATTTGTTCACAGGGGGGGAGGCATCTTGGGAGTGCTTAGGCAAGAGTCCTGCGGGCATACATATACCCCTAGTATGTACTCTGTCTTTGCTCACTGGGTAAGACCTGGGCGGGCCACCCCCTGTATTTTGGTTAGCGCGCCTGGTGGCATTAAGGTAGGTAAGTAGTGGGTAGGCAGGTAAGATAGGAGAGGGGACTCTAACTTTTACTTTCTTTGCTTTGGTTCTGTCCAGCCCCTTTCCCCCACATTACCATGTCAAGGAAATAAATTCCAGTAAACTGTCATATTTTCTCCCTCTGTCGTCCTTACCTCCACCTACAGTCCCATACCTCTATACCTCCACCTACAGCTACATACCTCTTTACCTCCACCTACAGTCACTTACCTCTTTACCTCCACCTACAGACACATACCTCTTTACCTCCACCTACAGTCCCATACCCCTATACCTCCACCTACAGCTACATACCTCTTTACCTCCACCTACAGTCACTTACCTCTTTACCTCCACCTACAGACACATACCTCTTTACCTCCACCTACAGTCCCATACCTCTATACCTCCACCTACAGTCCCATACCTCTTCACCTCCACCTACAGTCCCATACCTCTTTACCTCCACCTACAGCTACATACCTCTTTACCTCCACCTACAGTCCCATACCTCTTCACCTCCACCTACAGTCCCATACCTCTTCACCTACACCTACAGTCCCATACCTCTTCACCTCCACCTACAGTCCCATACCTCTTTACCTCCACCTACAGTCCCATACCTCTTCACCTCCACCTACAGTCCCATACCTCTTTACCCGCACCTACAGTCCCATACCTCTTTACCTCCACCTACAGTCCCATACCTCTTCACCTCCACCTACAGTCCCATACCTCTTTACCTCCACCTACAGTCCCATACCTCTTCACCTCCACCTACAGTCCCATACCTCTTCACCTCCACCTACAGTCCCATACCTCTTCACCTCCACCTACAGCTACATACCTCTTTACCTCCACCTACAGTCCAATACCTCTTCACCTCCACCTACAGCTACATACCTCTTTACCTCCACCTACAGTCACTACCTATATACCTCCACCTACAGTCCCATACCTCTTTACCTCCACCTACAGCTACATACCTCTTTACCTCCACCTACAGTCACTTACCTCTTTACCTCCACCTACAGAAACATACCTCTTCACCTCCACCTACAGTCACTTACCTCTTTACCTCCACCTACAGACACATACCTCTTCACCTCCACCTACAGTCACTACCTCTATACCTCCACCTACAGTCCCTTACCTCTTTACCTCCACCTACAGACACATACCTCTTCACCTCCACCTACAGCTACATACCTCTTCACCTCCACCTACAGTCACTTACCTCTTTACCTCCACCTACAGACACATACCTCTTCACCTCCACCTACAGCTACATACCTCTTTACCTCCACCTACAGTCACTTACCTCTTTACCTCCACCTACAGACACATACCTCTTTACCTCCACCTACAGTCACTACCTCTATACCTCCACCTACAGTCCCATACCTCTTTACCTCCACCTACAGTCACATACCTCTTTACCTCCACCTACAGACACATACCTCTTTACCTCCACCTACAGTCCCATACCTCTTCACCTCCACCTACAGCTACATACCTCTTTACCTCCACCTACAGCTACATACCTCTTTACCTCCACCTACAGTCACTTACCTCTTTACCTCCACCTACAGACACATACCTCTTCACCTCCACCTACAGTCCCATACCTCTTCACCTCCACCTACAGTCCCATACCTCTTCACCTCCACCTACAGCTACATACCTCTTTACCTCCACCTACAGTCACTTACCTCTTTACCTCCACCTACAGACACATACCTCTTTACCTCCACCTACAGTCACTACCTCTATACCTCCACCTACAGTCCCATACCTCTTCACCTCCACCTACAGTCACTACCTCTATACCTCCACCTACAGTCCCATACCTCTTCACCTCCACCTACAGCTACATACCACTTTACCTCCACCTACAGTCACTTACCTCTTTACCTCCACCTACAGACACATACCTCTTTACCTCCACCTACAGACACATACCTCTTTACCTCCACCTACAGACACATACCTCTTTACCTCCACCTACAGACACATACCTCTTTACCTCCACCTACAGTCCCATACCTCTTCACCTCCACCTACAGCTACATACCTCTTTACCTCCACCTACAGCTACATACCTCTTTACCTCCACCTACAGTCACTTACCTCTTTACCTCCACCTACAGACACATACCTCTTCACCTCCACCTACAGCTACATACCTCTTTACCTCCACCTACAGTCACTTACCTCTTTACTTCCACCTACAGACACATACCTCTTTACCTCCACCTACAGTCACATACCTATTTACCTCCACCTACAGTCACTACCTCTATACCTCCACCTACAGTCCCATACCTCTTTACCTCCACCTACAGCTACATACCTCTTTACCTCCACCTACAAACACATACCTCTTTACCTCCACCTACAGTCACTACCTCTATACCTCCACGTACAGTCCCATACCTCTTCACCTCCACCTACAGTCACTACCTCTATACCTCCACCTACAGTCCCATACCTCTTCACCTCCACCTACAGCTACATACCACTTTACCTCCACCTACAGTCACTTACCTCTTTACCTCCACCTACAGACACATACCTCTTTACCTCCACCTACAGTCCCATACCTCTTCACCTCCACCTACAGCTACATACCTCTTTACCTCCACCTACAGCTACATACCTCTTTACCTCCACCTACAGTCACTTACCTCTTTACCTCCACCTACAGACACATACCTCTTCACCTCCACCTACAGTCCCATACCTCTTCACCTCCACCTACAGTCCCATACCTCTTCACCTCCACCTACAGCTACATACCTCTTTACCTCCACCTACAGTCACTTACCTCTTTACCTCCACCTACAGACACATACCTCTTTACCTCCACCTACAGTCACTACCTCTATACCTCCACCTACAGTCCCATACCTCTTCACCTCCACCTACAGTCACTACCTCTATACCTCCACCTACAGTCCCATACCTCTTCACCTCCACCTACAGCTACATACCACTTTACCTCCACCTACAGTCACTTACCTCTTTACCTCCACCTACAGACACATACCTCTTTACCTCCACCTACAGACACATACCTCTTTACCTCCACCTACAGACACATACCTCTTTACCTCCACCTACAGTCACTACCTCTATACCTCCACCTACAGTCCCATACCTCTTTACCTCCACCTACAGCTACATACCTCTTTACCTCCACCTACAGTCCCATACCTCTTTACCTCCACCTACAGCTACATACCTCTTTACCTACACCTACAGTCACTTACCTCTTTACCTCCACCTACAGACACATACCTCTTTACCTCCACCTACAGTCACTACCTCTATACCTCCACCTACAGTCCTATACCTCTTCACCTCCACCTACAGCTACATACCTCTTTACCCTCCACCTACAGTCACTTACCTCTTTACCTCCACCTACAGACACATACCTCTTTACCTCCACCTACAGCTACATACCTCTTTACCTCCACCTACAGTCCCATACCTCTTCACCTCCACCTACAGCTACATACCTCTTTACCTCCACCTACAGTCACTACCTCTATACCTCCACCTACAGTCCCATACCTCTTTACCTCCACCTACAGTCACATACCTCTTTACCTCCACCTACAGTCACATACCTCTTTACCTCCACCTACAGTCACTACCTCTATACCTCCACCTACAGTCCCATACCTCTTTACCTCCACCTACAGTCACATACCTCTTCACCTCCACCTACAGTCCCATACCTCTTCACCTCCACCTACAGCTACATACCTCTTTACCTCCACCTACAGTCACTTACCTCTTTACCTCCACCTACAGACACATACCTCTTTACCTCCACCTACAGTCACTACCTCTATACCTCCACCTACAGTCCCATACCTCTTTACCTCCACCTACAGTCACATACCTCTTTACCTCCACCTACAGTCACACACCTCTTTACCTCCACCTACAGTCACATACCTCTTTACCTCCACCTACAGTCACATACCTCTTTACCTCCACCTACAGTCACATACCTCTTTACCTCCACCTACAGTCCCATACCTCTTTACCTCCACCTACAGTCCCATACCTCTTTACCTCCACCTACAGTCACATACCTCTTTACCTCCACCTACAGTCCCATACCTCTTTCACTCCACCTACAGTCCTATACCTCTTTACCTCCACCTACAGTCCCATACCTCTATACCTCCATCTACAGTCCCATACCTCCACCTACAGTCACTTACCTCTATACCTCCACCTACAATCCCATACCTCCACCTACAGTCAGATACCTCTTTACCTCCACCTACAGTCCCATACCTCTTTACCTCCACCTACAGTCCCATACCTCTCTACCTCCACCTGCAGTCCCTTACCTCCACCTACAGTCACTTACCTCTATACCTCCACCTACAGTCCCATACCGCTTTACCTCCACCTACAGTCACATACCTCTTTACCTCCACCTACAGTCACATACCTATTTACCTCCACCTACAGTCCCATACCTCTTTACCTCCACCTACAGTCCCATACCTCTTTACCTCCACCTACAGTCCCATACCTCTATACCTCCACCTACAGTCCCATACCTCCACCTACAGTCACTTACCTCTTTACCTCCACCTACAGTCCCATACCTCCACCTACAGTCACTTACCTCTCTACCTCCACCTACAGTCCCATACCTCCACCTACAGTCACTTACCTCTTTACCTCCACCTACAGTCACATACCTCTATACCTCCACCTGCAGTCACATACCTCTTTACCTCCACCTACAGTCCCATACCTCTTTACCTCCACCTACAGTCCCATTTTTATTTACCTCCACCTACAGTCACATACCTATTTTACTCCACCTACAGTCCCATACCTCTTTACCTCCACCTACAGTCCCATACCTCTTTCACTCCACCTACAGTCCCATACCTCTTTACCTCCACCTGCAGTCACATACCTCTTTACCTCCACCTACAGTCCCATACCTCTTTACCTCCACCTACAGTCCCATACCTCTTTCACTCCACCTACAGTCCCATACCTCTTTACCTCCACCTACAGTCCCATACCTCTTTCACTCCATCTCGAGTTGAGTGTAGCAGGGTGTTGCGTTTCCTCCACCAAGAGGCATGTGTAACAGGTACCAATTATTTGCATATCCTGGCTTTAGGGCCTGAGCAACAGGCAGTTTACTTTGGGCACATCATTAAGGTCAGAAATTAAGAATAAAGTGGTCTAGCCCAAATAAAACAAGTTCATATTCCTATTAAAATTTGACTAGAACTAATTGTCATTGAACCAGTTGCACTTCATGGCAGCAAGGTATGGGGTCCACTTGCAAAACAAGATTTCCCCAAACGGACAAACAGCCCATTGCAACCCTGAAGAGTTCTGTAAGATTCTCCTACATGTCCAGAGGAAAACTACAAATAATGCATGCTGGGCAGAATTAGCCCAATCCACTAATGATAAACTCAAAAGAGCAATTAAGTGCTAGAAACATCTAAAATACACTGCCCCCGTCTCATATCATTACCAAGCCCTGGAATGCCAAGAGCTGAGCATAGAAAATAGTCCCATCATCCAGCTGGTCCTGTGGCTAAGTTCACAAACCTGTTTCACTAACACACTGAACCCTCAGGACCAGAACATCCAATCAACAAGAATAAAATAAGTTACAACACATTGAAAAGAAAACTACATTGCTTATTGGGAAGCACAAGCACAAAGCAAAATGCGGTACTAGCTATTAGACCGTGGTTACTGATCAAAACCTTATAAAAACCCTGACAAAGTACAGGCTCAGTGAGCACAGCCTTGCCATTGATAAGGGTAGACACAGGAACACCTGGCTCCCGGCTCCCTGTAGAGGAAAGGCTGTGCAACCACTGCACAACAGCAGAACCTGAGACAGAGCTGCATTTCCTGACAAAATGTAAAAAATATAAAACAATTATTGTTATTTCCCAAAGACCTCTCTGGTGAGAATAGGCTGCCTGTTGGGGGAGGACGCAGAGAGCTGTGGGTTGGCTGCCCACTACATTGCTACCTGTCATATTTAAACAAAAATTTTTTTTTTTTATTTCACCTTTATTTAACCAGGTAGGCTAGTTGAGAACAAGTTCTCATTTGCAACTGCGACCTGGCCAAGATAAAGCATAGCAGTGTGAACAGACAACAACACAGAGTTACACATGGAGTAAACAATTAACAAGTCAATAACACAGTAGAAAAAAAAGAGTCTATATACATTGTGTGCGAAAGGCATGAGGAGGTAGGCGAATAATTAAAATTTTGCAGATTAACACTGGAGTGATAAATGATCAAATGGTCATGTGCAGGTAGAGATATTGGCGTGCAAAAGAGCAGAAAATTAAATAAATAAAAACAGTATGGGGATGAGGTAGGTGAAATTGGGTGGGCTATTTACCGATAGACTATGTACAGCTGCAGCGATCGGTTAGCTGCTCAGATAGCAGATGTTTGAAGGGACAATATGAGGAACAATGTCTGACAATGTCTGTCATGTAATCTATGCTTATTGTTATTGTTGAATATATGGTTATTTTAACACTTGGTTATTGTTGTTACTGTTGTCCCATTGACCATTTTAATTCTTATTATTTTAATATTGTAAATATCCAAAGTGAGCTTTTGTCACGTTCTGACCTTTATTTCCTTTGTTTTGTATTTAGTTAGAATGGTCAGGGCGTGAGTTGGGTGGGCAGTCTATGTTTGATTTTCTATGATTTGGGTATTTCTATGTTTCGGCCTAGTATGGTTCTCAATCAGAGGCAGGTGTCATTAGTTGTCTCTGATTGAGAATCATACTTAGGTAGCCTGGGTGTCACTGTGTGTTTGTGGGTGATTGTTCCTGTCTCTGTGTTTGCACCAGATAGGACTGTTTAGGTTTTCACACGTTTCTTGTTTTTGTATTCAGTTGTTCATGTGTACATTTATGTATTAAAAGAACCATGGACACTTACCACGCGCATATTGGTCCTCTGATCCTTTTCGCCTCTCCTCTTCGGAAGAAGAGGAGGAAATCCTTGACAGCTTTGGAAATATTACATTGTTACGTCATGCCAATAAAGCAAATTGAATTGAATTGAGAGACAGAGAGAGGAATGCTGCTGTGGAAATAAATCATCTTTTCTCCCCTCGTCTCCCCTCGTCTCCCCTCGTGCTTCGTGGGTCATTATTACAACCACTCATGATGAATGAATGACTCATAAAAGGAAGACGCAAATATAGACACTAGTATCTATAAAATAATAATTATTATCATCTGAGATAAATATTTCCTGTCAAGTCTAGTTCATTATAGTCATTTGTGTAGAAAACACTTTTGGTATTTTTCACTGTGACAAGAGCGCAAAAGAAAAAGCCACTGTAAACTTTAAAAGTTAAAAGAGTACTGCTAGTCAAATCAACGATTATTTATGATACCACTTGTAATCTACACAATAAAATGAGTTATCATTCAGCCATCCATCAGCCATCCTTCAGTTATCATTCAGCTATCCTTCAGCCATCATTCAGCTATCCATCAGCCATCCTTCAGCTATCCATCAGCCATTCTTCAGCAGTCCTTCAACACCACAAGTTGATTCAATTTCTTTAACACCATTGTGTGATCCTGGAACTGCCCTTTCAGCACCACGGAGGGCATCTCATCCAGATCTGTTTCCTAATAATTCTACTCTTCACCTATTATTATGATTCCAAATAGAAGAATATCACTTCTCACAATGGTGCTGATTAAGTAAAGTTAGATCAAAGCTGAGTCAATGTCTCCAAGATCACGTAATGAATAATTATCATTTTTACATAACAGAACTGACTATAATAGCATAGCATAGTAGACCTATAATGTTACTGTTACACCAACAACATTTTTAAGATTTTAGGATAGATAGATGAAGCTGAATAGTCCCACAAAATATTATCATGTGCCAAAACTCAACCGAGCCATTAGACAGGGTATAATGTTACGCTTTGATTAAGACAAAATACAAGAAAGACTAATAGTTAGTTAACACCATCTGCTCTGATTCACTCACCAAACAGGAATCCAAGAAGTCCTAAATTAATATTCCCATGAAACTGACGGAGATCAATCAAATGATTTGCACGGTGATGCAGTTTGGACGTGAAGAACATGAAGAACGTGAAGAAACTATTTCACGATTGACAGCGATGATGGTCTATTTGGAAATTAGATAGCCTATGCAGTTAGGGGCGGCAGGTAGCCTAGTAGTTAGAGGCAGGCAGCCTAGTGGTTAGAGGCAGGTAGCCTAGTGGTTAGAGGCAGGTAGCCTAGTGGTTAGAGGCGGTAGCCTAGTGGTTAGAGGCAGGTAGGCTAGTGGTTAGAGGCAGGTAGTCTAGTGGTTAGAGGCAGGTAGTCTAGTGGTTAGAGGCAGGTAGCCAAGTGGTTAGAGGCAGGTAGCCTAGTGGTTAGTGGCAGGTAGCCTAGTGGTTAGAGGCAGGAAGCCTAGTGGTTAGAGCGTTGGGCCAGTAACCAAAAGGTTGCTGGATCAAAATCCCAGAGCTGATTTACTCATTGTTCTGTCCCTGAACAAGGCAGTTAAACCCACTGTTCCCCGGTAGGCTGTCATTGTAAATAAGAATTTGATTTTTACTGAGTTGCCAAGTTAAAATGAAAAAAAAATGCCTAACTTGGTGTTTGAGGGTATTAAAACTAGAAAATTTTATTTTGACAATATGTACGGGCATAGGCAGACGTTCCGATTGGAGGATGCATTTTATGCATATTCTATAACGATAATAGGGTAATAAATCCACCCTGGTAGAGTTGTAGGGTAATAAGTCCACCCTGGTAGAGTAGAGTTGTAGGGTAACAAGTTCACCCTGGTAGAGTAGGGTTGTAGGGTAATAAGTCCACCCTGGTAGAGTAGGGTTGTAGGGTAATAAGTCCACCCTGGTAGAGTAGTAGGGTAATAAGTCCACCCTGGTAGAGTAGCGTTGTAGGGTAATAAGTCCACCCTGGTAGAGTAGTAGGGTAATAAGTCCACCCTGGTAGAGTAATAGGGTAATAAGTCCACCCTGGTAGAGTAGAGTTGTAGGGTAATAAGTCCACCCTGGTAGAGTAGAGTTGTAGGGTAATAAGTCCACCCTGGTAGAGTAGAGTTGTAGGGTAATAAGTCCACCCTGGTAGAGTAGGGTTGTAGGGTAATAAGTCCACTGTATCTCTAGCACCTCCGCCTTTCCCTTCTCTCTCTCTCTCTCTCTCTCTCTCTTTCGCTCTCAATCTCTGTTCAGAGTTCAGGTGGGACTCAGTGAGTACAGTAAAAGGGATTTGTTAAACCTTTAAAAGCTTTAAAAGGTTTTTGAATGGGATTTCAGACCATTATTTCAGAACATTGGCAGTCACTTCTCAACATGCATAATCATCTGTCATGTAATTGTGTGATTCAAACAGTTTGTGGATTTGAGAGTGAGGATAGAGAGAGAGAGAGAGAAGGAGAGAGAGAGAAGGAGAGAGAGAGTAGGAGAGAGAGATAAGGATAGAGAGAGAGAGAGAGAGAGAGAGAGAGAGAGATAAGGATAGAGAGAGAGGAGAGAGAGAGGAGAGAGAGAGAGAGAAGGAGAGAGAGAGAGAGAGAGAGAGAGAGAGAGAGAGAGAGAGAGAGAGAGAAAGAGAGAGAGAGAAGGGGAGTGACACATAGAGATAGAGAGAATGCTGGACGAGATAGCAACAAGGAAGTCTGACTGATAAACAGTATTAAAAGAAAACAAGAATATGACCACAGATGCCCGGGCCTCCCACCCCTCACTGACACACACACACACACAATCCGCCGCCCCCACTATTCTTGTGTTGTGTTGTGAACAATCATCAACAAGGAATCCAGCATTTAGTACCAGTCACAGGTTTATTTCCTGACAGGGAAACAGTATGGGTAGAAATGCAGCCTCCACGGATCATTCTACTCTCGCTGGTTTGACGTTTGTTGACTAGGGTTACCATAGTTACCAAAAATAGCACAAGTTTCAAATCAAATCAAAGTTTATTTTTCAATGGCTGCATCGCAGTGCTAGCTGTGCCACCAGAGACTCTGGGTTCACACCCAAGCTCTGTCGTAGCCGGCCGCGACCGGGAGGTCCATGGGGCGACGCACAATTGGCCTAGCGTCGTCTGGGTTAGAGAGGGTTTGGCCGGTAGGGATATCCTTGTCTCATTGCGCACCAGCAACTCCCGTGGCGGGCCGGGCGCAGTGCGTGCTAACCAAGGTGGTCAGGTGCACGGTGTTTCCTCTGACACATTGGTGCGGCTGGCTTCCAGGTTGGAGGCGCGCTGTGTTAAGAAGCAGTGCGGCTTGGTTGGAGTTGTGTTTCGGAGGACGCATGGCTTCCGACCTTAGTCTCTCCCGAGCCCGTATGGGAGTTGTAGCGATGAGACAAGATAGTAATTACTAACAATTGGATACCACGAAATTGGGGAGAAAAGGGGGTAAAAAAATAAACAAAAATAAGAAGTTTATTTGCACTTTCCCCAAATACAACAGGTGTAGACAATACAGTGACATGCTTACTTACAATCCCTTAACTCCTTAAGGCTGAAATCCCGTTAACAGGAAGGGAACACCTGCGAAAGTGCAGTCAAGTTCAAACAACAGAAATCTCATAAATAAAATGCCTCAAACGTTCAAGTATTTTACACCATTTTACAGATAAACTTCTTGTGGAGTTATAAAGGTACAAACCTTTATATAATCTAATATGGTGTTTTTTGGGGAGGGGTTTGTGTTCTTGTTCTTTCACGAGTTGATAATAATATCATTAATCAGACAATCAAACAAATATCTTAATTGAAGGACAAAACATTTTCATGATGTGGATCTCTCTCTCTCTCTCTCTCTCTCTCTCTCTCTCTCTCTCTCTCTCTCGCTCTCTCAATCTCTCTCTCAATCTCAATCTCAATCTCAATCTCTCTCATACAGGTTCTGGAATGTAAAACTTTGCACAGAAAGAAAGCTCTTCAAAACCTTCCATAGTTCTGTAACCGATTTGCCAAAACTATAGTTGTTAACAAGAAATGTATAGAGTGGTTGAAAAATGAGTTTTAATGACTCCAACCTAAGAGTATGTAAACTTCTGAATGTAACTGAATACACCTGTCCTGAAAGGCCTCAGAGTCTGCAACACCACTAAGCAAGTGGCACCATGAAGACCAAGGAGGTCTCCAAAATGGTCAGGGACAAAGTTCTGGAGAAGTACAGAGCAGGGTTGAGTTATAAAATATCAGAAACTTTGAACATCCCACGGAGCACCATTAATTCCATTAATTAATTACGTAAAGCTGAGCTTTAGTGGAGTAGAGTGGCCAGAAAAAAAGCCATTGCTTAAAGAAAGAAATAAGAAAACACATTTGCTGTTTTCCAAAAGGCGTGGGAGACAAACATATGAAAGAAGGTACTCGGGTCAGATGACAGAAAATTTTGCTTTTTGGCCATCAAGGAAACTAGTATGTCTGGCGCAAACCCAACACCTCTCATCATCCCGAGAATACCATCCCCACAGTGAATCATGGCTGTGGCAGCATCATGCTGTGTGGATGTTTTTCCATTGGCAGGAACTGGGAAACTGGTCAGAATTGAAGGAATGATGGATGGTGCTAAATACAAGGAAATTATTTAGGGAAACATGTTTCAGTCTTCCATAGATTTGAGACTGGGACGGAGGTTCACCTTCCAATAGGACAATGACCCTAAACATACTGCTAAAGCAACACTCAAGTGGTTTAAAACCTCTTGGGGATAGGGGGCAGAATCTTCACTTTTGGATAAATAGCGTGCCCAATTTCAACTTCCTGCTACTCATGCCAAGAATATAAGATATGCATATAATATGCATATTCATATATTTGGATGGAAAACCCTCTGAAGTTTCTAAAACTGTTTGAACCATGTCTGTAAGTATAACAGAACTTATGTAGCAGGCAAAACCCCGAGGACTAACTGTTCAGAATTCCCCCCTCCCCCCCTCTGTTCCCTGAATTGTCTTTGCCAACGGATATTTCTTGGGGACCTGTTTTCAGTCCCTACCGCTTCCAATGGATGTGACCAGTCTTTGGAATTTGATTGAGGTTATTGCTTTGTGAAGAAATAGGCCAACTCGGAACTTGGGAAACTTTTGTGAGTTGCGCAAGACGTGAAAAGCAGCGCTGGTTTGTTTTCTTTCCTGTATTGAATACAGATTGCCCCGTCTACAATTTGATCGATTATTCATGTTTAAAAATACGTAAAGTTGTATTACAAAAGGATTTTGAAATATTTTGGCAAAGTTTATAGGCAACTTTTGTAATATTTTTTTGTGATGTTTTATTTTTTATAAGCTGTTTTTTTCTGGATCAAACGCGCTTTATAAATGGACATTTTGGATTTATATGGATGGAATTAATCGAACAAAAGGACCAATTGTGATGTTTATGGGACATATGGGAGTGCCAAAAAAAGAAGCTTGTCAAAGGTAATGCATGTTTTATATTTTATTTCAGCGTTTTGGGTAGCGCCTGCAGGGTTGCAATATGCTAGCTCCTTTGTTCTGGTGCAGATGGTGCAGGCTATCAGATAATAGCTTCTTATGCTTTTGCCGAAAAGCATTTTTAAAATCTGACATGTTGGCTGGATTCACAACGAGTGTAGCTTTAATTTGGTATCTTACATGTGTGATTTAATGAAAGTTTGAATTTCATAGTATTTTATTTGAATCTGGTGCTCTGCATTTCCCCTGGAAATTGGCCAGTTTGATACATTTGCATCCCGCCTATCCCTAATTATGATTATTAATTATTAATTAAAAGTTATAAAATATTTGTATCTGGATACTTTCACATTTTTGCAAATACATTTTCTCGATTTTTTTCTCTCATTATGTCTGTCATAGTTGAAGTGTACCTATGATGAAAATTACAGGCCTCTCTCATCTTTTTAAGTGGGAGAACTTGCACAATTGGTGGCTGACTAAATACTTTTTTTGCCCCACTGTATATATAGATTATATGATGCGCCCCATCCAACCTGACAGAGCTTGAGAGGATCTGTAGAGAAGAATGGGAGAAACTCCCCAAATACAGGTGTGGCAAGCTTGTAACGTCATGCCCAAGAAGACTCAAGACTGTATTCGCTGCCAAAGGTGCTTCAACAAAGTACTGAGTAAATTGTCTGAATACTTATGCAAATGTAATATTTCTGATTTTTGTTCTTAATACAAAAAAACTAAAAAAATAAACATGTTTTTGCTTTGTCTTTATGGGTTTAATGTAGATGCAGATGAGCGGGAAAAACACAATGTAATACATTTTAGAATAAGGCTATAATGTAACAAATGTAGAAAAAATTGCGTCTGAATACACCATAGAACCCTTTCTTTCCCTTCTTCAAAGGGTTGTCCTCTGGGGACCGCCGAAGAACCCCTTTAGGCTACAGATAGCACCTTTTACAACGCAGCATCAGCCTCTTGTTTCTGACTCGATCATAAACCATTTTACACTCCAAGCTATTTTTCCATGAAGTTTATGACAACAGAGGAAAATAAAAGGTTGCCCTTTTTTGGGGTGGGGGTGGGTTCTTGAT